>NC_090928.1:191561634-191864664 GCF_040938575.1 Ambystoma mexicanum | reverse complement strand
CATTGTCTCGGTCACCAATGAAAACGTGGCCCACAGTTGCAAATGGTTATTCATTCCTTTTGTGACACTGTTTGAATAGTAACCAGGGGGGTGGGAGGGTTTGATTAAGTGTGATGAAAATTGTGCATTTTAAAGAATATTTATTCAACAACACTGGTCAAAACTACTAGCCATAGAGTAAATTAACTCATCAAACTTACCCAAACTGGCCCAAAAAGTGGCCCACTTTGACCCAAAAAAAGTCCCACACCAACATTTTGTGTTTTTGGTTCGCCGTTGGACCTAATGCCCTATAGGGCAGTCCCGGCCTAGATGGACACGTGTGTAGGGGGAGCGGTGGGTCTCGATATTCCTAAGAGTGAATGCTGATGAATGATGGTCTGGAGTGTGCTATTGAAGCTTTCCAATGGCTGTTGTCTCACACTCCTGCAATCCTTGTCTTACCCACATAGAAACACCAAACAGGGGCTGGGAACAGGGAGGAAAGCTTTACAGGCAGCCAAGAATCCACTGGGCAAAGCATTAATATCCAGGGGGAGCACGGGCACAAAGCAATCTAAAAGTGCATGGGGGAATGAAGAGGATATACAGAAGGGTTCATTGTAGCCCATAGGCAAAGCCAAGAACCTGTCCTCTTAATGAGGGTGAGGGCAGGGAAAGCTCCTGATTGGGGACGTGAAGAAGACACAGGAATTCAGCTCTTGCAGAAAAGCCCCCCCCCAGCACTATATAAAATGTCATCTGGACTAGTACGGTAGTCGCCTTTCTGTTTCCATTTCCTTCCCGCTCTCCCCCCCTTCCTTATCCATGTCTTAGCTCTTGCACTATCTCAAATGTTGTCAGGCCGAGTACAATAGTTAATTTCACATCCTTACTGTTCATGGTCTGTAAGAATGCCATTGTATTTTCCCCTGTTCCCTCCCTTGCCTTGAAGTGTTTTGAAACACATTGTGTATAGGTGCTATATAAAACTATCATATCATATCATATCAGCATATCAAATGAACGGGGTGAGGTGGCTCCAGGTAGTGTATTCTCCATAGCACATTCTGCATATTCCGGGCGTATTTAAGAGAATGTTTATGTGCACAAACACCTCTCACAACAGTGGTAATGTTGCAAGTATGTGCAATTTATTGTGGAGGTGCCATCACAGTGAAGTAAGTGTGTGTCCATGGCTTTATGAAATTCAGTGTTCAGTGTTCAGCACTTTATCTTCATGTGTTTATTTATTTTACATGTTTATAAAGTGCCAAACGCCCATAGGCCTCTGAGCGCACAGGTAAACAAAACAAAACGGACACAGAGAAATATTTATTTATTTCACATTTTTATAAAGCACCACACGCCTGTAAGCATGCATACAGGTTTTGAAAAGTAAAATCTACTGGTAGAGAATTGAACAGAAAAACTATATGCAATGCCACTGAATAACTGACTACAAAACTACAGGTGTTTTGTTTTATTTAATTAGCACAAATATTCAACAGTTTGTTTTACTTTCTGTCAACATGTGGGCGGGGCATGTGGGGGGAGTCTTGTGCAATTTGGTGGAGTCTTCTGTGGCTATGGGTGGGGCATACATACAGGGATGTCATGTCACCAAAATGCCAGGGGTAGCGGAAGTGACATCAAACGACCTTTGACCTATGATGACATCACAGGAAGTGATATCATATGATGCCCCCTCAAAGTGACACCACGGGAAGCGATGGAACATGACCTTTCATCCCTTGACAAAACATGAAGTGACATCACATATTGTTCCTAAGTAAACTACGAAAAATTTGGTTGTGATATCCCAATAATGTTATATACATTTCATACAAGAATGGATCACCATATGTATTGTAAAGATCAGTGTGTATCGGCCCACATTACCAAATTACTTTAAATGCAAGCAGACGTCCAAGGCCAAATGATAATGATATGTTATTATTTAGCACTTACGCGTAAGCGCTTTATATAGAACAAATATACACACAATATCACCCAATCTGTGTTTGTACTCATTTATCGACCTAAGAAAGGTGAAAGGCTGAGTTGAGGTGTTTAAGAACAGGCTAAATCAGTGACTCGCGCCCTTAGGTTTTCTGGAAATAAACATTTATGAGTCTAACAATTATTGGATAGAATTCCAGAAAGACAAATTATTTGTTATTCCTATTCTTTCTTTTTTAGTGTCACTGCTCAAAGTGCTAAACTTGTGGAAACCCCCCCTGTTTTTTTGAAGAGGCCTGAACAAGAAAGTCAGTCACTCCAAAAATAAAGAGCAACACAGCGCTGGCCACATCCCAGGAGCTTACATTTCTTTTTTTTAGTTTTAAAAAGATTTTGTTTTCTTTCTAGGGGTGTCAAGGGGACCACAGGGGTAGCAAGGGAGCACTCATGGGTCGCAACTGTGACCCCTGGTGACCCCCAAATGACGTCCCTTTGCTTTCTCTGTGTCTGCCCCGTTCTCCAAGCTTGTTTTACTGCATGGTGCAGGAACAATGTGAGGAAGTTCTGACAGTGATTTCCCTGTAGCGTTTGCGGTACCATGCAGGAAATCCTCAAGTCCCACTGTGGGTTCAGTATTTTGTTGTCCACGTAGAGGCTGGACTCCTATGGAAGGTGCTGTTTTTTTTTATGATGCCTGAAAACCAGGTGCAGTGCGTTGAAATCCATTGTGAGGGTGACCACACTTACTATCACGCGCAGCAAAGATCTACATGCATTCGGAGCTTGGAGTGGTGACTGGTGTAGGAACCGTGTGAGGAAACTCTGACTGGAATTTTCCTGTGGCGTTTGCAGCATGATGCGGGACATCTTCAAGCCCCACCACGGGTTCAGTATTTTGAGGTCTGCGGAGAGGCCGGACTCCTATAGAGTGGGCTGACTTTTTCACGACATTGTCCAAGCAAGCGGAGTCCACTGGTGTCCATTTTAATGATGGCCATATTTCCTGATGGTGCGTAGGAGAGATCCAAACTGATTCATAGCTTGAAGCAGTGCGTGGTGCAGGACCTAGGGGTCTGCCCGGGTACCCCGTGCCTCATCACTTTGTGGTGCATCAGGAGAATCCACCAGATAGGACTCTGAATATAGGCATGAATGTGGTCAGAATCTTTTGGCCAGATATTTCCTCTTAATTAGAATAAGGAACCATAAATTCATCTGCTCATGGCAGGGTTTGAATTCAGATTGGATAAGCAGGAGGTAAGAGCAGCGCCTGTGTATCCAGCATTAACCAGTGACCAGGAGCTACCACTGGGGAACAGGGAGCTAGTTCCACACATCTAATTTCCAAATAAGATGGAAACATATACTTGTATCCATTATTTATCACCTCTACGGCTTTAAATGTCCTGTAGATTTGTCCAAACGTTTATGTATAGATTGTCTCAAAAGCACAGGGTTAAATTCACAAAGGTGTATTTGTTTGGCATCAGTTGGCCTCAGGAGCCAAAGGTAGCTCCTGGCAACTGTTGGTGTCAAGGTAAGCAGGTTCTTCAAGGCTACAAGCAGGAGCCAAATAGCTCCCAACTCCCGTCAGTTTCGAACTCTGTGATGGTTATGAGGCTGAGGATGCACCCATCTCAATTATCTATGGGCTGTATCGGGGAGTACAAATACTGCTCCTACTTCTTTCTGTAGCTTTTTCAACTGGTTCCCAGTGTTTTAAAAAAAGTTATAAATTGTTCACTGTATTTTGCAATGACTTTTCTGAAGTTACGTAGAAGGCTTACTTTAAGAAATGACCAAAGATTTTGAGCAGCTTCCTACATTTGCAAAATTCTGCATACTATTAGTTGAATTTCACATTTCTCTACTTCAGAGTTCTTAGACACGGCAAAGGAATGCTCATGCCTTATAAATGTAGCACTAAATAACTAGATAAGATCGGTTCCATGTCCCTTTGCTGAAACCATTTTTTTCTAAGTTATTTTCTACCAAAAAATTACTTCAAAAAAACGAATTGAGATTTTATTTTTAAATGTTGGCCGTTCCCCCAAATCCTCTGCTTTCCCTATATTATTACCACTCCCCCAACCCCTTGTACCCACTTCCCCTTATATTTTTTGACGAGTATTTTGACAAGGTTTTCAAAGTAATTTTGATGTTGAAAATGACTTTGAAAAAACGGGTGTCGGTAAAACAACGCGATACCATAAGATCAGAACTTCCAATTGTGCCTCTGAAAAGTTGTTTTGAGTGTAGTAGTAACTTTATAAGATTAAGCTGAGGTCCAGCATTCATTCAAGGTTCATGATGTCATATTTATAACAGAGTAACGGCATAAATTACCTATTAGTTAAAGAATATTATTTTATTTTGTGTTGCAGATATTTCCCCGATGATGGACATTCTGTCCGATATGCACTGGACCTTTATCTGCATCTGAGACTGTGACCATTGGACAAGCATGTCATTGGTTTAATACCAACATTTGTTGTGCATTCTTTCATTTGTCTTGAAGTATATTGGATTGAACAATTGGTTACCTTCAAGTTATATAAACATAGGGGGTTGCCATAGGGATCCACCTGATCTATGGCAATGTGCTTTGTCAGTTCTACCTCAATTGCCAACTCCGAGTGAAATGGAGTTTCTGGTGTGGACTGCATGTAATTGAACATACATCTGCTTGATAGATCATCGAAGGTGGGGCGCGCTCGTGACGCGCTGGCTGAAACATAGCCAACATTTCTTTTGCAAGCTACTTTGCAAAGTGTCACTGACACAACCTCGGAAGCTGTCCACATTGTGGAAGATTTGGTCACCCCTTCGAAGTGTGCATGTGACCCTGAGACATTCCACCAATGCCTGGGGTGTGTCTGTGTATATCTGTCATAATTTGGGCCACTTTTAAATCATTCGTTGAACCCCGAATTAGGAACTGTCGAACTATCCACTAAGTTCAGACCCCAGATTCTGTGAAAATACCGGGGAAAATACCGGGGAAGACACTATTGATCAATGGCACAGGGTAGCCCCCCCCTGTCACCCTGCAGGTGTTTTGGCCTACAACTTACATTAGCGCCAACCGGAATACTCTGTGGTGATGGATTGTGTGATAACGTGCGTAGGCCTAGATCACCCTTAGTGATACAGGGCATAAACCCTGTATGTAATTGTAATTGGTTATTGATAACACGCTTAATACCCAGAGGTTTCTAAGCGCGGACCCAGGGATCGAACCTGTGTTGCCCCGCATTGTCTTGCTTCCAAGGCGAGCATGTTGCCCCTGAGATATCCTCCCAAGACTGACAGTATGGACTGCAATGGGATGACATCTAGAGAGGTCCGGCGCTGCCATGCCAACCCCAGGAACTACCATGTAAGTTAGCTTCTTGTGGAAGGAAAAAGCGAGGCCTCAGAATGCACACACCAAGCTGAACATGTGCTTCCTCGCCCTAGAGGGAGCCGAACGAGTACACACTTGAGCAGTATCGCCCGGCGGCGGTAGTACCGGCCTGGAACACCAGATCTTGGCTGTGCAGTCCTCTAGGTGGCATGGACTCAGCGTCATATACTCAAATATTAAGAATTTGTATTACCAAAGTAAAGTTCATAATCCATTCCATATGTGGACATACATTACAATAGAATCTTTACAAAATAATTCAAAGTGTTTCAATTTCAATTTACATATCGTACAGCTCAACTGAATTTGATGTTTAAATCTGGAAATCGAAATTTAAAATCGCATTTCCATTCATTATTCATGAATCAGTCAGTTCATCAAATTCATAGGATAAGATAAGATTCATAAAAATAAAATGATATACACAATATTCATAGTAGTACTTCAATCAACTGCCTCAGCAACGGACTTCATAAAATTCCTTATTATTTCCTAAAATTTTCATGAGATAAAATTCTATAGTAATTTACATAGTTCATATCAACTTACACCAAGAGTCTCGTGTATGCTTTTTTGTGTTCTGTGATTCTGTGAAACATGAAGGCCACTCTATTCACAAAACAGTACAAGGCAAACACATCAGTGCTTTCAAAACACGGCTGTATTTTGTAGGCCTCCAGCAACCATGTGAGGGCTTAACTGACCTCAAGAGGCACATTTTGATGACGTTTTTAAAACGATAGAAAAAAGCATTTCTCTCCAATCGGAGGAAGAGAAATGTAAATGAAAGAGCATCGGTTCATATCACTGCTGTCACTTTTTAAACAAATGCAGAGGAGGGCTGGGAATGAGCCTCCTATGCATTGCACATCCCACTGTACCTGTGGTGAGCAGGGGAATGCTTTACTTGTTCATGCATTTAAAAAAACACGTCCTGGGATTCAATTTTTGTCCAATTGTGCACAAAGGTGAAAAGGTCCCTGGATGTGTACATCCATCGTATGCTCTGGTGCCCTTTCAAGCAGAGCACTATTTCTTCCATACGAGATACAAATGTTTATGAATCAGGTCTTCAATGTATGTAAATGTGTGCATATTGCGCACACATACTTTACTCTTTCATAAGCGAAATCTATCTTTTGTAAATCCTTGCAAATTTACGTGCATTTACATTCAGACTTTTTCCAAAGGTAATTCAAACTTACACATGGAGAAAACCTTTGTGAATCCAACGTAGGGGCTTTCTGCTCAGAAATCCTTCTAACACTTGATCATGTTCTGTAGATAAATGTAAAAGAATACCTGAGGCCAGTCTGTACATGCCAAGGCGGACATATTGGGAAGAGCTTGTGCCAACATTTTGGAGGTATTTAAATATTTTGGGATCCCTTGACTATTGTAACAATATATATCTAGGCCAGCCATATTTTCTGGTTCAACGTCTTCAGATTTTACAAAATTCTGCAGCACGTCTTGCCCTTAACGTGCCTAGGATCGCACATGCCCCCCCTTTACTACACCAAATTCACTGACCTCCTGTTAAAAGCCGAATCAATTTTAAGATCCTGTGTGTTACTCACCGAACAATTCATCAAATTGGCACGTGTTATCTTCCGTCTAAACTGGTGCGATACACCCCGTGCTCCTAAAACTTGCGCTCACCCGCCCAAATTCTATTGCAAATTCCAAGATTCTGTAAAACACGGATGGGGACGGGCGTTCCTTTTCAGTTCTTGCCCTGACGTTATGGAACTCTCTCCCACGCCATCTTCAAGGGATCAACGACCACTTAGCTTTCCGTAAGGCCCTTAAAACTTTTTTGTTTTGAATTTCTGTTTTTCTTTCTGATGGTCCTGCCTGTTGGCTCTTCAGCAGTCAGATGCACCCGGGCCTTGGTTTAGGGCGTTATACATTTCTATACAATACGATATAATATTTGGGATAGCACAGGGGCAACGTGCTTGGCTTGGAAGCAGAGACCATGCAGAGCAACAGAGGTTCAAATCCGGGATCCGCACTTAGAAGGACCTTGCATGTAAGGACCTATGGGGAAGGAGCTCCTTCTCAGTCCCAGTACCTGTAAAGACCTATGAGGGAAGGATATACCTCTCATTTCCAGTGTCTGGAAGGACCTATGAGGGAAGGAGCTTCCTCTTATTCCCAGTGCATGTAAGGATCTATGGGGAAGGAGCTCCTTCTCACTCCCAGTGCCTGTAAGGACGTATGAGGGAAAGATATAACTCTCACTCCAAGTGCCTGAGAGTACCTGTGGTGGAGGAAGCACCCTCTCACTCCCAGTACCTGTAAGAACCTATGAGGAAGAAGATACGTCTCACCTGTAGTAGTGTTTGGAAGGACCTCTGGGGAAAGGAGCTCACTCTCACTCCCAGTGCCTGTAAGTGTTAGAAGACCCCAAAGGTCTCTCTGGCTTCAGTGGAGAAACTACCATCCCGGCTTTTTACGGCAAAAACCAAGATGGCGGCTATTTGGTTCCATTTTCTTGAAACGCGTGTGTAGGTCTAGTCCTCCTCAAGATGGCGACAGACATCTTCCCGACACTATATTGGAATCTTAGTGATATGGTTAGGTGCATCGCTACTTTGCTCTGCATTGTGCTTTCGTGCTACGCTCCTTACTGGCCTCAGTTAGTTTTTCCTGCTTCTTTACTTCTTTCGGATTTCAGTCCTTCTATTCCTTGTCCTCTGTTATATCCCACTTTTCTTTTTTCCTCTTTGCAGTTGCCTTCCGCTGGCAGTGGCTGTTCTCCTTCTGCCTTCCTTACGGTTCCTTCTCGGCTGCGCTTCGCACTGTGCATTCCTACCTTTCTGGCTGTGATTCCTCTCCGCTGTCTTCCCCTCCCTTTTTGGCACCTCAAGACGGCTCCGCTTATCCTTCTCTAGTTGTCAGAGCCCTTTCTCCTCATTGGAAGAAGATCTCATCATACAGCGCTACCTGATAACACAGAGGAACTTCAATTGCTTCACTGCAGTCTTTCGGGTTTTATTCACCAGAGGGTTTCCAGAGGGTGCCGCCCGCGAGGTGCTTGTAGCCCATATATTGGTCCCTTAACACCTTGAGGGAGACACTCCACTTTCATCAATCAGCTCCAGCTACTAAAAGTCCATCGAGCTACTCATTCCCCCCTGCTGCAACGTGAGTACCATCTACAGTTACTTGGTGATGGTGATAGATAGCGACGCCTGAAAATAGAACAACAAATACAACAACTAATTACTGCTGTTCAGAGTCTTAACACCGAAGTACAGACACTGAGAAATGAAAATCAAGTACTGCGTAAGATGGTAACTTCTCGGGCTGAACATCCCCCAGGGGCTCTACCAATGGGGAAATTTGATGGTAACCTCAAAAGACTTAAAGAATACCTAGACTCTTGCACTGTTCAATTTACCTTAAAGCCAACCTTCTTCGCAACTGACAGTGCCCAGGTCAGTTACATGATATCTAACATGTTCAGCAATGTGTTAGCCTGGGCTACTCCCCTTGTCATGACCAATAACCAGCTAATGGACTCTGCTGCTGCGTTTATTAACAGTGTACACGTTATGTTTGGCAGAAGGGAGCTAGTGGTCACTGCTCAAGAACACATCCTGGATTTACGGCAAGGCAATACAGACTTACTCTCCTTTATCACCCAGTTTAAACAGCTGGCTGCGGAAACCGCTTGGTTAGATGATGCACTCATTACGGTATTTAGGAGAAACCTGTGCGAGGAACTTAAGGATGAAATATCCAGGTTGCCGCGGCCTCAAAACCTGGTGGAAATTATATCACTGGTCCTGCAGATGGATGACAGGATACAGGAAAGGAAACACAAGAAACACAAAAGTCGAAATCGGATACCCCCTCCTGTGACTTGCCCTGAAAGACCTCTTAGAAACCAGGAAGAAGGTGAACCCATGCAACTGGGAACAACCAGTGCTCCGTTAACCCCAGAAGAAAGACTCAGGCGTAAGACATTGGGACTTTGTATGTACTGTAGATCAGACAAACATGTCTTACCGGATTGTACCCTTGTACCCCCAAGACGTTCGGGAAACACCTCTGCCCGTCCATGAAGAGAACCATGAACGGGTATTTTGTAGAGTTCCCTCGACTGTCTTCCAAACACACAAAACATGGTGGTACTTCCTGTCACCCTGCAATACCAAGGCAATACTTTTACAGGGGTACCGGCTCTTATTGATTGCGGAGCCACTGGTGTTTTCATGGATTGCGAATGGGCCATACAAAACAAGCTTCAAATACAAACCAAATTTATCGCGGTACCCGTAGAAGGAGTTGACGGGACACCGCTCCTCTCTGGACCCATCAAAGAAAATACTATGGAAATCATCATGAACATAGCCTCCCATTAGGAAAGAATCATTTTCAATTTAATCAAGGCTGACCACTATCCCCTGATACTGGGCTTGCCTTGGTTGGTGAAACATAACCCTTACAGGTACCCTTTTTATGGGATCAGAAACCTGTTTATCAAACTGCCTCTCGGAAGGAGCTGTGGGTTTGTTCGCCACTCCACAGCAAGAAGAATCGATTTCCAGTCCGTCAATTGTCTCCAGTCTCAATCTTTTACCAGAATGTTACCTGGGATACCAGAAAGTCTTCTCCAATGAGGAATTCAAAGAATTACCTCCTCACTGCAGCGACGACTGCACCATAGACTTACTACCCGAAGCACAGGTGCCTTTTGGGAGAATGCACACGTCAGGACCCGAAAAAGAAACATTAAGAGAATAACTCCAAACTAACCTACACCATGGGTTAATCACAGAATCAAAGAGTCCAGCCGGGGCGTCCTTGTTTTTCATCTCTAAAAAGGACTGCAAGGAATTAAGACCTTGTATAGATTACAGGGGTCTGAACAAGGTGACTCGCAAGGGTAGGTACCCTTTGCCACTCATTCAGGACATTCTGGAGGTGGTACAAGGGTCTACCATTTTTACAAAACAAGACTTAAGAGGAGCATACCACCTCATCAGAATAAAGCAAGGGGACGAATAGAAAACCGCCTTTCGTACACCCTTTGGGCACTATGAGTACCGTGTTATGCCCTTTGGACTAGCAAATGCTCCTTTGGTCTTTCAACGCTTCATTGACCACATATTCTCTGATTTACTACTGCATTCCCTTATCATTTATTTGGACGATATTCTCATCTTCTCCAAAAACCGATAAGAACATATCAAACATGTGGCAGAAGTTTTGAGTAGGCTTCAAAAACATAATTTATACGCCAAACTTGAAAAATGCTCATTTCACCAGTCCAGCATACTATATCTCGGATACATCCTTTCAGCTGAAGGAGCAGCGATGGACCCCTGGAAAGTCAAGACTATAACACACTGGAAACCACCACATAACGTCAAAGAAATACAAAGGTTCTTGGAGTTTTCTAACTTCTATCGCAAATTCATTCCAAACATTTCTTCTGTCATCAAGCCCATCACCAATCTTCTACAAAAAGGTACAAAGTTTTGTTGGAATCAGGAAACACAACAAGCATTTGAGTCCCTCAAGACCGCCTTCTCATCTGCTCCAATTCTGAGGTTACCGGATCAATCCCAACCTTTCATCCTGGAAATAGATGCCTCCTATTCGGCTATTGGAGGGGTACTTAAACAAGTCTCACCCACGGGTACCGAACAAGCTATAACCTACATGTCTCAAACCCTTACACCATCTGAGAGTAACTATACCGTTTTGGAAAAATAATTGTTGGCTATAAAAAGGGCCTGCCAGGAATGAAGACATCTACTCCTAGTGGCACAGCATCCTATTTTGGTCTGAACAGACCATAGAAACTTAAAATCCCTCGAGAATTTAGAATGCCAGAATAGTCGACAGGCATGTGGGCATGTTTCTTCTCCTCATACTGTCACGATCCGCGGGATTCCCAATGTCTCTGGTGTCCCTCCCCAAACCTCAGATCCCCTCACCCTTACTCCTGCCCATCCACGTGCCGGATCCGGGACCCACGTGTGTTCTCCGCAACCCCCCATATGCCAGGGCGATTGTGTCAGTGGTCCGCCCACCTCCGAGGACGCCAGTTTCATTGGCGTATTCCGTGGCGGCTGCGAGATTGGCCTCGCTTCCTGCTTCCGCGTCACCTGACCGGCACGTCCTGCTCACGTGTTGCTGGTACTCGATCACGTGATGCAGACGCCGGTCACGTGACCGGTACACACTCGTAGCGCCACTATTTAAACGCTTGCATCACAGTGTTCAGTGCTTCACACCTGTTTACCTTGGACACTGTTGGGCGCTACGTCTGCTTTTGGTTTGGATCTTGTGAAAAACTGACCTTTGATTGTTTCACAGGCTGTTTTGGATTTCCCTGATTATTGACCCTTGGATTTGGAACTCTTGCTACGGATCACGGACAGTTTTCTGGACTTCCATTCTGCTACACCCCTTGGCACTACGTTTCTTGGATTTCTTGTTCGGAGTCCAACTACAGGTGGGCCCGGTGCACTCGGACCTCCATATATCCTCCTGAGCTTCCACCCACTACTGAGAGCGAGACACTGGTGGGTCCCAGAACCCCTCAAATAGGTTCAACTGCACCTCTACTGTCAACCCTTGGTAAAACCTTTCCATTTTCTTGTTGATTGGTTTGTGGATGTTGTTCTGGCTAAGTACTTAACCAGTGTTTCTTTACAGTGGCCCAGGGGTTCCCAGAAGTCCGCAGCTCCGGAAGAACATCTCCCACCTGTGGCCTCAAAGGTTGTACAGAGAGTGGTTTGGACTATCTCTGTGCGACACTTGTGGACAGAGGTTTCTTCTGCCTACACGACAGTCAAGACAGTCAAGACAGTTGATACACAGCACATACGACATGGTTATCACGTACATTTCAGGAACCAACAATCAAATTGCAGACGCCTTGTCGCGCAGTTCCTACGAAGACAGAACTCCTACCAAACCGGAAAAGATGTTACCTCAAGCCACCTTCATCTTCTTTATTTCCTCTTTACTAAAGAAGTTCGGGTTCACAGTAAGCACATCACTCAACAAGAAATGCAACAGTTCCGACTAACTCAAGAAAAGGAATTGTACTATCATTCCGACCAATTATATATCCCTTCAGTTGCCCTGAGGAAGCAGATCCTTCATCTCTGCCATGACCAGAAAACCGCAGGACATAGAGGGAACTCCACCACCTATGAGTTGATCCACCGCTATTTCTGGTGGCCACATATGAAAGAAGATATCAAAGACTACATCGCTTCTTGCACCATCTGTCTCCAATCCAAAAATCCAAGAAGGCTACCAATGGGAAAACTGGTTCAACCCACGTTACCCTCACAACCTTGGGAAAAGATTTCCACAGATTTCATCGCTGAGCTTCCTCTTTCCTCTCATTTCACTTCTATAATGGTGACAATTGACTCTTTGACCAAATTCGCCCACTTCGTTCCCTTGACAAAATTGCCTTCTGCTGCTCAAATCACTTCTTGTTTCCTGAAAACCATATTTCGATTGCACAGACTCCCTAAAAGTATTCTTTCGGATAGAGAACCTGAGTACATATCTCCCTTTTGGAAGCATCTATGCCGGTCCTTAGGGATACAACGTGATCTTACTTCTAGTTACCACCCCCAATCAAATGGGCAGACAGAGAGGCTCAATTAGTCTCATGAGCAATACCTCTGTTGCTTTGTCTCAGCTTCCCAAGACGACTGGAGCTCTTTGTTACCCTATGCAGAATTTGCATACAACAACGCTCTGCATTCTGCAATATGAATGTCTCCATTCTATTGTTCCTACCATTTCCATCCTCAGGTATTCCCTACAGCCACTCCCTCTCTGACCAAGGTGCCTTCGGTGGATACCCTTTTTGCAAAAATACAAGAAGGCCATGCCAAGGCCCTTACTACCCTTAACGATACCAGAGGCAGAGTAAAACAACAAGCCGATAAGAGACGTTCCCAAGAAACCATCTTCAATCAAGGAGACCTTGTATGGCTTTCATCAAACTATCTGCCAAGACATTTCATACTTTCAAAACTATCACCAAGATATTTTGGTCATTTTTCTGTTATCAAGGCTATAGGAAAAGTGGCTTATCGCATACAGTTGCCTAAAACCTGGCACCGAATACATAACGTATTCCATGTTTTTCAACTAAAATAACATGTAGCTGACAGATTTCTCAGAAAACAAACCACAATTCCTCCTCCGGTTGTCACTTCCGAAGGACTAGAATATGAAGTAGAAGCCATCTGTGACTCCAGGTACCATCGAGGCTCTTTACAGTATCTTATTGACTGGAAAGGCTATGCCCCCTCTGATCGTACTTGGTAACTCGCTTCATCGGTACATGCACCCAGTTTGGTGCGCAAGTTTCACCGCACGCATCCCTGGAAGCCCGGACCAACTGTCCCACGGGGACGGCATACTGTTAGAAGACCCCAAAGGTCTCTCTGGCTTCAACGAAGAAAGCACCAACCTGGCTATTTACAGCAGAAACCAAGATGGCGGCTATTTGGTTCCATTTTCTTGAAACAGGTGTGTAGGTCTAGTCCTCTTCAAGATGGCGACAGACACCTTCCCGACACTATATTAGAATAGTAGTGATATGGGTAGGTGCGTTGCTACTTTGCTCTGCTTTGTGCTTTCGTGCTACGTTTCTTAGTAGTCTCAGTTAGTTTTTCCTGCTTCTTTCCTTCTTTCCTTCTTTCGGATTTTGGTCTCTCTATTCCTTGTCCTCCGTTATATCCTACTTCCGCCGGCAGTGGCTGTTCTCCTTCTGCCTTCCTTTCCGTTCCTTCTCGGCTGCCCTTCCTACCTTTCTGGCTGTGGCTCCTCTCCGTGGTCTTCCCTGTCCCTTTTTGGCACCTCAAGACTGCTCTGCTTATCCTTCTCCGGTTGTCGGAGCCCTTTCTCCTCGTTAGAAGAAGATCTCATCATACAGCGCTACCGTATTACACGGAGGAACTTCAATTGCTTCTCTGCAGTCTTCCGGGTTTTATTCCCCAGAGGGTTTCCCGAGGGTGCTGCCCGTGGGGTGCTTGGACCCCATATATTGGTCTCTTAACACCTTGAGGAAGACACGCTGCTTTCATCAATCAGCTCCACCTACTAAAAGTCCATCGAGCTACTCATTCCCCCCTGTTGCAACATGAGTACCATCTACAGTTACTTGGTGATTGTGATAGTAAGGACCTGTGGGGAAAGGAGCACTCGTGTACCCCTTTTGATCACATGACTTGTGATACTGCAGAATGGGTGGCAGATAGAGCCCCATCTCATCACCTGTATCTGTTTCTATAGGGAGTTCATTACTCTACCCTCTGTGGTATCTGCAGATCCCTCTCCGTGCCCAAGGAATGTCTTCTTATAAAGGTGAAGGAGCTTCTTCAGTCATGGCAGCTCAGTTGTAGAAAAGCCTTACGTTCTTATCACAGAGAAATTACTCCCTGTCTAGGCAGGATGCCAGTCCTACCTGCTATGTGTTACAGAAGCTGGGGTGGGAGATATAGTAATCCCACTCTGTCTAGTTTGCCAATTTCCCAGCCCGCCTTGCCAGTTCCACCCCATGGCCCACCGGATGTAGATTCCTCTGATCAGCAGTGGTTCCGAGTGATCTCGCCCACCCCTGGGGAGGAGGCCCTAGTGGGACCCGTCCATGGCATGGGTGATGTCCCCTAAGATCCACCAACATGGCATGGGACCCAGCGCTCACACAAATGGCCAAGATTCTGCCTAGGAAAAGGATTGACTATATCTTGGCGGTTTCACAGTAGAATCCAGCAGATCTTAATGCCAAAGAGCCCACAAAGTTTGGGGTCGGGACATTATTTCAGTTCACATCAAGAACAACCCTGAACAAATGAAGAATACTGAAAATGAACAGATAGAAATACGTTTTACTTAAAATAATGAAAGTGAATTTGAAGAAAACAAACATTTCCCAATTTAAAGATTTAATTAAAGCATTCATAAAATAGATCAAAACAAAGACGATGGAACTCCTGATTGGGATCCGTGTGGTTTAGAACAGGTGATGGGCAAAGGTGGGCTTGAATGGTGCCTGGGGTTGGTGGGGGATTCGCCCTATTTGGAAGGGATATGTACAACAGATGAGTGCAGATGATGGGGTGATGGGTTTAGTTGGGGTGGTATGATGGAGATTCTCTGGTGCTGTGTAATTCAAGAAAACAAAAACACATTTTAAAACAAATGCATACATTTTCACAGAATGTGCTTTTTTAGCAAAACGTAAAATAATAAATGTAGTTATTTTTATTTTCTTAATTTAAAATGTCAAAATGTGTTCTCAGTATATTACTTTCAATTAATTTAAATTGAGTTATTTTTACCTCTTCATTATTTGCATGGAGTATAATGTCACCAAACAAATGTGGCCCTTGCAGAGCATGAGCGTTTTTATCTTTTTTTTTTCCATTTCCACATCTGAAATACAAGTGGCAATGTAAATGCTCTGCATGCTGTGGCGGGATCTTTAATGGCCATCACTGCCGCTATGCTCCCAGAGACCATGTGGGTAGGGGCTCACCCCGAAGCCTGCCCTGCTTTAACCCAACAGCCCCAACTTGTTGCGTATCTGGACACTGGAAATGCACCCAACACTGCCGTGGGTCCCTTGCACCTGCAGTTTTCTGTGGATCAGAGGTGTGCATGCAGGCAAATGCAACCACACAATGTGCGGCACACTTTGTGCTTAGCTTTGTGCAGCACTGGGGCTTTCAGAATTGGCCCCTTTGTTTTCCTTTGCTCCTAGCCAATGAGTCTCAGGGAGACATCTATGAGATGAGAGGACTTTTCTTTCAAACGTTCTTTCTTTTTAGGGTGTGTGCAGTCCTGTTTGCTGTGGCAGCTTGCCTGTGGCCAAGCTGCCTAACGCAGTCAGTCTTACCACACTTGCAGGCTGCCCTGACCTGCTCGCTTGATTGGACATATTGATTCTGAGAAGCAGGACAAGCTTTACTGCACTTTCTTGACACTGCACTATTATGTGTGTGCAGCGACAAGACGGGTGGACCTCAAGCGGTACAAACTATTGTTTCTGTATTTTTCTTTTAAATATGAAAAAGATATATCACTCAAAAACATGCAAACGAGCAGATAACAAGCAGTTAATAACCTTTTTCAAGACACTCTCATGTTGCAGTGATGGGGATCCTCTAGTAGGTTGGGGCAACGCATCTCCATGAATCTACCTCCCACCTACTGAAGCAGTGCCGGGGCTGACTAAAGACAAGACCCGCTAACGTGCAGGCCCAGGATATGATTTTAGATTACTCTCTTCAAACTAACCCACGTTCCCTGATATCAGCAGAAAGATATCCCCATTTACAAACCCCCACCCCATAACACCACCAAGAGACCCCCACCTATTGTACAATTTACCATTCTGACTCCTGTGTTAGCATATTTTGGAGCAAGTGATTTTTGGTAGGTTTGGCTAACTTTTTCAATGT
This sequence comes from Ambystoma mexicanum, assembly GCF_040938575.1. NCBI lineage: Eukaryota > Metazoa > Chordata > Amphibia > Caudata > Ambystomatidae > Ambystoma > Ambystoma mexicanum. Next base: position 191,847,852 of record NC_090928.1, on the reverse strand, counting down.
TGTTTTTATGGTATGGTGATATTAAGTACAGTGCTAGATTATTGGTGGAGAGGTTTTTCTGTGCACATTATTCTATAGCCAGCTTTTTGTGGGCAGATTATGAATACACCCCCACCTTATCTTTGATATAGCAGGCGGAATGTTCTTTCCATCTCTGTTCCCGGTTGTAGATCTACTGTTTGCAAGTGATGGCAATGAACTGGAAATGCTTTACTTAGAACGTTCTGCCCATGTGGCACTTGGTAGTGATGGTGCAGCCAGTTCATAAAGGGGTAGTTCGGTCAGAAATGTTATTGGCCCAATCGATCGGGCATGTATTTTAGAGCATACATCGATAGTTCTTGAAAGAAATTCCAATACAATTTACCCAAGTTATTCTCACTTTAGCACATGCAAAAATGGCAGGTCGGGTACCTTATTCTTATGCTAATGTTATTCGTTGGTCCATCGCCATAGGTTCAAGTGCCTTCGCGGCACTAATACAGATCACCTGCCCCTACCGGTGACAACACTAGATGCTCATGCCCCATTTCACAACCCCATTGCACGTCTCATGTCAACGTCCTCTGTGTGCAATCTATTGGCGTGTCTCCATGGAAACGCCAAGATGCCTCATTCCTCGACAAGTGTAAACAAACCCTTTCTGATCACACAACGTTGAAGATTCTTTTTCCATCATGTCAGTGTATTTCATTTCGAGCTTCTCTGACTTGTTTCTGCTCTGATCAGCTATCTGCCAAGTACGGCACACTGAGAACCGGTACTTATACTGCTTAAAATGAATTAACTCAGTAATTGCTTTTCATTTCTTATATTATGGACAAATGTCTTTACCAAACCATATTTAAACATGTGCCCTTGTGAACTTTTAAAGTTTAAACCTATCAATCTTGTCTTTTCACAATGTGTTTTTGTAACATGGCTGTTTCTACGCTTGTTTCTTTAACATTCAATGTTAATGGGAAACCTCCTTTCTTTAATGTATACAAACACATTTGTATTTACCTCACTGTTGATGCTGTGCTCCTTCACTATTCAGGAACTATGGCACCAATTCAGCCCTACCTGTACGAGCCTGAATATTCAGAAGAGGAAATACTTGAAAGAAAAAAAAAGAGAGGATGTGGAAGCTGATGATATGATAAGTTATTTATAACACACCTGTACACCTCTTACTAGGTGTGACTAGACAAGGTAGGGTACAGAGAGAGGAAAAGACAAACGATCTTACTAGGTTTTGTGTCATTCAGATCGTGCAAGTGCGGAATGCAAAGTGCAGGGGGAGGTGACAGGGAAGTGCAAGGGGGAGGGAAAAGGGAAGTGTGGTCAGGGCAGCAGTGCTCTGAGTAATTGCAGGCAGGGCAGCGCAGCTCTCGGTAAGTGCAAGGAGGCAGGGAACTGTAGGGGTTACAGTTACAGCACCTAGTGTGTGACAGGCCCAGAGGCAGTGCAGGGGGACTGGTCAAGGAGGACCCTGGCACCCAGTGAAACTCTGAGGGTAACCAAGCAGCCAGTTGGCGCAGCAGATAGGTAGGTCAGCAGGGGAGGGAGGGAGAGAAAGCAGAGGAGAAAAGGAAGGTCTTGGGCTGCTTCCAGAACTTCAGGTGGTCCTGCTCAAGTTTGAGAGGGGCAGGGAGGCCATACCAGAGGGTGGCACCTGCAGATGAAAGTGATTTACCCCCTACTCTCTGCCTGGAGATGCGTCTGACCCTCAGAGAGTTTGAGGCAGCAGAGCGAAGGGCTCGAGAAGGAAGGTGCTTAGGAAGAGAATGTTGGATGTAGTGCGGGCCCCAGAAAGCTTTGTGGACAATGCAGAAAGTCTTGAACTTGATCCTTGTATCCACCGGGAGCCAGTGGAGAGAATTCATGGGGTGGAGGGATACAGTCCGTGGGCTTGAGGCCAGGGATTATTCTCACAGTCCTGTTCTAGATTAATTGCAGAGGGTGGAGAGTAGAGGCAGACAGATTGAGAAAGAGGCTGTTACAGTAGTCCAACCTAGAGAGAACCAGGGCTATGGAGACAATGAGCTTCGGGTGGAAAGTGAGAAAAGGAAGAGTACCTCTCAGGAGGTGGAGGTGGTAATGGGCCTTCTTGGAAATGTCTGTGCTGTGAGGAGAGAAGGGGCGAGTGGAGTCGAAGATGACACCAAGGTTTTCTGTCTCACAGGAAGGTGAAAGAAGAGATGCCAAGGAAGGCGCCAGAGTGTGAGAGGGAAAGTGGGGGCAGGGGTCCTGATGAGGAGGTTCTCTGTCTATCTGGCATTTAGGCAGAGATCGTTGGAGGCACACCAATCCAGAATCATGGATAGATAGTCAAATATGAGTGAGAGAGGGGAGAAGGCTGAAGGGAGCCTGAAAGAGAGCTATGTGTCATCAGCATAACACTGAAAGTTGGGGTAGAAGGTAGAGGTAAGGTGGGCCAAAGGGGCTACATAGAGATTGAAGAGCTAGCGTGAGAGGTTAGAGCCCTGGGGAACACCACATGTGCAGAGAGAGGTGGTGGAGAGAAAGATCTCAAGTTGGACCTGGGGGGGGTCAGTCCAGGGGAAAGAAGTCAGCCACTCCAGGGCCTAATCTGTGAGTCACAGGTTCTCACAGAGTTCATTGATCAGAATGGTATGATTGACCATGTAGAAAGCAGAGCAAAGGTCAAGAAGGATGAGGACAGAAGGGGTACTGGAATCAAGATTGGAGAGCAGGTCTTCGCCAGTGTTCAAGAGAGCAGTTTCCATGCCTCTGGCAGCTCTGAAGCCTGACTGGTGGTCATGGAGACAACCAACAGTTTCAGTGTGAAGATTAAGGTGGGAGATGGCCAGCTTTTCCAGAGGTATGCCCAGGAAAGCAGTGATAGAGATTGGCCAATCGTTGGCCGGACAGGTAGGTTCTGCATAATGCTTTTAAGGAGGGGGTGCAGAAGGGAGTGCTTGAGGAGAGAGGGAAAAGCTCCAGTAGCAAAGGAGTGATTGCAGACATTGGCCAAGGCTGGAGCTAGAGTGTCAATGTGGTCCTTGATTGTTCTGGTGGAGCAGGGGAGCACCTGTTTGGACGGCACTTTCATAGATCGGACTTGTCTAGAAACATCATCAGGTGTTATCAGAGAGAAAGAGGAGAATGTAGGGGGAGAGGCGGCCAGAAGGAGGCCAAGAGCAATAGATGGAGACTAAGAGGATTGTGAGGGCAAGATGTACTGAATTTTAGCAGTGAAGTGAGAAGCCGGGGCCTGGGAGGGAACAGGAGAGGTGAGACTGCAGAAGGATTGGCCAGCTCCTTGAAGATTTTAAAGAGTTTAGAAGTGTTATTAGAGGCTGCAAAGATGCAGGCTTGGATGTGGACTCTCTTGATGGACAGGACAGAGAGTCTGTATTGCCTTTGGAGCAGGCAGCAGGCCAGTTTGTCTGAGGATGCATCTGAAGCCCTCCACCTCCTCTCAGCTACCATGCACTTTCGTTTCAGGACAGCAAGGCCAGAGTCATACCAGGAGTTGCACTTGGAGGTAGGCTTCAGACGGATTCTCGTGGCAGGGGCAAGGATGTCCAGAGTGTTGGAAATTGAAAGATGCAGGTTAGTGAGGACTGTGTCAGGGTGTGAGTCAGCTGAAGGAGTAGGAGGAGCAGAGAAAGTAGAGGCAAAGTCATCCACTGACACACGCTTCATGGGCCGAATGACTGAGAAGGTAGGTTTGCCTGGGGGACAGAGAGTGTCAGGTGAGAGGATAGAAGAAAGTGATCAGTCCAAGAGAGAGGACTAGTGAGAGGGTTAGAGATAGGGATGTCTGAGGAGATGAGAAGGTTTGTACAGCAGTGTGTGTCGGACCTGAGAGTAGAATGGAGAGAGAGAGAGTCGCAGAGGCTGCAGAAGAGCCCAGAGGAGGGATCAGAAGCATCCAGGTGGATGTTGAGGTCTCTGAGGAGAAGAAGTTTAGAGGTAGAGGCAAGGAGATGTGGAGAGGTCGGCCCACTCTGAGAGGAAGAGGACAGACTGGCCAGGTGGCCTGTAGATGGTGGCCACAGTCAGAGGGAGGCCAGGAGAGATAAAGAGCCTGCAGACTAGGCCTTCAAAGAAGGCATAGGCCTGCGTAGGAATGACAGAGGCAGAGACCCACTCCGGAAAGATGAGAACCACTCCCACTCTGGGTCAGTTGGTTCTGGGCACAGAGAGGATCTTGTAACCATCAGGGAGGAGGGTGTCAAAACTTGTGACAGCGCTGGCCATTTACCATGTCTCAGTGAGAGTGAGGATATCCAGGTCAAGCTCTTCGAGGAGGTGGCAGATGTCAGAGGAGTGTTTGACAGAGGAATGAGAGTTGAGAGTGGCAACATGGAGCAGGTTGCCACATTTGAAAGACTTCCGGGGAGGGGTACAGGCTAGAGGTACACCCTGCAGAAGTGGTATAGGGGCCTTAGAATGGGCAGAGGTGACAGCAGGTGGTGGCAAGGTAGCCAGAGAGGAGGAGGAAGAAGAAGATGACAGAGGTGGAAGGTGCCGGAGAGGAGGCAGAAAAAGGAGGTGGCAGAGGCACCAGAGGGGTGCTAATAGTAGTAGCGGGAGAAGGAATAAAGTTGATAAGACACTGGAGACACCGATCAAAAAGGAGGAGATTGGGCTGAGGGCCCTGGACCAAGACGGTGCCATTTAGGTAGACATTAACGATGGTCCTGGAGGAGTGGAAGAAGGCCAAGAGGACCTCCCACCAAGTGCCACCATTAATGAGAGAAGAGGAAATAGGAGAGAGAGCCGAGACAATATGAGGGGTCCATAGGTCCGGTGAGGGAGCAACAAAGAGGATGTTGGTGAGAGTCTGTCTGGAGGAAGCACTGATATAAGTATCAGCGATGGGGAGGCCAGGGTTGGCAACCAGGATGTCCCTTTTGAACTTCTCCCTTCCAGACTTAGTGAGAGGTATAGGGTAGGAGATAGAGTAGCAGTTAGAGAAGATAGGGGAAATCGAGAACACCGTAGAGGGTGTGAGGGGGAAAGTTGGAGGAAGTGAAGAAAGAGGAGGGGCACATCCCCAAAGCTGCACAACGCAGGAAGCACAGAAGGGGGGGGGACACAGTAGGGGAAATCACAAGATGCAGGCAAGTGACACACCACAAGGGCTTACAATGACAAAGCTGGGACAACAGAGATCAGACAAGAGGGGGGGCCTGTTGAGCACAACAGTGACCACCAAAGCAACATTGGAGTGGGAACCTAAGCATGGGAGAGGGCCTAGTGAACAACAGCAGACAAAGTAGCCAGGTACAGCACAAAATGGAGATGCACAGATGTAAAAGCACACCTAAATTTGATTTTACACCAGCGAGCACAAAACAGCATAAATGGAGATGGACAGATGTAAAGCACACCTAAATTCGATTTTATACCAGCGAGCACAACATGGAGATGCACAGATGTAAAGCACACCTAAATTCGATTTTATACCAGAGAGCACAAAACAGCACAGGAGAAGCACAGCTGTAATGCCCCAGAGCAGAGGGATACGTCATTATAGAAGAGTAGAGGGGGTGGAGAAAGAGAGAGCTGAAAACGAGGAGGTGCTAGTAATCAGGAATAGATTCAGGAGGATAGGGGGAACAAGAAGGCAGTAACAATGATCAGTGTGGCAGGAGAATGGGAAGGCAAGAGTAAGCTGTAGTAGGAAGAGACTGAGAAATGTGTAGACAGTAATAAATGATGGGTGGCTTCCCTGTGGGTCGGCAACTGCTGCCACGTGACAATGGCTAGTTTGCAGTGGACTGGACCTTGCGGTCCTCCAAGCCCAGACAGAGGAGTGAAAGACCCTTTCACAGAACCCTTTGGAGGGGCCGGCTTTTGCCTGCTGGCTTCGATGCAGGCTGGAAAGAACAACTGGAGGGCATCCAATCATGGTAAGCCTCCTCCTGCAGCCCAGGATAACAGTAGTTTTCAAATGCCACATGTGTCGGCCATCTTCAGATAGGTCCCTCGCCAGCAGTTCACTATGTGGCTGCACTGTGTGTGTCAGATAATGAAGGAAGGGAAGCCTCTGGGGGTGAAGAAAGTCATGAGGATCAATCACTGGAGCCTGAACCCAGTCGCATTGAACACGTTTCCACCTGGTGTACCTGCCATCTTTGTGAGTTTATGCCTACTCTGGTGGAGAACTGCTGTTGCAGAGAAAACTCTGCTGCCGGGCCTACATTGACAAAAAGATACATCATCTATCTGTGTTACAGAGCTGCATGATTTCAGGGCAGCTTGCCTTTCAAGATCCCCGTTGTGAATGATGATGGTCCTTACGCACAAACTTCGAGCTACAGTTCCCCCTCATAATCCAACTAACGAGTAAATTCACTTTGTATATGTTGTGTGTTTGCTGACTGAGAAGGCTAACATAATATGTTGTTCCCCTACAACAATATAACTTCGATGGATCACTGACGAAAGAATGTTTATGTAAATTGAATATTGCTCATTCTAATCTGAAACCAGAGTGTTCATCTTTAGATGTATCATCCGAACAATTAGGTTTCTTGCACTTGCAAGTATCTCACAAACAGTTTTTACTGGAATGTGCGTTCACATTTCTAATTGATCCCTACTTAAAATTACAAGTAGTGTCAGTACTTTGCACGAAAAGGTACTTTTTAAAGCATAACGATGCCTTACATTTTACAAGGGAGTGCAAAAAAAAGGCAATTATTGAATTCATTCAAGTAACCTATTTCTGTATCTCATACACAGGTGGTACATACAGACTTGTGGCATATTGTGCCTTTACATGGGGGATTCATGGAAGATGGGGATTTCACGTTCGATGAGTAACACCTGCCTGTGTGGTTTGAGACATTTGTGATGAATTCCCCAGTGACCACGGACAATACCGTGGATACTGTAGATTTATACAGACAGTACCTCGACCGCAGCAGTATAATTTGTAGTGTCATTGCCATTCACTTTACCAAACTAAATAAACACATTACAAAATGTGTTAATCTGAACAGTTGTTAAACATTTTTTGTAAGTCCACAACACATCCAAACATCTAACAGTATCATAAAAGATTGATGTGCTTTAACAAGTTTACTTGCCTATCACGCACCTCTGATCCACATCCATTACCCCTCTGCTATCAATGGCTGTTCGCACCTGTGGGCATGTGCTCACAGGGGGACTGGGAGGATGGGAACGCTCAAGGTGCTGAATACCATGTACACCACAAAGGGTTCTTTCGCATGGGCACCCTTATCCACATGGCCACCCCAGACCCAGTGTCTCCAGACTTCCCTTTGAAGACACTGTCCCTGTAATCAACATATGTCTGTGTCCTTTGACTGTGCTCCGCACCTATTGTGCTCGCCTCATCCACATCCACCCCACGCCACTATCAATGACAGTTCGCACCTGTGGGAGTGTGCTCGCAAGGGGGCTGGGAGGATGGGAACACTCAAGGTGCTGAATACCATGTACACCGCAAAGGGTTATTTCACATTGGGGACGCTTGTCCACTATTGCCACCTTAGACCCATTGTCTCCAGATTCCCCTTAAAAGACCTTGTCCCTGCAATCAACATATGTCTGTGTCCTTTGACTGTGTTTCGGGCCTATTGCGCTCGCCTCATCCGCATCCATTCCCCACTGCTATCAATGGCAGCTCGCACCTGTGGGCGTGCGATCACAAGGGGGCTGTCATGATCACCTCCAGAGTTGCAGAGTTGGGATCAGGTATTCTGGGCAGGAGGGGCTCTTGTTGCAGATCAGTGAGGGATAGATGAGTATTAGCATGGGAAACCAGGCGTTCCCACATTCCCCAATACCAAAGTTACAATGGGCCCCCATAGAAATCCAATGGTCACAATTCCCCCTAGAATGGCCCCCCTGCGGGTCACTGTCAAAGAAATTATTGAGAACTAGTGGTTGGGCATTGAGGACTATAAAAGCCCTGCCCCACAGTAACAGGCGCTTTGCATTAGTTCCACTGACAGCAGTGTAAAGTTACCGGTGCTCAGCTCACAGACCTGCAAGACAATAGAAAAAGTCCTGTTAACAACTTGCTAAGTTAACAGAAAAACTATAGACCTAAGTGTTCAACGGACCTGACAAGAATTTCTGCAGTAGCAGTCCTCCGACAGGTTATTTTCATTATCCGTAGTACCGCAGTTCAGTCAGCAGTTTTCTTCCTCAGCTGCTGTTTCCTCACAGAATCCTCCGACTTCCGAAAACCTGCAAAGACAAGGTACAAAAGTGAAATAAATAACTTTACAAAATTATAGCGATTGAAATAAAGAAGCGCTTACATACCTGAAGCTCCAACAAGCTTTTCCAAGCGTCCCAAAGTCTTACCTCAGAGAAGGTGCCATAACTTGGCAACAAAGGCACGCTGTACCGCGCGCCTACCCAAAAACATACACGTATGCTTACCTTAAGAGAAGATTTGTTTTTTCTTCAAAAGTCACCAACGCGACCCAAGAGAAAATCTTTTCTTCAACGAATCTGCAAAAGAACGAGAGAAAAATTAGATCAACATCAAGAGAGAGCTCTCTCCTCAGAACTTTATTTATATTTTCTCTCAGAGACTTTACACCCTAATTATTAAAGACTACAGAGCCCACCAAGAGAGTCAAGACACTTACTTTCAGCGGCCTTTGAAGGTTTTACAGCCTGAGTTCTTCTTGATTCTCACCACCAACATGCCCCTGTATGAAAGCAGGATGGAGAGCTCCCAAATAACAAAACACAGGTGAGGGGGAGAACTGGGCACATACAACATTTGGAAATAACCGCAGGGAGAGAAAAACGTGTTGAGCCATAGTACCTTGTCACATAATATTGATTCCAATTTTCCCCATATTTTCTCTCTTTTTACACAGGGGAAAATACCATTTTAACCAGTATTAGCAGATAACCAGGGTCCCAGTGCAATTAGCCCCCTGGGGGACAAGGTAAGTGTCACAGGGGCTTCACTGGCAGGACTGAGGAGGTCAAACATTGTCACAGAGGCTTGGTGGGTGTGAATGAACATGTCAGACATTAACATACGCACCCACTTCTGGAATCCTTTATGAACACTGTGGGAGTTATCAAGAAAACATTGAAGAGATCGACAACGGATATTGCCAGCTCTCCAATTGTTACCTTACTTGCTGAGTCGGCTCATCTGTTCTTCTAAGTAACGATTAGACAACTTTTACTATTGTTTTCTGTAGTGTCAATGTTCTCTGCTAGGCCACTATCTATTGCTTTGTACACCCTATTCTCATTTTATTTTATTTTATTCAAAAGGTCTACACCATTTTCAACAGTCCTCTGCATTTTTATCTCGGTAATTAGCCCATAACATTACAGAGTATTGTTTCCAAATGTAATCTTTCGTAGTGCATGTTTTCAATGCATGTTTGCTCTAGGTACCATTTTTATTAAAATAATTTATTTTTTATTATCAAAGGAATATGATGTTTGATTTACTAATTGTGATACTTTTTTAATAGTAATATTTATTTATATTTCTTTAACAGATCATAGGAACAATCCAACAATGAGTTCTTATATCGTTTTGGGTTGCACTAATAACTGCCATGTTAAAAGTCAGAGTACAGTCCTGCATGTATTTCCAAAGGATTTAAATTTAATAAGAAAATGGCTCTTGAGCTGCAGATTTGCAGTGTCCAAAATTGAAAGCAGAGCAAAGGATGTCTTGGATTTCGTGAGGGGCAATCGATTCAATTTTATCCAGATGTGGACCCCTTGCTCATTGTGTCTTGGAGAGGCTCAGCTTCATCTCACTGATGAGGCCAAGTTAGGCCAAAACACGTGTCTGGGGTTGCTGATGTAATCTTGTTCAGTGGAGATTTGCCAAGCATTTCAGTGCTGTACTGCCCTTGTGGGTGGGACAAAGACTAATATGCAAATGATTATTTCTCCTCTGTGAAGGCAAAAGGCCTTGGCTTGCAGGTGATAGACAGTGTGCCAGTCCAGGATTTTCTGCTAAATACTGCACTTAGCACTTTCAAGACATGGAAACCAAAGAAATAGTGAGTTCAGTCGTTGTGCAAGTATCTGAATGTAAATCTTGTGTTGCCATGGAAAAATATGGTTTCATTAAATCCATTCAACTTCTGCAAGCCAGAGGAATGTAAATAAACCGGATAGCCACTGACAAGCACATTTCAAGGCCATGCGTGAGCAGTTACCAGACATAAAGCATCAATATCATATACGGCACGTTGCAAAATCAATTTTGAAAAAAATTACAATGGCAGGAAAGAAGGCTACAGAAATGTTTTGAAATTGGTCACAATCTATCAGGAACCATCTTTGGTGGAGCTCAAAAACTTGTGATGGATCTGTAGATATTCTGCTTGAAAAATGGTGTTCATTGGTGTGCCATTGTTCTAACATACACTCTTGGAAAAAAAACATTTCCACGAATGTGTACATGGACCATTGAGCAAGGAGCAGGAGCGTGAGAAAAGGTGGTTGGTTCCAGGCTCCCCTCCTCACACAGCACTTGAGAAGATTGCGTATGACCAAATGCTTTCAAGAGACATGAGGGGACTCTCCGAGTTCTGCCACACTGGAGATTTGGAGGTGTTCCATAATATGTATCTAAAGTACAGGCCGAAAAGGTTGCACTTTCGCATAGATGGTATGAAGGCCAGAACAAGACTGGCTGTACTTGCACACTATGAAAAATGGAAACAAGCAAAAACTGCAGGAATTTCCGTGATGCCTCATTACAACAAGGAGTTAACCAAAAGAAGCAAACAGTGGGTGGCAAAGCCAATCTTCCAGCAGATGGATTTGTGAAATAACTGACATTGAATGTGTTGGCCATGCAAATGCATGTAATTGATCCAGACTTTGTTTCCAGGGCCCAGTTTATGCCACAGAACATTGCAAAAGAGGCTTGCCCTCCCAATCTTGAACTTGTTGAAAGGTTGACTTCAAGATTCAAGTGATGTGTGGCTCTCTTCACGAAATTTAGCAAAGCCAGTTTCAAGCTTTTGCACAGTGTCTGGAAACTGTTTTCATTGTACAATAAATGGAATATGTATTTTTAGTTAATTACTGTTTGCGAAATAATGTCACTAGATAGGCCTTTCTTTCTATTTCTCTTTGATTTGTGTATTTATTACAATTGATATCATTGATTTATAGAAGAATAATACATGTCAGTCTGATTATTTCAAGTATGTGACTCAAATCAAATGAAATGTAGAAGAGACTGGTGAGCTTTAAACCAACAGTTACCACGAGATACTTTTGGCTGCCCCAGGCCAACTAATGTAACACTATAAACTAGCTCCTTGTTCAATAGCAATAGACCAAAGGTGTATGTGCCCAGCATTATTCAACATTGAAATAACGAGCAAAGGAATATGTCTTGCCAATGTGCACTGGAAACAAGCCCTTGTGGCTGTTTGCACATTAACAGCTTAGTGTGGAGGCCCACATGTGGAGTGGGGATGTATTGACCCACTCTGCTATACTATGCTGCCTCACTCTGCTATCTATGGTGCGAGAAACAGCAAAATGGCAGCAAAACCCTTGTGCGCGCCGAAACCTCCAAAACCGCATTTTCAACACACAAAAAGATGGCTGCACAACCAGCCACACAGGGTGCATGTGTGGTGGAACAGAGCACAAGCTGCAGAAAAAGTGGCAGTGGGCCCCATGACAAGTAAACATAGAGTGCAGAGGGAGCAGCAGCGCTTTGCAAGTGAAACTCCAAAATTTGCCTGTAAATGACATTTACTTTGCTGCTGAAACTTCAAAATGCCTGTACATAACACTCAAAATCTTGCTTGGCGCTAAAATTCATTTAATCTAATGAAGCACTGTGAATTTGCAAAGTCCTGAAATGTTAAGAGAAAAACATTTTCTCAGCCTGTGGATTGCCTGTGAATGACAATTCCTGTCAAAAATCTGTGTGCAGCCCCTGTCAAATGGGCTCTCCTGATTAAACTTTAAAGTTGTCTAAAACTAAAGATATGCCGGATTAGCAAATATAAAAGGATTGTTGCAGAAAGGAACACGGATCTCAGTTGATTTGATCCCACACCTTTAAATCTAAGAATGTAATTTATCTATATCATCTGATGCAACAAGTTTGTTTTATGCTGGCTTTCAAGTCAAGAAATTAGCAATTAACTTAGGCTGGCTGGACCTGCAAGAGGTTGAAAAACAGGTTTCCATCCAAGGGGAGGGCATTCCTCTCAGCAGATGCTCACTGACACATCATAATTGTTGGGTAGGCCAGACTTTTGTCTGCTACCAAGGACTGAACAATGGCAGATTCTCCAGGAAAGGAAATGAATGTGTGAAAAGGTTGTAAACTAGGCTTGCAGAAGGAAATCCCAAAGGTGGGGGCTGCTCCTTGCCTCCAGAGACAGATAAAAGGCTGACCATTTGCTGCTAAGAATATGTAATGAACATTTTTTAGAGACTTATAACTCGCTATCAGAAGTAGTGAAAAATATAAAACGGGCAGATTTGTTACTCTAAATTTTGGCCCTACATTTCAAAACGTGGTGGAACTGTGTAGCATATTCTGAACAGGAATGGCAGTATATGTGGTTTTATGGGACCTGTATTTATGCTAGAATTGTTAAACTTTGCACACACATTCCTATGGTGAACACGCATATTAGTGGAAATTTGGAGAAAGTTTGGAAAATGTGTTCATGGTGAAATTGACAAAATGCTGCAAAAAGGCGAAACAAAGTCCCACAGCTGTGGGATTATGATGAACAGATACTGCATAAAATATGTAATCCTTGTATCTGATTTTCGTAGAGGTTAAAAATGTATAACTATGTATTTAGGACATAATTCGATTTTGGTACTTGTGGCTAGGGGAGGTTTCTAAGGATTGTAAAAACCAAACCATAAACTTGACATCATCTGTCTTTGATCCAATCACTCCGATGCAAGGCGGAGATGAGGCTCTGATCCAATCCCAGTTCACAGGGGTGAGTTTAGTTAAGCCGGCCCATACACCCACTTTTGTGATGTCATTTTGACATGATAAATAGGGACATCTGACAACACATGACACAGACTCTCTCTTCTGATTCCAGCAAAGCACTCTGATCCAGCATTCAACATCCAGCCTTTAACATCCTTCCAGATCCAGATGCCAATAACCAGGCCAATCGGTAGCTGGACCATCTTCAGCTAGGCCTCAATCCTCAATCCACAACTAATCCTTACAACCCAGTGGAGTGCTGTGGTGTGGGGAAGCATCCTGAAACTATCTGGCTTGCTACCATAATGCTTGCCTGATGAACTTGCAATCCCACTGATCTGAAATATCCAGAAACAAGAAGGGCAGATCCCATGCAGGTCCGGTGACTGGCCTAGCTGATGTGCTGTCCTTCCCTGATAGACCCGATCCATTGACCAGAATATTGACGGGCCTAAAACCTTAAATCCCAGTGGATTGTGAGTATTAACAGGACACTAGAGAGCTATTGTATACCTTTTATCTTGTCCCACCCTAAATCTCTGAACTATCCTTACTTTCATAACCAGTAACAGTGTCAATATCTTAGTGCTATCTTATTCTGTCTGTTTGCTAAAGTGTCAATTCCATAGTCATTTTTATTTGTGTAACTCTGATCCAAAAATCCCACTTCAAGTGTTTGGACTGGTTCCGCCAGGGAAGGCACTGGGGATCTCTTACTGAAGTCATGAATCAGTCTTAGAGCTTACTTCGACCCTACCTGGTTGTCTAGTCTGCATGCTCTAGTCTTGAGTAAAAGCATAATCCCTATTTTCTGATTTTAAACTGAAGTTTTTGACCAAATTCGTGTCTTTATTTCTGAAAAACACCTCTCACTAAAACCTCCATAACTCCCTCAGTTTTGAAGATAGAAACACAATTTCAATTCCCACTGATATCTAACATCCTTAGAAACATCCACAACCCAACTGTTGCAAAACAATGCAATTGACCCGTTTTTATAAAAAATTGCATAGTAAAAGTTTGCCGCGAATTTACATTGTGCAGATGTTTTACACGTGTGAATTGCCTTTGAATTATTTCCCACTTTGCCTTTGAGATTCCAATTGGTTTCTTTTGATTAAACCATTGCTTGTGATTGTCTGCATCTGTTCAAAGTGGCTCCCGCAGAAATATATAATAATTTAAACATTTTTGAACATATTTAGTGTTTTGCTCAGCCAGTTTCAAAGTCATGCTGACAGTTGAAAAGTCAAATCCATTTTTCTCTTGTGTTTAAGGAGGGAAGGTGGGAGTGATATTCTGTTTGATCTGTATTATTCCTGAGTATCTGCTCTCTCCTCACATCTATTTCAATTGCCTATTGGTTGAGGGTGTTGCAGGGGGAACCTCTAACCACAGTGCCATGTGTTCCAAACCAACCCAAAAGTATTATTTTCTTTGCTGCATTCTTTTTGTGTACATTCCCTGACTCCCAGTGCATTAAAGATATTGTTCATTGTCCTTGTCACCCTTGGTGATTGTTGTTCCCTATTAAAAATGTATTGTGATTTTTCAATTCTAAATAAATAAACAAAAATGTACTGTTCCAAACTAGCCTGATTCCTGGTTCAGTGTGACCGGGGCGCGGGGGGGTATTTTGAGAAGGGTGTGATATGAGTGGTATATCATTCAGAATATTGAACTTATAGACAAAAATAAATAAGGATTTCATTTGCGCACTACATTGCTAGGCGAGACCTGGGTGTGTGCCTGATTGAAATCACTTACAGGGGGACAACCAGGCACACAAACATCAATGCAGAAATCAATATGATTGCTAGAATAGATATTAATACTAAGCCAATAAGCCTTTCTAAACTGCACTCATTCGTGGCATGCTGGAAGTTTAGTGATGTAAACTTTTTTTCTTTTTATTGTTGCTCATTGCACTTGTTGCCCTGGCTACAGCAGTCCACCCAGCCTGGTACAAAATCACCCCTCCTCGCCTCCCTTCATGGTCCGTCCGTGCGTCTCTATATATTAACCCGCTGTTTTTGCATTCAAATTCTCTTTATTTTTGAAAATAAGTGGCCCAATTTGGCCCAAAAAACTGCCCCACACTATTAATTTGTTTTTGTTTTTTCAGTCATTGCACTGTTGAAGTATAGGGTAATCTGAGCCTGTCTGCACCTCGCCTAGGGTCATCTTTAAAAGAATACATAAATGTTGTGGGGCCAGGCGCATTGATACCATTCAAATGGAAGTAAATATTTTCATATGTGGGATACTTGAAATATTTCGTTGTTTTTCACTGCACAGCTTGCCATTAATATTGTTCAATTTAGTGGCATGTGTTTCCAAAACGAAACTCTCTCTGACATGCTGTGAACGCTGGATAAAGGGTTGCATTTTTATTTGTCCTACTGCACTAACAATTTGAAACCCAAAATGTGTCGAATATACATAAAGAAGTGATAAGATTCACTATATTGAAAGCTTACGTAGGAATAAGTCTCTATTACTGAGATCGTTCTTTCGAAGCAGTTGGTCATCCGAGAATGGAAACACAAGACACAATGGGCCTCATCACAAGTTGGGCGGTAATGCCGGCGCTATTAGCGCCGGCGTTAATAACCCTACCGCCAAACCCCCCCGGCGCTAATAGCGCAGGATCACGGGTTTGGCGGAACGGGTATTGCCCATTCCCCACTGAAGCCATTCGGGAATTCCCCATTGGGCTCAATGGGGAATTTTCGCGCTCTTACCGCCGGCGGATTTCTCGCCGGCAGTAATAGCGTGAATTTTCAACGGACTTCCCCCCATCTCGGAGCTAGGGAGAAATCCGCCGAAGCCCTGATTTGGCAGACCCTTAAATCCGGTGGTAATAGCGCTACTTACGGATTTAAGGGTTGCAGCCAAACTCGTGATGAGGCCCAATGTAAGAAAAGTGTTTAATAAAATATATGCAAGTGAGGATGGCAAGTATTCTGTATGCTACATGATTAACGTTGTGACCGATGAATGTTCAATTTGATGCAAATAATAGACATTGTACTTGTTAATTGTAACTTAAATTGATAGTTAACATAAATATGTACTGTGTAGATACAATTATAATTTGGGTACTGAAATATATTTTTTCGTTCTCGATTTTACATACTTATATTATACCGATGTGTGCCTGTCATGGGTACAGTTTACCAGTGAACAGCTTCTTTAACCTTAATTGGACAATAATCACCAACAACGCATCTGTGATAACCATTATCGGGGACGATCGCCAGACACCAATCTGTCCTTTTGCAGTGGCAGTTATAAGGACTGCTCCTATGGCAGCCTATAGGTTCTGAAACGTGCAGATGTGAAAGTCTTGCATTTGAAATTTAAACCACCAATTTCTTCTCTGTAATGGAACGCCATGTGCCTCGATCGGAAATTGGTGATGGAAGATAATACATTTCTGTGAACAATGCAAAGACTGGGATTATTCGATCGATGAATGGAATCAACATTACAAGATCACGGCTCACAGTTAAACAAAAAATTAGAACCATGCAATGTTCGCTAGCTATAACCTTTATTGGAAAACGTTACTCATGTTTTCGTGGACCTAATTACCTCTTTTCAGTGTTATGCCAAAATGAAAAGCACTTGTTACATTCCTGACTATTGCTGTTTTCTTAAAAATAAACTGTTTTGATCGTTTTGCATGTGTGTGTTTATGTTCCTGGTTCTGCCATAGATAACGTTATGATGTTGGTGATGACAGGTATATTTGGCTACGCTACGCGCTAACTTCATTAAAATAGGTGGAGCTCATTGCAAGCATCTAGTGATGTCAGGATTAGGGGCGGGTGATCTGAATTAGTGTTGCAAGGGCACGTGAGCTTAGGGCGATGGGTCAACAGATAAGATTTGCACAAGATGGCGGTACCCAACCTGTCGTTTTTGCATGTGTTAAATTGAGAAAAGCTTGGGTAAGTTACATTGGAAATGTTTCTAAGAACGATCAATGTATGCTCTAAAATACATGTTCGATCATTTGGGCCAATAACATTTCTGTCCAAACTACCCTTTAATGCATTACCACTTAACTGCGGGAGTGGGCAGAGCCTACAATGATTTCCTATAGGAATTCAGGACAAACATAGTCACCCTTAAAAGCGTGAAGAATGTACACAATTCGAAATCTGTTTCAAGCTATTGTTACTAACACACGTGCTCATATTTTATTGAGTAAGGGAGACATTTCACCTATTGACTTAAAAATTACATTTGTGTTTTATGTCATGCAACAACATTATGCTGATGAAAAGTTTGTTTTCCATTTTAATTTGATGTATTTTAGAAAATTATAGAATCACATTGTGTATACACGCATTTTATATACCCAATAAATAATAAATAAATAAATAAACATGAGCCTAGGAATTGTGCCCTTTTGTAGATTGAGACTGGGGAAACACCATCGGTACAAACAGGGAAGGGCAGTGACTTCTTTTGATAAAAACAGAGAGTGTGGAGTTCATGCTGGGCATGGGGAGTCCCCAGTCGAACCGCAGAAGAAAGTAGCCACTGTCATTGCGGGGCTTATGGAAGATTTAGGTAGCTAAATAGCACTTGATGTTGTATAGAACAAGGTGGCAACCGTATATGTACAAACCAAACATGTTTACTTTCAAAATATGCCAGGGTATGTCACAGGCTTACACTTCTGCGTTCTTCCGACACGTAGGTCCTTAAAGGAAATGACCTCACATTTGCTGGCAGATGCCTGTGAAAGCAGCATTATTAAGTTGCAACTCTGAGATAATTTTCTCTGTTGAGAAATGGAGGAGACACAACAAAACATGAGTGAGTCAGACTTGGCCGCAAGAATCCCTCAGGAGGTAGATTCTTGGCAACAGAAGTTGGCCACTTTAATCACAGTATCTATTTCCCAGAGTGTTTCTGCCACATTAGGTCCTATAGTTAAATATGCAGTTGCCTCTTCATGGAATGCTCTGCAAGTGAGTTCAAGGAAATCTGTATTAAACTCAATTGTGAAAGGGTTTGCTGTAAACTTGGATTATAGGAGGCCTGGTGATGTGTGAAACCAAATTTATGTTAATCCTACCCTAAAGAGGAGGCAAGTGGTTGATAACTGGGGAGGCATGTCTAAAGCTCTACAGACTAGATGTTCCAGGGTTGCAGTGCTGATGGAAGCACCCTTGCCAGGTCATTTTAGTTCACCACAGGAACCCCTGACAGAGGGGAAACAGAATATCTGGTTAAGAGGGGCAATATGGATCAGGCCCTGATCTTATTGCTAGGAGATCAGTGGTGGAGAGTTTTCAATAATGGAGCCTCCTCTGATTCCCTGCCTGTGCTGGATATTCCTAACATATGAGGATGCATAGCATCGACAAGTATTCCGAGAGTAGTGTGCCACAGAGACTCCATGTTCAGTCCTTTTGACTTAGCTGACCCAAATTCCTAGGAAGGGTTCAGCATGTAGAAAGATTTGATGAACATTTCTTGAGAAGCAAATTGTATAAAAGATCCATAAAGAATATGAAAGTGACATTTTGCAGCCTGGCAATGAGGTGAAACAGCATTTGGCATCAGTTCTCAATTATGTATCTTTTTTCTATATTTGGAAAAGATATAAACAAGGGAATTGATCGAGCATAGGTCCAGATAGGCTCCTTAATACTGGAGGTCCTCACCTTAAAAATGCTAGATTTGTCAGAAGAAACAAGACCTAATTATTTGTCAGATTTTATTTAGTGGATGGACCCAGAGGGTTTTGTGTTTCATTGGTGACACAAACACCTTCATCATTCAGGAGCGGAAGAATGGTCTTCTCCTGAAGATGACCCTGAAATTAGTGGCTTTAGCAGAATCTCAAACTGTGGAGAACTCCTCTAAATTTGTATTCCGAGATAATACTGCCAAGCAAGTAGGGGAATTCATTTCCACCTTTACAGCTCTAGATAAAGCTCCAACTTCACTAGAAACAATTTTTCCAAACACATGTTTCTGGAAGATGTTGCAGGGACCGGGCAGGCTCAACAATCCCACTTGCAGGGAACTGCAGTGGCCTATGGATATAGTAATGAAGCCCAGTACCCATATCCTTCGTTAAAACCATACATTTGTCAGAGAAGAGGTATGAGAGAGATTGGAACATCTCAGTAAGATCATTTAAATGATCCTATTAAACATATGCCTACAGGGTTTTTGCATAAAATATTTCTTGGCAAGTTGGATGTATGTTTCAAAAGGCCTGTTGGTGTTAGGCATAGGACAAGGATTCTACATAGAATGAATTAGTATACCAGCGCAAAGGAGCCTCCTCCCTATCACTCATCCCTGACCCAGCAGCAACTAATTTATGTAAAACTACTGCAATTATAGAACAAAACAGCCCTACAATTAAAATGATCAGCCAGTTCAAAATGTCTACGGCAATGTCGGTTTGGCGAAGAAGAAAGACATTCATCCTGTCCTCAACTTGAGGTCTGGTGATTGGTTCACATGTCTGATGTCAAAGACACCTATCTCAGGATAATGGATAATGTCACTTTTTATGCTTTCAGTGAAATCGTCAATGTTTTCAATTCTCCTTTTTATCTTTCAGTCTGTCCTCTGCCTCTTGTTGCAATATATATGCATTCATTGAAAAAAACTGTGCCATTCTCCTCCACCTCTTAGCAACATTTTTATCACTTCTATGAACTTTCTGCAACTTTTTAGCACCGTTTCCTGTTCACGGACATCTGACATCGTCGCGGACTTCCCGAACAGCATCAAGTGGCCAAGCGCATGCACAAGGTGATGACATGTTTGCGAACGGGTCCGCACTTCGCGAAAGGAGCCATGCTTCGCGAATGGTTCGAAAACTGCATTTTCAGCTGATCTATGAAGTTTCAAGTTGAATTTTTACCCTTGCACAGCTTCTAGACCTATTTCCATTTGCAATCCAGGAGAGAGCACAGGCTCGGAACAATATTAGCACAACTGCTATTTAACTTCAAAAATGGCATCAGCCATGGCATGCTTCCTCGCTAGGAGCCACCACCACTTGGTGGGCCTCCTTAATGGAAAAAGCGCAATGATGCAGAAGATCCCACCATCTACCTTGCAAGCCATAAAAGGGGCTGTTGATCCACATCTTTCCAAGATAACGGTACTCTGCATATACTGCAACACACCACTCTGCAGGGAGGAGCAGTTTCAAAGTGCTTTTGATGCTGCAATAAAGGAGCATGAGAAACACTGCCCTTACCTTAGATGTAAGGCACAGACAACATATTTCCCTGTCCACCTGCCCCTCTGTATCTTTCACTGGTGCCCCTTGCCCTCATTTGTCTATGCACCATACTTCCTGTCCTCTCCTGCAAAAAACACACACAAAATACAAAATCAGAAAAACCCCAAAAAAGGTTCCTTTGGAAACCACATTCACAGGTAAAAATAATAACAAGTAATCATATAGGGCCTCATTACAACCTTGGTGCTAAGTGCACCAACTTAACCACCATGGTGTAAACTCTGTTTACACCATGGTGGATGGCGGATTTACCGCCCCATTCCAAGGTGAGTGGGGCGGTAAATCCCCATTTCCCATTTTCCCTTCCCCATTCCCATTTTTGCCCCATAGGGCATAATGGGAGTGGGGAAGGCGCTAATTACGCCGCCGTAAATTACGGCTGCGTAATTAGCACCATGGCAGGTTAGCGCCATGGATTTTAACGCCTGCTAAAAGCAGGCGTTAAAATCAGAATCAGGCGTTAAGGGTTAACGGTGGCGTTAACCCTTAACGCCTGAGTTGTAATGAGGCCCATAGACTCCATCTACTTTACATTTCTCAGTAAGGTAGTTAGACTCAATAAGATTCTCCAATATTTCCATTAGTATTTTGTATCATGCTAATGGTAATAATGTTAAATGTTAAAGGTATTTGTACTGCGCACCGTCACCATCAAAGTGGTCCCCAGATTCTCTGGTGGGTCTGCAAAGGAGAGTGTGAAAAAGGGGGTGGTGGAGGGTTAGTAGCGGCTATCTCGGAATAAAAAAGTGAGATTTGGGATATTGTGTTGGCAGCTTCAGTTCGGTTTGCACCGTTCGCTGAGCTTAATTGTGGTTTATGGGTCTGTGCGAACTCCCATGTGCTGCTGTGCCATATTAGGTATTGTTAGTCTGTTGTTGCAATGTAGTGAAGTGCATGTGGATTGCTGTGCAGAGAAGGGGTTGTCTGGTTTTCCGGTATGACAGGCATATGCAGAAACTTGAGAGTTGGGTTCACGTTTTTTCCCCTCTCTCTCTCCCCCTTTTACTTCTATGACCTTGTGCTTCTGTGATCCCTCATCTTGGGTCGGTGATATTTGGGCTCGAGAAATCTGGAACCCTCCCTACCCGTCCCGTGCGGGGATCTAACCTACCTAGGGTTTTCTGTGGATTAGCGTTATGTCGCGTGGGTGGTCGGGCATCCCTCTGCCTTATGGTTAGGTGAGGAATTGATGTAGGGTTATGGATTCCTCCCTGGGTATCTTGTTTCCCAAAGGGTTGTATGCTTCCAAGTCGTTTCCTCCCGTTTCTGGAACAAAGAGCCAGGTTTTGAGCAGTTTTCTGAATTTCAGATGATTTTTTACTGTTTGAATTTCAAATGATTTTCAGACAATTAAACAATTTTCTGTCCCAAATACGTTTCTCTAGCATACAATAAGGACCATAATCCATGGACCTTTACAACTATCCACGGTCTCCGCAATCCCCTTTCCAGGTTATGCTTCATTGAAAGACCTGGATGGCACATGCTCACCATCACACAGGGCAGCCCTTCTACCCTTTTCACTTTTATATTTGTAACACTCCCTCATTGCCTACTTTCAAACAATCACACATCTATTCACCAATCACTTCCACAAACTCTACATATAACCCTATCAACATATTGAACTTCCACAACCAACTGCCACTTAACAATGTTTTACAAATCTTTTGCATCTGCATTTCCATTACTAATACAAAATAATTGTACACAGTGCTCCTATAAATGCACACTTGCATTGTGCAGTGAGAGAAGTGCATAAATAGAAGAGGTAGTAGGGATGGGCAAGTGCTCATGGGAGCCCAGGGGGGACGTGTCAAGGTCGGAGTCCACTTGCTAACTGCTGAGGCAGAGTGTCACAAAGGTGGGGTGCATCTTAACCGTAACATTACTTTAACAAAGTTTTTCTGTCACTTTCATAGGTTTTTATGAGTAAAAATGTTTCATGATGTTACATCACTGTATGTAAGCTATTAATAATTCCTCTTTTATCATATATGAAAGAACTATAAATCTCCTCTAACAAACATATTTTTTGCAAGGCATACTTATGTGTGTCGTTATCACCAGCACATTCTGGGGATGCAAACTATTGTTTAAATGCCTACGGCATGAGGCCCCACCAAACAACCCCTATTATTCACTGCACCTACCCTACATCCTAGCTCAATGTTCACGATATCCTAATAATGGTATACAATATGTAATATAACCTAGTGCCACTGCTCATGGCTTGCAGCCATGACTCTGGTTAAGGAACTACATTTCCCGGGTAACACTGGGCCTTATTTACTGATACTTCCGGCGCTTCAGTAACAAGCCGGTCTTCGCTGGTCATCCACATGCTCCACGTCTCTGGGCCAAGAACCTCTACAGTAAGTGCCTTGATCGGACACCCCTCCCCACTCTTACTTCTGCAGCATTTCCCTTCAGAAGCCCCAGTAGCCAAGATGGGTTATCCATCGAGGATATCTCTATCGGTGGCAGCGTTATGAGCCAACCGGTTAGCCCTCAAAAATAAAATAAAATTGACTAAACTGGACAGACTCTTAAAGCCTTCAATAGATCATGCACTTATTACAGAACCTCCTCCCCTTCTACTACTCTGACTCCCATAACAAAAGAAGTTTTAATGTCTTTAACGCATTACTATCTGACATCAACACCCCCAGACCACTCATCATCAGGTGGTTCTGACACAAGGCTCCCGAGCCACGAACCTATATTGCCTCTCAATAGATTTAACACAAGTGACAAATGTCTGGCTTTAGACACATCCACTCATACCCTCCCAACCCAGATACAATGATGATCAAGAAACCCTTGCCACTTAGACCAGCCAAATTAGCAAACACTGCAAGAGAAGTAAAAACCTCCCCTCTCCCAAAAAAGGTGACAAAATAAAAAAAAATGCCCTCCTGAACGCAACATCCCTAAATAAACAGGCTCTAGATCTTCAAAACCTGGGAGTGGATAGTAACCTTGATATGCTATGTATCACAGAAACCTGGATTTGGGACACAAGTGGCTCCTCGATCAGCTTGGCAGTTCCTTTATTCTTTTGTGCAAATCGCACCATTGGATATGGTGGTGGAGTGGCAATTATTGCCAAAACTGAATTAGGATTTTTTCCGGCCTCAGTTACATGTCTTGGTTTTGAAATCCTTCATGTTAAAATGACCTGCACCAACCACAAATGCATTAATATAATTCTAATCTGCAGACCATCCAACCTAGTGCCTGATTCCAACAAAGAAATCATAAAATACTACACAGTCTTTCCAGCCCTAACACCGCCACTCTCTTCCTGGGGGACTTGAACCGATGGAGAGGAAATAAATTGGACAAAGAAGTAATTGAGTTAGAATCCGCCCTTTTAACCATGGACCACGAAGTCCAGAATAGCGATCCAACTACAGCCAACACAACATACTAGACTGGATAGTGACAAGAAAGCTTATTGTCAATATCAACCAGACCACTCCTTGTATATGGTCATACAATTATGTGATCAACTTCACCATCCAAACCTAAGATCCCCAGCCAAAACCAAACAACCTAACAAAAATAGTCACTGGTCGGAATTTTAAAAAGGTGCTCCACCAAGTTCTAGATACCGGCTTTGTCTAGATACCATCATCATTAAGACACATACACATGACCAAGTGGACAGTACGGTGTCCTCATTCTCCGACACACTCACTGAAATGCTGGATGTAACGGCTCCCCTTAAAAGCAAATTGGTTAGGGATAATGCGGTTCACCAGACCACCTCAGAACTTGGGGCTCTAACAAGACAAAAGTGGAAACTAGAATCAGAGTGATTAAACCATCAATCTGAGTACACCGGGAAAGCCTGGACGGAGGTTGACAAATTATACAAATCACTAATACTGGACAACAAAAAGAACTTTTTTAATGCCCAAATCCAGCAATCTGCCAACTGTACAGGGAAGCTATTTGAAATTCTGGAGTTACTCGAAAAACCAAAGGTATCTTAGACTTCCTTCTTACCCACAAGCCTAGACAGCTCCACAGTCCAAGATGCCTTTGATGCTAAAATCATCAATGCTAGGAACAAAATAACGATGGCCCAAAGCAGCGCCCCATACAGAAAGAGCAGACAACCACTAAACACAAAGATCTTGGGTACTCAGCCTTTACATTCACGCAAATCTCTGTCCAAGATATGCTTAGAATGCTTTCCTCCATGCATCCCACCCCCTGTCCATACAATCTTCTCCCCCACCAAACTGATTCTAGAGCACAAAGACCTATTTGCCACATTTGTCACCCGATTTGTCAATGTCTCTTTAGGGATAGACAAGTACCCAATTCAATTAAAAAGGTTACAGTTACCCCTATACCAAAAGAAAACAACATTGACCCCAGAGAACCAAGTAACTTGAGACCCATTACTAATTGCCAATTCCTTCTCAAAATACTAGACAAATTCACCACTGCCCATCTCCAAACCTTTGTCGAGTCCAACAACATCCTCCACAACTGACAATCAGGTTTTCGGCTATGTTTTAGCACCAAGACAGCTATTGTGAACCTCCAGCCCCACATGCTAAAAATTATGGACAAGGGGAAAGCCGACATGTTGATTTTGTTAGATCTCTCTGTGGCCTTTGATTTCATAGACCATGAACGT
The DNA here is from genome assembly GCF_040938575.1 of Ambystoma mexicanum. Classification (NCBI taxonomy): domain Eukaryota; kingdom Metazoa; phylum Chordata; class Amphibia; order Caudata; family Ambystomatidae; genus Ambystoma; species Ambystoma mexicanum. Next base: position 191,822,973 of record NC_090928.1, on the reverse strand, counting down.
CTTCTAAGCTTTCTAAAAGATCCTGGCCAATGTTCCAAAGATACAGTGGATTGGTTCCACTCTTTCCTCTCAAACCGAGAGTCTATAATACAGTGGGGACCAGCCTTTTCTTCCTCAGACCCTATCAATTGCGGAGTGCCCCAAGGCGCTTCCATCTTTCCCGTACTCTTCAATCTCTATATTAGATCGCTCTGCACTCTTCTTGACGATTTGGGTGTATTTTTTACAAACTATGCTGATGACACTCAATGGTCATAGAACTCAGTGGTGATCACGCCAAAGACTTGACCACACTGTCTAACATCTACTGCTGAATCGAAAGATGCATGTCAGAGAACAGGTTGTGTCTGAATGGCAGTAAGACAGAGCTTTTGATTTTTGGCTCCCAAACAGGCCAAGGACAAACTTAGCCCAGACTATAGTATCTTCCAAATAAAAGACAATTAAATCAAAATCCAACATAAGGTAAAAACCTTGGGGGTCCAGTTGGAGGCTTCCTAAACGGAGATACTTCCGGTAAAAGCGGCCTTATTTTGGAACACACTGCCACTTGCACTCAGACTTGAATCTGATATAAAACTATTCAGGAAATCGTTGAAAATGTTCCTTTTCAAGTGGATGAAACCCCTGACTTAGCCAGCTTCCTAGGCCTTACTCTCCCGTCTCTATGTGTTTTATCCCTTTGTGCTATTGTTTGTGCCCCGATGCCCATGGGCTGCCGATGAAATTCAAAAAGATAAATAAAAAATAAAAAATGACCAGTCTCCAAAATCCATGGGGCATGGCTTTGGCCATGCTGCAATGCCCAATAAGCAAATCAGAGTACACATTTGTATGTGCCGAGGGATAGGCCCACTACCCAGACACCAAATGTATATCACTAGTTTTTCTACTTACATTCTTACACTTTGGAAAAATAAAACACAATACATATTTCCAGAAACATGTTTTCAGGTCCTTGCTGATGCTTGTTGTGCAGGTTTGTTGTAATACAGTCCAGCACTTCACGCTGTACCCGCAAGCAGAATATTCTTTCCCATTCAAACCCAGACTTCGGCCATCCAGCATGCCCCAATAAGCACATTAAAATTCTCCATTTCTCGTGACTGAGGACCAGGCCCATTGCCCAGGCACCAAAGTTAAATCACTGTGTTGTGTACTTTCAATTTGACACTTTCAAAAAAATAAAACACAGGGCAGATTAGCAAAACCATGCTTTCAAGTTCTTCCTGATGCTCCTCATGCATATTTGCTGCAATCCTGTCCAGCACTTCAGCCTGCAGCCACAAGCAGAATTATTGTTCCCATTCAAACCTATCCCTCTTTAGAAAAACGTTACCACAAAGCTAGCGGCCATGCCCACTATAACCCCATAGCCAGTCCCTTGTGGTCATGGCCACTAGCCATGACCCAGACAATCTGACCACTGCCCATGGCCACAGGCTACACCTCAGTCACCAATGGTATATCACTGTTTTTTGTACCTACATTATGACACTTGTCAAAAAATACAACACGGGCACATTTGCAAAACCATGCTTTAAGGTCCTTGCCAATGCTCCTTACACGAGTTAGCTTGAAATCCGCCCATGTTTTATTTTTTCAAATGTGTCAAAATATATGTACATACAATAGTCATATAACTCAGACCCCACTTGACAAAACCCAGTCAGTCTTTACACAAACATTGAAGGTTGGGTCTATAATCTTTCTGAAAACATTTGGCCACATTTGTCAAATGGCAACAAAGTTATAAGCCATCAAAACATTTTGAGACACTCCCTCTAATTTCGCCCCCTCTTGAGAAAATCCCATGAAACTTTACAAAAACATTTATGTCTAGATTTAAAATTGTTTTGCAAACTTTTGTGCAGATTCGTCAAATGGCACCACATTTATGAGCCTTTATAATGTTTTGGGACCCCCCTCTAAATGTGTTCCCTCTTGACAAAACAGCTCCACACTTTCCAGAACCATTCAGAATCAAGTCTAGAATAAAATTCCAAGATTTCATGCAGTTTCATTGAGTGGCGCCAAACTTATAAGCCATCCAAGAACTACTTTTCACTGACCATCTAATGCAGAAATAGGCATAAATCTCCCCGAACATCTGAAGTGTTCGCGAACATCACAGGACTGTCCCTGAACATCCGGACTGTTCACAGACTTTGGGGGGTGAAAATCCCCCAGTTTTGGCTTCTTACGGCCATATGCCATCCCATCCTCATCACCCCTCACCTCCCCAGAGATTGTTTGATAAGTTTGACAAGTGCAATGTTGTGTTTTTTATGTTTCTACCGTGGTGTCTGTGGACGTCGGCGGATGGCTGCCAATCCAACATGGCGGGCGTTTCCAAAAATTTGACTGACTTCACGCTTTTCACCATCCAATCAGTGGGCGTGTCCGATGTCCGCGGACATCACGGCACCCTCTAGACCAATCGGATGCCTGTGCGCAGACCGAACAGGGGAATGGGTCCGTGGACCGAGCACAGATATCACTCATTTTTGGGACCTACTTTTTGGTTGTTTTAAAAATAACTACTGGACAGATGTACACCAAATTTACTAAAGCACGCTTTCGGGACCAAGTCACTGCTCTTGGTGCAAATTTTGTGAAAAGCCGTTCAGTGGTTTGGGCTGTAGTGTCAAGGATGGCACTCTGTTAAGAGTGGTACAGGTCACCCAGGTAGGGTTTGGGTGGTTGTGCCGAAGTAAGGTGGACAGATAAGTACACACACAGCTGAAAGTAAAAGAGAACAAAGAGTAGGCAAGTGTAGCAAGGAAATAAGGTACAACAGAATGGATTTCCTCTTGGGGTGTATGCAGGTAAGGGAAAGAGTGTTCCACGGACCGCCAGCCTTCTGCACAGTTTGCTATAACAGAGGCCCATGCTGTTTGCTCATGGCTGAGAACAACAGCTGTGGGTGTCTGTAACACAGAAACGAGACAAGGGAAGGGGCAGAGGTTGCCTGCCGGAAACCAACAGACAAGCTCTGTACAAAGGGGTCTATAAACAATACAAGAGAAGACAATAACAGGCAAATCCAGGAAAAAAGGAAGTCGATGAGCAAACTAGCAGAAGGAAATGAAGGGAAAGCAGTATAACTGAATTGGACAGGGATAAAGAACACAGGGTAGAAAACAAGGAAGAAAGCAAGGGAGCAGCAGTCAGGAAACAAGGGGACTGCAATAACTGAAAGTAATAAATGCAGGTAAACTGTTGTGGATTGCAGAGGACTGTAGGGTACAAGGTAGAGAGCTCAGAGGAGCAGGACAGCAAAGAGCAAGCCCAAAGGAGCAGGGCTGTAAGGAAGGGAGCCCAGAGGGAAAGGGCTTAGGGCAGCGAAGTGAAGCAGGCTGCACGGCAAGAAGCCCAGAAGGGCCGAGCAGCAAGGAGTGAGCCCAGAGGAGCAGGGCCGCTGACTGTAGAAGGCTGCAGAGGACTGTAGAGGGCTGCTAGCCTGGAAGCCCAGCGGACAAAGGCTGTAGGTAGAAAGCAGCAGAGCGCGATCGGCTGCAAGGCAGGAAGCCCCAAGGACAAGGGCTGTTGACAGCGGAGTGAAGCAGGCTGCGCGGCAAGAAACCAGACGGGCCGGGCAGCAAGGAGTGAGCCCAGAGTAGCAGGGCCGATGACTGTAGAAGGCTGCAGAGGATTGAAGTAGGCTGCAAGGCTGGAAGCCCAGTGGACGAAGGCTGTAGGTAGAAGGCAGCGGTGCGTGATCGGCTACAAGGCAGGAGCCCGGAAGGGCAAGGGCGGAAGGTAGCAGCGGAGCGTGATCGGCTGCAAGGCAGGAGCCCGGAAGGGCAAAGGCAGAGGGTAGAAAGCAGCAGAGCGTGATCGGCTGCAATGCAGAGAGCCCGGCAGGGCACTGGAATCAAAAGCAGTAGTGAGGAGGAGCAGCATACAATGATTCGTAGCTCAAAGCAAAAAGGTGCTGGAAGGACTCTTACTGCATGAGACTGAGCCCCTGCAGGCAGCAGCTTTTATACCGCCCTGCCCAGCACAGAGGCAGGCTAATTGGCCGCACCTGGATCAGCACACCTGCATACAATCTGCCTCCTCCCTCTCTGTTCCTGAGCTGGTGGAAGCAGAGCTGATCCCTAGGGCTTCTGGGGATTGTAGTTCCGATGATGACGAATAGGAATGGCCAGGAATAGATAGTTATAGCCAAGTACATTGTGGTAAGTGTAGTTTGTTGGGTAAAATAAAAAAGCACCAAAGTCTCACAAATGGGAAATAAGGTCCAAAAAGTGAATAGAGGTTGATCCAAGAGTTTTCTGTAGATAAATGAATAACAATTAGTCCATATTGATCGCCAATGTATGCGCCCATGGCGCAGGCATGACATGTAGGCGTGAGCACATTTTTTTTCCATTATGTCTATGGAAAAAAAAACATTTTTGGACCCCCTAATAACTTTACCCTCTCTGACGAAACCTCACCAAACTTGCCAAAAGAATTCAGACTGGGCCATATACTCTCTTTGCAAAGTTTGGTAAGGATTTGTCTAGGGAAAGCAAAGTCATAAGCCGCCCAAAAAGTGCTCGTCCTATGGGTTGAGCAACTTAACCATAACTACACGCCCGCTACCACAGGCTGTGTAATATATATATATGTATATATCATATACATATATTAACCTTCTTATATCTTCTTAAAGTACTTTCCATAGAATTTCATTTGATCTCATACTGCACATACATGGGGCAATAAGCAGGCCTCAAACACACAATTCATTTGTGCATGTGATAATCAACTTTGTTATTGTCATTTTTTGGTGCTGTTGTTTCTTTCTTCTCTACTTTAGTTTCCTTGTATGTGGCTCTAATTTGTATGCATCCTGGGTTTTTATTTCTATTTTTTGTACTAACAGAAGTATGTGATAAGTTTGATATTGTTAGCTATTTATTCCATGTTTCACATTACGTAAAACGTTGATAAGGTAGCATTTATTATTTTGCTATCGGAAATTACCAGATTAAAAATATTGTACTTTTTTGGTACATGCTGCAGCCATTGCCTATGTGTATGTATGATTAGGTTCCTGTATTAACAACAGCACTCGAATGTAATGTTTTCATTAAATGGGAACATTCTTTAATACATTAAGTAGTTTATGATAGATCTCCCAATCACTCCTGACATCGTGTTACCAACATTATAAACACTACCCCTTGTAGGGACTGTTCATGAAAATTATTTTAATATGTGATGTTATCAGTGATGTCATCAATATTTGTGATCTCATTTATCATGTACTGGGTGTTTGTCTTAACAGTGCACAGTGGTGGCACGAGTTATGGTTGATTAGTTTACCATAACTTGTGAATTTCTGCGGGTTTTCGGTTTTATCTTTAACCATATCGTCCCTTTAATAAAGTTTTCCATTGAATTTCACAACTTTTTATTAGTGCAACCTACTCATAACATCCCTTTAACAAAGTTTTATCATTGAATTTCATGGGTTTTTATTAGTGCAACTTAACCATAACGTCCCTTTAACAGAGTTTTTTCAGTGAATTTCATGGGTTTTTACCAATGCACCCTAATTTGGTGCAATTTACTAATATCATACTTACCCCAATATAGCAACATTTGTATCCATTTTAGAAAGTTTTGCATTACATCTTTGCCATTCCCCACATTCTAGCATAATTTTGAACACCTTTTCCACTGTTTTTGTGTTCAGGGACGTTCCTGAATGTCTGACATAATTGCAGACTTTCCAGACAGTGTCACGTGACAATGGACGTTCGACATGATGACATGTTCGCGAATGCGTCTGCACTTCACGCACGGGTCTGTGCTTCGTGAACAGTTCGGAACTGCGTTTTTCAGCCCATCTAGGAACTTTGTAGCTCGAAATTTACCCTTGCACAGCTCCTACACCTATTCCTAGTCATTATCCATCAACAATCTAGCACACAGCACATAGAAGAATATTAGGAAAACTGCAATTTATCTTAAAAATAGCATCGGCTAGTGCCATCCCTCCTCCCCAAGAGCAATCACCACCACCAGCTCAAAGACCTACACAGCGAAAGAAGCGCTATACTTCAAAAGACAATCAAGAAGACCAGGAATATGAAGTACTCACCTCTAACACCCAGAGAGAATCATGGGTGTTGCAGTTCTTTACCAATCTTGGAAATGTACCAAAGGCTAAAGCTACCAAAGTGAAATGCACTGAGTGCAACGTTGTACTCAGTCGCGGACAAACTGGGCAGTACTCGTACGGGACTACCTCCATGCAGCGCCACACCAACCCAACCACTGCAATGCTCTCCGAAATGTTTTGCTATGTCGAACAATAGCCAGGATGCTGTCTCTTTCATTCTCCTGCAGGAAGGGTGGCACATTGCCCCAGGGCATAGGCATTACCCAAGGAAGTCTCCAAAGAACTGGTGTGTCAAATGGAGTAGTAGGCTGTCCTCCTCTACCTCATCTTCCTCAGCCAATGCTGTAACCATACAGCCTACTTCTGTGGGACACAAAATCCCACCAACTACCTTGCAAGTGATAAAAGAGGCTGTTGATCCATAGTACTCTGTATATACTGCAACACACCACTTTGCAGTGCAGAGCAATTTCGTAGTGCTTTTGAAGCTGTAAAAGAGCATGAGAAACACTGCCCCCTACCTTAGATTTAACACACATGGTACATCTTCCCTGTCCACCTGCACCTTCATATGTGTGGTTGGTGCCACTCCCATCATTTCCCTCCCCACCTTACTTTCTGGATTCTCCTGCAAAAAAAAAATGAAAATACCATTAAAAAAGTTCCTTTAGAAACTACTGTTCACAGTTAAAAAATAGAACTAAAAATAAGCTTATAGACTCCATCTACTTTCAATTTTTCAGCAAAGTAGTTAGATTCAATAAGATTCTCCAAATTTCCCATTAGCGTTTACTACTATGCTAATGGAAAAAATGGACAATTGTATAGTAGAGAAAAAGAAAAAAAAACAGAAACAAATTTCTGTCTGAAATTCTTCTCTCTGGTATACAATAAACAGCATAATCTGTTGCTGTTTATAACTATCCACAGTCTCTGCATTCCCCTGTTTAGCCCATGCCTTATTAGAAACCCGAATTGCACATGAACACGCACACCATCACACAAAATAGCCCTTCTACTATTTTTATTGTTATGTTTGCAAGACTCCCTCATTACCTGCTTTAAACCATTTACACATATATCCACCAATCACTTAAAAAACTATACATATACCCTATCAACCTATTAAACTTCCACCCACCAATTGCCACTTAACAATGTTCTAAAAATCTTTTGCATCTACATTTCACATACATATACCAACACATTGTACATAGTGCTCCTATAAATGCACATATGCATTGTGCAGTGACAGTAGTGCATAAATAAAAAGGGGCCGTTCAGATGGACAAGTGCTGATGGGAGTTCAGGAGAGAAGTGCCAAAGGATCCCATGATGGGAGGCCACTAGCTAACTGCTTGGGAAGAAGAGTCCCAAGGGTGGGGTACATCTTAACTCTAACGTCACTTTAACAGAGTATTTTCTGTCAATTGAAAAGGTTTTTATAAGTGAAAATGTTTCATAATGTTACATCACTGTATATAAATTAATTAATAATTCCTCTTTTAACGTATATAAAAGAACTTTAAACCTCCTTTAACAAACATATATTTTGCAACGCATACTTATGTGAGTCGTTAGCAGCAGCGCATACCCCAATAGGCAAATCAGAGTAGACATTTGTCCTTGCCGAAGGCCAGTCCCTCTGCCCACGGCAGAAAAGTTATGTCACTATTTTTTGTACTTACATTTCAACAATTTCAAAAAAGTAAAACACAGGACAGATTACCAAAAGCATCCTTTCAGGTCCTTGCTCAAGCTCCTCGCACACCTTTGCTGCAATCCCATTCAGCACTCCGGAATGCAGCAGCAATCAGATTTTTCCCCTCATTTCAACCTAGAGATTCAGCCATGCTGCATGCCCCAATAAGTAACGGAGAGTAGGCATTCAGCCTTCCCGAGGGCCAGGTCCATTTTCCATGCACCAAACTTATATCACTATTTTATGGGCTTACATTTGGATACTTTGGAAAAATAAAACACAAAACAGATTTGCAAAACCATGCCTTCAGGTCCTTGCTGAGGTTCCTCGCGCAGGTTTGTTGTCATTCAGTACAGCTCTTCAGGCTGTAGCTGAAGCTAAATATTTCTTCCCATTCAAACCTAGGATTGAGCCATGCTGCATGCCCTAATAATCAAATCAGAGTACATGATTATCAAGTAATTGCAGGGTGGTAGAATGGGTCGATCACTGCGCTTCCTCTAGTACTATAAACAGATTTCCCTGCTGTTGGTGATGGGGTTCTTTTGTGAAAGTGCCCTTCCTTCTTCAAGTGTTAGGTTTCGAATAGGATAGTGAGCCCTGTTAACCTCAGCACTGAGTTATTCAATAAGTAACTGTTGTAATGAAGAAGGCTTCAAAACCATCTCGATGCTATATTTATTGTTAGAACTCAGCCGACATGTAATTAGACTCTCTAAAGTCTTTCTCAAGGCATATGGATTGTGGGCCAGTCATTGCTGTGAGGTTGTGGAAATGAGTCCAGCATCCAATCCCAATATCTTGTCTCACTAGAGTCGCAAAAAAGGGTGGGTCATGATTTCAATGGGTGGTCTGGTGACCACGTGGGCACCTGGTTTGGCGTGCTTGGGAATTATATGCTGATTTGCATTGTCTCTGAGTCTATGCAGCGATAGTCACAGCGACCTGTTGATGCAATCCTGTGCAGCACTTTAGGCTGCAGCCACAGACAGAATTTTTGCCATGGGCAGAATTTATTTTTCCATTCAAACCTATCCCGATGTTCAAAAACCTCACCACATAGCCAGAGCCTGGTGGCCATGTCCACTTTAACACCAATGCCAGTCTTTTGTGGTCATGGCCAGTAGCTAGATTATCCGAGTCATGGCCTTTCGGACAATCTGGCCACTGCCCATGGCCAAAGGCCATGAATCAGACAATCTGGCCACTTCCAATGGCCACCGGCAATGCCTCAGTCAACAATGGTATATCACTCTTTTTGTACCTACATTATGCCACTTTTCAAAAAATAAGTCAAAGACACATTTGCAAAACCATGCTTGCAAGTCCTTGCCAATGCCCCTTGCACAACTTTCCTGCAAATCCATCCATGTTTTATTTTTTGAAAAGTACATAAAATAGTCATATAACTTAGCTCCCAGTTGACAAAATCCGTTCAGACTTTGCAGACAAATTCAAGGTCGGGTCTTAAATCGGTTTGCAAACGTATGTGCAGATTCGTGAAACGGCACCAAATGTATAAGCCTTTCAAATATGTCGCGACCCCCCATCACATTTTTTTCCCTCTTGACAAAACAGCACAAAACTTTGTCGAACCATTCAAGGTCATGTCTAGCATGATATCACACATTTTCATACAGGTTCATTGAGTGGCACCTAGTTATACGCCATCCAAAAACTGATTTTTACCAACCCTGTAATTCAAAAATGTGTATGGATGCCTCTGTATATCTGATATGTTCGCGAATATTACAGGGATGTCCCCGAATCATTTGCAGATATCGGAGATGAAAAACCACCTGGTTTTTGGCTTTTTATGGCCATATCTCATCCCATCCTCATCAACCGTCACCTCCCCAGAGATTGTTTCATTGGATTGACAAGTGCAATGTTGTGTTTTTTAATATGTTTTTACTGCAATGTTTGCTGACAACGGGTGCTATCCGCGAATCCTACATGGCGGGCGTTTCCCAAAAATATGATGCACCTCACCCTTTTCATCATCCAATCAGCGGGTGCGTCCGATGTCCGCAGACATCACACTGCCCTCTGGGCCAATCAGAGGTCTGTCCGCAGACCGAACAGGGAAGTGAGTCTGCAGACCGAACCCAGATAATCACTAATATTTTTTTACCTACTTTTTGGCCATTTTAAAACCTAATACTGGATGGATTTACACCACATTTACAAAAGTACGCTTTCAGGACCAAGCTGCCACTCTTGGCACATAGTTTGTGAAAATCTGTCCAGCGGGTTGGGCTGTAGGCGTGAGCAAACATATGTTTCCATTGCGTCTATTTGATAAATCACACATTTTGGGACGCCCTATAACTTTGTTGCTTCTTCCTTACCCCGGACGAAACCTCACCAAACTTTGTAGAATCAATCTCACAGGGCAATGGATCAGACCACATCTGAAAGCAAACAGCTTGCGAACACGTGGGGATAGTTTGGCTTATGTATTGCACTGCGACAATGTTTTTTTTTTCAATATGATTTAGCACATTTTATGAAGGCAGCTCTAGAAGTAGTTAATACATGTAACCTTTAGAGACTTTTTAAGTGCACTGTTTTTGCTTTTAATGGTGGCAAATTGTCAAAAGTGTAATGTTTTTTAACATAATATGTTATAGTGTGTTTTTAATGGATTTTATATCTGAATAAACATATTTACTACTACGAATAGTACCAAAAGAAACTGGACATTGTATACTAAGCTGGTATTGTATCTAAGTTAAGTGTTGGGTACCCATGTCTGAGAACATGTAACAATACATGGTGTATTTTCAAATGTATGTTAATTAAGATGAATGAGGGATTTTATGGCTCGTCACATAAGCTATCGACATGCATGGTGGCAGTCGTGAGTCATTACCGCCTATAAGGTCTAAAAGAGTCAGCCCTGTGTGGGCGCAGCACTCAGATCTTAGACCCAATACACAGTGGGTGTGTGTGTATTATTTGTAGGCCACATGTGCCTCCCATGGAGCTGCTGAAACTAATGGACACCAAATGCTTCTTCTTTTCTGGAAACACATAAGTGTGATTAGTAAACAGCATAAATCTGGCGAAGGAAGTTGGCTGAGACTCAGCCAATACTGAGTTGCTTGAAAGGCAATGCGCATGGGCGTGTGCAACATGGGTCGATGGAGTTGAACAGCCAAAATGCTTGGACCACCAATGGCCAATGTTGGGGCATTGCCCTTTTATTTTCTACTTCCCACTACTACCGATGAAACTTTGCCATACCCGGCTTCTTCGAGGAATGAGTCAGCATCTCAATGGAACAGAGAAGCGAAGGACAAGAGGTGACAGGAGCAGAGCAGCTTCCCGCTAACCAGCCTGCCTCGCTGAGGATCAACGTATGCATGGTGCTGCTGGGCGGCCTAACACAAACTCAGCTCTCCCGGCGCTTTGAGTAGTAGGAGAGGCTGCTGGACATGGAGCAGCCCAGGAGCCTCCGAATCTTTGAAAGTCAGAGGGTGGACCTCGGTGAGCTGCTCCACACAGTGCCATGTCTTACACATACCACAGGTGTAGAATAAGTAAAGAAATGTCTGTATGTGTGCACCCCTATGTCTGCGTGTTCCTTTGGTGCTGTGTGGGCATCTCCCCTGGGACTCTGAGATGTTTATGTGTGTGGCAAGATCCGAACTACTCCCCTGCTCAAATTGTTACCAAATGTGTCCAAAATACATTACTAAATGGAAGCATAGCTATTTATTGGCTCATGTACAGATGCTAAAATACACTTGTAGCCAACAGACACCAAGAGGTGACCAACCTTTAATAAAGTATCCAGCAATAAACACACTAGCATGCCCAGATCAGTAGGCCAGGGCAAGAATTAGAATTCTTTATATTGCTAGGCCCTGACATGATATTCAGCAACTGAGTAAGTATAGTAGCACCCTGGCAGGGGGAGCCAGCCAATCAAGTGGCTAAGAATGCAGGCTTGAATTTTTGTTTTCCCCCCTTCGCACCCACCAGTTACCTTATTTCTGCGGCAGAAAGTGCTGCCACCAGAGCCGCTCCTTCCTCACAGCTTTCGCAGGCCGCCATAGAAAGGCTTTCCCTTTCCATGGCAGCCAGCTTGGCACAGTATTTTCCTTTGTTCAACGGGATGCCCGCGGCGTCCCGTTGAATGAAGGAAAATACTTTTTTTTTATTTTAGCACCCTGTATAGTAGCCAGGGTGCCACTATACTTACTCAGTTGCTGAATATCATGTCAGGGTCTAGCAATATAAAGAATTCTAATTCTTGCCCTGGCCTACTGAGCTGGGCATGCTAGTCTAGTTTATTGCTGGATACTTTATTAAAGGTTGGTCACCTCTTGGTGTCTGTTGGCTACAAGTGTGTTTTAGCATCTGTACATGAGCCAATAAATAGCTATGCTTCCATTTAGTAATGTATTTTGGACACATTTGGTAACAATTTGAGCAGGGGAGTAGCTTTGGTAACCCGGGGTGCTAAGAGCCTTAATCTCCCGTTCCAAGTGCTGAAACAGGGATAAAGGCCCAGAGCCTACGTTATCCACCATCAATTCGCTCGGGCCGATAACCTGGGCTTCCGGGCCGTTATCCCCCCGTTCCAGCCCTTGCCATATTAATATGCAATCATCGTATTTGCATAATTCTTGCAGCCTAGATGTTTGAAGTGAACTCCAGTTCAGCCTTCGCCAACTTCCAGGCATGCCTCAGCTCTCTCAGATCACTACGGTGGTGATTTGGTTAAGTAGTAAAGCATTGACACATTACATGAACACTTTAATAAAGAGACAGAGACACTAAGAAAATGGTGGAGGTAGGGTGTAGTGCCCATGTGCCCCTCATGGAGTCCTAATGAATGCCATTTCACCACATTATGGGTGGGCAAGGCCATTGACTCGGGTGGACAGGGAACCAAAAGAGGCTCTGGAAAAAAATGTTCAAAGTGGACCCATATTACACATTTTCAGCAAGCCCAACGCTTTTCATATGTGAACATTTAGAAATACTACACAAAAGAGACCCATGGTGCAGAGGTCTACCAGGAAATCTCCAGAGTTCCCTATAGGCCTGTCCACCCCTGCTTTAAATGGATCCCAGGTGGTAGGGGTGGCTGCCCGCCCAAGACCCTCTCCTTACTCTACTACTTCACGTATGAATCTGTACACAACAGATATTTTCACAATTTCAGTTTTATTCCCATGATTATTAAAGTTCTACTATTTTCAAGGCTAGTCGTTTCCTGTTAATCAAACACGAATAAGCTAAGCATAAGGAGTTTGACATAAAGTTGCCGTTATTGAATAATACATCCTTCTTTGCCTATCTCCACCCCATGAAAAGGATATGAAAGCCCTGGATTAGCATCAGTAAATATACATTAGCACCATGGCAGGGGAGCCAGCCAATCAGGAGGCTAGGGAAGCTGGCTTGAACCAGCGGTGAAAACCTCCATTCCATGCCGCCTAACGGCCGGCTCCCGCCATCTTCCTCCCACCCTCTGTCCCATTATTATCATAATTTTTTTATTCCCCCCCCCACTTACCTTATTTCGGCTACAGCCGCACCTTCCTCTCTGCTCCCGACGGCCGTTATGGAAAGGGAAGAGCGGCTCCATACAGAGCCATGCGTTCCCTTTCCATGGTGGCCATCTTGGAACAGTCTTGTCATTCCATTAATGGGACACAGCGAGGCACCCCGTTCACGTATCGAAAATACTGTAAACTAGCCCTGTCCCAGCACATGGGACAGGTGCTAATGGCCTTATGTATCTGTACCGCGGGCATCACTGGGGGGCAACGGCCTGGTGCCCATGTTAACGGCCCTCACTTCGCTCAGTCCGTTAACTCAGGCCCTAGGCTGTTACCCCCTGTGATGCCCGTGGAACGGAAAGATAACGCCACATGATATACCTATCTGTCAGTGGAGAACATTAGGGACAGATCAAAGGAAAGAAAACTCTAGCTGGCCAGAAAGAGTGCCAGGAGAAGGGGATAGCAAAGGCAGCAGATCGACCTCCGAAAATGCAAATGTAGCCCTTTTGCAAGTTAAAGAGGGTCACATAATAGGAACTTAACCTGAACTCAGTAATGCATGCTGGTTTGTATTTGGAAAGCTACAAGACACACAAAAGTGGTCAATGCTAAAATCTTCATCTACTTTTTAGTTTTGGATATATGGTCGCACTGATGTGCCACCTCTAAGTCAAAATAACTCTTTGTAGTACAGCTGGAAGGGAGATGGGATGTGAGGAGGGACACAAAGCTGGTACGTGTTGCTTGGTTATTTTCCCACCAATCACTGCTCCTGGCTGTGCTAGTCCCTATTTCCATTCCCACAATCTTTGTGTACCTTTCTGCCCACGATACACCCTCCTGGGATCTCGCTGTGATACCTTGTCGATCAGTATAATCAAACTTTATGGTCAAAGTTCCTATTTGTGTTATTCCCGAGCAGTCTTCTGGGAGTTAATTCCTTAATTGGAGCTGTGAATGATCTATTGATGTAATAAAAATGCTTTAACTAAATGTGCCTTCAGTCACTTGATTTACAAGCAGTATGTGTTTCCTTCACCAAAGTCCTGTTTAAAAAAGCATTAACAAAGCATTAACAAAGCCAAACGTTTTGACTTGTATGTAGTTATTTGCCAGGTACTACTAAACTACTATTATATGTCCAGGTGCACACACCATTTTGCAACTGCTACCATTATTGGCCAGTAAGTACCATTATGGCAGTGCCTGGCAAATGATACTCCTGCGCCAACACAAAAGCCAAAACTGCCAGCATTGCCAATGCTTGTTATCTATTTGACTTGTGGACAACCGTCCCTATGAGTCTGAAGAGTGTTCATTCTGTATTAATTGATGTGTCCAATGCGCAGGCTGGTTTATGGTCATAAGACCGAAAAAGAAATCTCGAAAAAAAAAAATCTCGAAAAAAAAGGCCGAAAAATAAAAGTCAAATTTTTTTTGTATGACGTTTTTTATTGGAAATGGGGGGTTCCCCCCCGAACCCCTCTTTTTTTAATTTTGTTCTTTTTTTACCTTTTTTTTTTAAATCCTGAACCCCAAAATAAATATATAATTAAAAAAAGAGATTTTTTTCGAGATTTTGACCGACCACCGCGCAGGCTTATTGTGTGGGATTGCTGCTAAAACGGCTAGTCACTCCTGAATCATGGAGAGTAGCACAGTGCTGGACGTCAGTTTTCTTGCTGAGCAGGCAACCGCGTTTCATGTACGTATCCTGACACGAGTCCCACAAATGTTTGTCTGATACTGATTACACCGTAAGAGAATTGGGGAGACTGTGAATGCAATATAAGTTGATTACATTTGAAAGTGACGTTATCCTTGCAATGATAGAAGTTTGTCCTGATGAATGCTGAGAATGAACTGACAGCAGAAACTGGTACCCACCTAGAGAAGTGACATTGTTGGGAGGCAGATTTATACGTCATCCATAGCTTCTGCCCCGCCCCAATCCAATATCACACGGGTGAGAAGCGTTGCTCACGAAGAGAACTGTACCGCCCTTATCCCAGTGAGGTACAACATGGAATCGAGACAATCTAAGCTGAAGATGGCAAAGGCAGTCTAGCCAGCGTTGCACCAGTAGCAAGTGCATGAATTAGACACGAAGCAAATGTGCACTCCACACGAAGAACACTTACACTAAGTCAAATATGCATTTATACACAAAGAACATTAACATGGCTACCACAAGCCAGGAAGAACACTAACAGAACCAATGTATAATCTGAATGCAACATGAACGGCACGCAAATATAGCTCACTAACATATAAACCAGAGTGTACTTGGGCAGCCATCTTCTTTAAAATGAACTCTGTAGCATGCTTTTAAAAAGACCAAGGCCCTCATTACGAGTCAGGCGGTGGACGCACCATGGTCCATGTCGGACTCCGGCATGGTGGATGGCGGAATTACCGCCCCATTCCAAAGTGAGTGGGGCGGTAATTCCCCATTCACCATTTGCCCTTCCCCATTCCCATTTTTGCCCCATAGGGCATAATGGGAATGGGGAAAGGCGCTAAGTACGGTGCCGCAAATTGCGGAACCGTACTTAGCACCAAGGTCACTTTGCGGCAAGGGTTTTAACACCTGCAAAAAGCAGGCATTAAAACCCGGGACCTCTTAATCAGGCGTTAAGGGTTAACGGCGCCGACGGCACCGTTAAACCCTTAACGCCTGACTTGTAATGAGGGCCCAAGACTTTCAGAGAACTCAAAAAGCTGAGTCAACAGAAATGCAGAGCTGTGCAGAGCTCAGAAGGTAACTGGCAATTAGAGCCAAGGTTAGAATGAGATAGGGAGGATGGGAACAGCAGAACAAAACACGAGATAGCATTTCCCAAGTCATAAGCCGGATACTCCCAAATTCATTAAAGCTTTATAAGAATACAACCATTCTTTGTTAACCAGGTGCAGTGAAATAGCAATCCAACAAACTCCATGAAGAATAACTCGAGAGTATCGCTGGTGGAAACAGAAAATATGACACACACGTTCAAATCTGCTAAAATCCCAATAAATTGAAGCTAATTCCATTTCATTTGCGGTCCTCTAACATGTGACATATAATTGGAGAACACTGGATATTCATTACAAGTCAGAATAGGATGGGACACCTGCAAGACTACCTAAAAGTACACACAGGCATAAGCCACCTTGCAAGGTCAATTAAAACGTAATTGCACGGTCTCATGGCCTGAGGATGAGGGACAGTCCATGGGCTTCTCTCTCTCTCCCTAAACCCTGTTTGGGTCATATCTTGACGACCTGTCAAGTGTCCAAGGTGTTAGTACGATGCCAACCTATCAAAAGCCGTAGTGTAATACAGCTCTTTGAATCATTTGCCAACCAATCCCCTAACAAAGAGATGACATGGTTTTACCTTTATCACCACAATAAGGGAGGTATCAAGTTGGGCCATCAGATAGGTCTAGCCCAAATAAATACTTAACCCCTATGCGATCTATATCAAACCACACCTATTAAACAATCTCTGATCCCCATATGTTTTTGTAACTATGAATATGTTATGTCGGTGATGATGCCTTCTTTGTACTCAACTGACTGTTTTGTAGTTGCTATGGAGAGCATCAACATTTGAATGCTTGTATGCTGCCCCTGCTTTGTTTGGATGATAATAATGCTGGATTTTGCTTTGCACTTCGTCCCTTTCGTCATTGAGTCCGGTTTGGATTGACTCCTGTTCCTCTGACATAATAGGACTTTTGGTCCAGCCTTAACAGCATCATGAACATGTTGCTGCCCTTTCTTTGGCACACCATTGCACTGTTTTTTTGGGTAATGTTGCCTCCTCATATCTGATGTGGGTAGATGTTTTTCCAACAATGGCAAGGCTCAATAGTTCCAAGAAAGCTCTCACCATTCAATGCGCCAAATGAAGAGGCAGAAATATCGACATTTAGCCAGGACCAAAGGAGGAATATCCCTTGTTGCTCACCATGAGACTTTGACATTTCTTGTACCAGGATTTCTGAATTCAAGCAAACCAGGCAAAGCATCTCACCGAATCAAATAATATCAGCTCCAGACACTGGGAGGCGAATGCCCAATAGAGGAGCTGTTGCTATGAGGAGGAGCCCACCTTCCCCCTCCATGCAATCTGCGAACACTGGTCCCTATTCTCTTCCTAACAACAACAGAAGTAAGGCTCTCGCATACACATGTCCAG
This sequence comes from Ambystoma mexicanum, assembly GCF_040938575.1. NCBI lineage: Eukaryota > Metazoa > Chordata > Amphibia > Caudata > Ambystomatidae > Ambystoma > Ambystoma mexicanum. The sequence continues at coordinate 191,805,439 of NC_090928.1, read as the reverse complement.
GCTCTCCTCTTTCAGACGCGCTCATAATAGGAAAATGCATTCAAGGTTTTTCAATGCCGCAGACTCAAGGATGCGCGTTCATGTGTATTCCCGGAGCTGCAACTGTAAACCCCGCATTCATTTTAAATACTTGTACAACATTGTTTATGCTAACGTTGTTGCAACACGTGCAATGCACGATCAGGTCAGCACTACTGCAAAGCTAGTTGGCAAGGTATGAGCACACAAGATTGCAAATACCCTAGGAACGACGTTCCATTCATATGTGTGCGCCACAAAAACAAGACCTTGCCAAATGCATCAGTTCCCTATTTCTTGTTTGTTTCTTTCTTTCTTTCTTTCTTTCTTTCTTTCCTTCTTTCTTTCTTTCTTTCTTTCTTTCTTTCTTTCTTTCTTTCTTTCTTTCTTTCTTTCTTTCTTTCTTTCTTTCTTTCTTTCTTTCTTTTTCTTGCGTTTTGTCTGACGGTCTTTCATTATGAAAAAGTGTCAGGCCAAAAGAAAAATTGGCAAGTGACCTGGTAAAAATGTAACCGGGTGTAAAAGCACACATGTCCTGACAATTTTGCAGCACAACGGCTGACCAAAACTTGACAGAATTAAAATATTTTACGCCATGTGGCACTTGTACATTGCAAAGCGGCAATTGTTATGACCTCATACCATTGTGCGCTGTCCCGATTTGCCGCACAGGCAGTGCGGGGAATGGGCCGGAACATGACGGAGCGGCCCTCTGGTAAAAAACCTCTTGCCAGAGTTCGTCCCCCAGACCCAGTGGATAGCACGTGACTGCCCCAGCTAAAACACAGCTTTCAGAAGAGTCATTTCAAAGCAGTCTTCTCGTCAAAGTGCACGTTGCTCGCGTGCCAGGAGCGCTGGGGCTCTCGCAAATACGTACTGGCCAGCTCTGAAGGTACATTATCTTACAAACTAATAACCAGCACGCTGTTCTGGGCACTGCAAACAGAAACTGCCAAAGACTTATATGCACTATCGCTGTTGCCAAACTGATATATATGTCCTGAAATTTAAAGACATCTATTTATTAGGGCGAATATTGTGACCAATCAAAACAGAATAGTCCATTATTCGCTTAAAAGCGTTTCTTACTGAATCACTATGACATGTTTAACATTCAAAATGGTGGACATTATGCTGTTCCCATAATGCTCTTTGCTTTTATGCAAATTGCCAGGATTAGGTTCTATGAAGAGATAGTTGCACAACCTGGCCGGTGGCACGCCCCCACCATCCCAGAGGCCCGACCCCTCCAAAGAGGCGAAAAATAAAAGATGTAGCGCCTCTCCCCTCCCCACATGTGCCCCTAGTCCTGGGGTGGGGGGCACCACATTTTTTAATTCTCCCAAGAGCGGAGCACATTTAATTTCAACAGGGCGCCTGCCGCGGATTCTCCCACCATGCCAGCTCGGGGGAGGCCTTGAAAGAATCCCTCGAGCTTGCGAGCAGAGGCGGATCTAACAGTCGTCAGCCAGACAAATGGCGAGCGGGCCCCTGTGCTAGGGCCCCACCCTTCCACACAGCACAGGGCCCTTTCTGCTGTGGTGGGCCTGCTTTACGGTAGTGAGTTCTCTGCTCGCTTTCCCCCTGACTGCTGCCAGAAAGCACACGTGCCATCCTTGTGTGGCTCAGTGTGGATCTTAACACTGTTTGTCAGCCCTGAGGGAACATGGCAGGCTTTTATGTGCCAGCTTTCACACCATAAACAAAGCCAAACAAGGTTGGTGGGAAATGAAGAGGGGTTTGGTCACTGATGAAAAAAAAAACAACGCCGTTCTTGTGGCATGTTTTGCATGTTAGTTGTCACAGGCTTTGTTATATACAAATGTCAGTATCTCCTTCAAAATACTTGCTGCAATGCAAAGGTTTTAAAATATTACGACAATCCACATCAGCACGTTGTTCTGTGTTTTGGTTTTTTTTTTTTTTACTTTTCCTTTATTTAGGAAGTTTACGGAGCACAGCCCTACCCTAGAAGGGGCCACATGGCCTGATTTACAAAAGCACTTTTCAATGGAAAAATCCCCTTGGAAACGTTTTGTAAATCGGTCACATAGGGGTGTGGTATGGTTGGGGAGTGTCACAGCATTATATCATCTTTTGGGAAAAAAATCAAATGAATAAACTAATAGACACAGCATCTTGTCCTGCAGCGATCACAAGCAGCTCATCACACTGTTGTCACAAACATCAATGATCTTCTTGTTTGTTTTTTAACACCGTCCACATTGATCTGTTTTGCATCTAAAGTACACACAGATACACAATATTGTCAAGGGCTCTGTAATTCCATACTGCTACACCCTTATACAGATCCGAGGTTTTCACTCTCCAACCCGTGCAGCAAAAGCTTAACACTATGCAATTCTGCCATCTTGCAATGCATGGCTGCAGCAACGCCCGTACAAACAGAATGACATCACTTTTCTGCTACAAGGACGCGTATGTTCTCGAGGTTTACAATATTTAGCATTAAAAGCAAAGCCTGCTGAGGAGGCCCAGCTGTTTCCAGTTGGTCAGGCCCCTAGGTAACTGTAATGAAGACAACTTAATACAAAATAGCTTTTGTCCCTAAAGTTTTTGCCATTGTGCACTGTTATCACAGTTAACTCCGCCCACCCAAAGCTCTGCCTCCATGACCCCCCACCTAGGGCCCTGTGTCAGGTGCTGCCCACAGTGCCCTTTGCCTTAAATCTGCCACTGCTTGCGAGGCAGGGATCTAATGGGAAGGATGCCTCGGGCGGCCGCCCGGCCCATGCTGCTTTAAGGCCAGCTCAAAGCACAGCACTGTTACTTCTTTCCAGTACACCACAGTCTAACACTCCAAAACAAATTACAGTGCTTGCAAAACATTACAGAGTTTCGATTGCACGTGTTAGGCTGCAAACCACACCACTTTGTGAATGACAGATGAAAGAGAGTGACAACATGGCAATGTGGTCTGCCGGTGCCGCTCACAGGCGTGCAACGTCATTGACCTAATCGGGCTGAAACCCCACCGAAATGTGAGCTGAGGGGCGGTGCTTCCGTGCTGAGCCTTTAACAGTTCAAAAGATCAGGAACATAGTCCTGGGTGCATTTTGTTTCTTCCGAGGCAAATCTACAATCTGCTCGGATGATCAATCACTGCCTTTGCCCCCTCCACCCCAATCCCTGCCCCGAGTCACAGCCTCCTGAGAATTTTCTTTACACAATGGGTGACAATGGTGCATTTTAGAGCACACTTTTTAGAAAAATTGGGTAAAAAGCCAAACAGTTTGCAATTGGGTTTCGTAGGGTAACTCATGAAATAAATCCAATAGATGCATGTCACCAACAGTGCACAGGAGCATTTCTCCAACACATTTTCATGATGCCTTTTCCCACAATATGTGCCAGTATAAAACATTTTTCACAATGCCTGTGCCCAGACATTTCCATGCTGACAGCAACATTATACCCTATTATTCCAATATAAGAACATACTCATGTTTGCTTTGTGCATAATGCCAGTAATGATACTATAAGAAAACATATCCATGTTTGCTCTGCAAATATACGGCAGTGTCCTCATGTAAGGACATACTCCAGTTGGCTTTACCATTACAAATGCATGCCAAGGTATGAAAACATGTCCAAACTGGCTGTACTAAAATGCCAGTCGAACTACATAATAACACGTATCATGCTTGCTCTATCAAAGATGCTCAATACAAAATGTCATACCGCAGTAAACAATGGCTAGACTAAGAGCATAAAAGTAATGGTCATGCTTCATAATTACACTTATCATGCTTGCTTTATCAACAATGTCCAATACAAATTGCCATACCACAATACAAAATGACTGAACTGGCTGCAATGAAATGCCAGTCTAGCTACATAGTCACACGTATGCTTGTTTTACCAAAGGTACCGAATACACAATATCATGCCACAGTAAGAATAATAACTCTGATCCTACTTGCTTTATCAAAGATGGCCAATACAAAATGCCATGCCTCAGTAAGAAATGGCCAGACTGGTTGCATGAAAAATACCAGTCTTGTTTCATAATAATACTTATCATGCTTGCTTTACCAAAGATGCACAATATAAAATGTCATACCACAATAGGAAATGGCTAGACTGGCTGCATTAAAATGCAAGTCTAGCTGCATAATAACACTTATCATGCTTGTGTTATCAACCATGCACAGTAAAACATGCCATGCCTGCCCCATGGTGAGCCAGCACCTTGCGGTCAGACATAATCACAATAATGAAGAATGTGATTATGCGTGATTGTGAGGCGCTGGGGGGCACTGGGGTAAGGCATGTTTTTTTTACTGGCCATTTATCATAGATGCGCAGTAGAAAAATGACACACCTGTGCCCTGAGTCTCGAGCTCCCCACACATGCACACAATCAATGTGGTTATGTGTGTATGCCAGGCACTGGGCGACCAGGGGGCAGGGATGGTATTTTTTACTGGACATCCATCATAGATGTCCAGTAACAAAAATACCATGCCTGTCCCCTGGGCCTCACAGCACCAAACACACACACACGCACAAAGTGATTATGTGTGTTTGCAAGTTGCTGGTGGGTGAGGGGGCAGGCATGGTATTTTTTACTAGACATCTATCATAGATGTCCAGCAAAAAAATAGCATCCCTGCCCCCAAGGCCCCACAGCACCTCAGACAGAGAGTTGATTTTGGCCGGTGGGAAGGGGGTTTGTGCAACAAAGGTATTTTTTAAATGCCTTTGTTGTACAAATCTCCTAACCCCACTCGCCAAAATCATCTCGGGCCAGCACAAACACACATACACACACACACTTACACAACATAAACACAGCAAGCACTCGCTGTCACATTCACAGTCCCAAGCACCCGTCATGCACTTACTCATAACCCAAGCATACACACATCCATACGCATCTTTAAATAATAATTTAAACATACAAACACACACATTTACACAACATAAACACACAACATACACACAGCAAGCACTCTTTCATTCAAACAAGCACCCATCATGCACTCACTCATAACACAAGCATACACGCATCTATACACATATTTAAATAATAAACATTCAAACATACACATTTACACAACATACACATAGCAAGCACTCTCTGTTTCATTCGCACAAACATCCATCATGCGCTCACTCAAAACACAAGCATACAAATATCCATGCACATATTTATATAATAAACATACAAACCAACACATTTACACAACATACACACAACAAGCACTCTTTCCTTCACACAGGCACCCATCATGCACTCACTCATAACACAAGCATGCACACATCTATACACATATTGAAATAATAAATATACAAGCACATACATTTACACAACATACACACCCAGAACTCTCTGTTTCATTCACACTAACATCCATCATGCACTCACTCAAAACACAAGCATACACACATTCATAGACATACTTAAATAAATTAACATACAAGCGCACATTTAGACACCATATGCATTGCAAGCACTCTTTCATTCACACAAGCATCCGTCATGCACATAGCACAAGCATACACGCACCCATAAATATATTTAAATACTAAATAAACGAGCATACAAATGCACACATTTACACAACATACACACAGAAAGCACTCTCTCATTCCCACCAGCATTCATCATCATACATTCAGCTAACAACACAAGCATGCACGCATCCATGAACATAATTTACATTTTTTAAAATGAACATAAACAAACTCCCCTTCTGCAATGGGTTAGGAGGTTTCAGTGCTCCAGCCCCCTGCAAGCATCAACAGGAATCAGGAAGTTTCCTGGTTCCTGCTCATGCGTGCAAGGGTCCTGAGCGTGGGTCCGTATGCATCCCACTACAGCCTGCTCTGTCTGTATGTGCAAGGAGGCGCAGGAATGCCTACTCACACATACAGATGTGCAGTTCCCCAGCCAGCATTTCCTATGAGCCATGCAAGGCTGGGGAAGCAAACGCCCCCAGCCTTGCATGTCTCATTGAGCTTGAATGGCTGGAGCACTCCCTCAGCTGAAAAAAACAGCTGAGGGAGTGCTCATATTTTACTGGGCTGGCTCCTCCATGATGGTTGAGAGGACACCAATACCCCGTGGGCTTGATATGCTAAAAAGTAAAGTTTGCTTTGATGTCCTTAGTTGAATGTTCTTAAAACCATGCATAACAAAATGTTGGAGGTTTGTGACAAATCTCCAAACCTAAGTGAGTTTATTACACAACTTATTTTATTGCGTGTCTCAAAGTGCTGAAAATAAAATGGGTTAATAGATATTTTGCCTTTTGCATCTCATAGTTTTCCATTTAGGATGTGGAAAATAAAGGTAAACTGATATTATTTTGGTTCAACATGCTGATATAAGGATATTTATGTTGGCATGATGCTTTACTATGCAATTTGTGTATTTTACAAGTAAACGCTATAGGACATATTATTGTATGCCTTGACACCAAAAACGTAAATATTTGTTCCAAGTAAAGCGTGGAAGTAGGTGGCTGTGCCTAAATTGCAGAGTGGGTTAAAATCCCTGCTTTACTGTTTAGCGTAAGTGTGTGATCCTGGGCAAATAATGTTCTCTCAGCCTGACTTCAACTGCAAAAATTAGAGTGCTTATATGTGATTACGTTTACACCCTTACAATTGGTGTACCCTGGTGCTCCTCTGCTAGTGGCTCCAATACTGTCACATAGAATTGCAGTATTGCTGCACTGGCCCTCCCCCAGTCTAGTATCACTTGATTTGACAGGCACACATAGTCTCACCAGCCATTCAGTTCACCAGAGATTGTAGTATACCGAAGTTGCTTGGGCCGTCCAGAGGACTGCCCCACGTTCTATGTCCTGTTATGCTATGATATTGAGTCTTTCACACCATCTGCCATTTTCACAATTTCTAGGAGCTTCAGGATTTGCAAGAAATATGGTAGGGGGCTAATGCAGTAACAGAGGGATCAGTCCAAGATTGCTTTGTTACAACAATTATGTGTGCAGATCTTACGAGATATGACTCTATACGGTGAATGTTTTAGATATTTTGTCAGCTGTGTGGAGCAGTGGTTATGTGCGTTTCAGGTAGCTTAAGTACTTTTTTGTGTGAATGACAGGCAATTGAAGTGTTTTGCTTCCGGTTTTTGCCGCCGACTCACCAGAGAGCCAAAGGCCAAAGGAGGGATGGACCAAAGGTCCAAATTGCAAGGGAGCCAAGGACCAGAGGAGAGTTCACTAGAACAGTCAAGGACCAGAAGGGCAACTGACCAGAGAGGTTCACCTTTACCTTAGTTTTACTTCATTCCATTATTAATGTTGGCTGTAAGCCGAAACTATTGAACTGGAGTACAATTATGAGGGAGATGACTTGTGTGGAGGGAGGCACAATGGCCAATCCGACCCACTACTACCCCTCCCAAAACACACCCTCATGGGATCTCGTTGAGCTAGCTTTATCAAGCATTAACATCAACCATTAGCCTCCCAAGGTTATTTTGAAGCAGTTTTCTGAGAGTTAATGGCTTAATTACAGTTGTAAATGGCTTCAGGTGTAGTAAAAAAAAGCCTCAAACAAGTGTATCTTCAGCCAGTTGATCTAGGTATGTTCCATGCACTGAACTCCTTATAAAAACAAGCAATCACAAAGCCAGCAGTTTTGGGTTGAGGTATTAGAAAGGCATTTGCCAGTTAATGCTATAATATGCCTTGGTAATCACTCAGCTTTTCATCCGTCGCCATTTTATTGTAAGGTAATACAATTATATGAGTTCCTATCCCATACTTACACAAAAGGCCAAACTGTCGGCTTTAACAGTGCTTGTTTATTATTCCAGACAATGTCTAGTCTAGCCACAATGCAATAAGAGACATTGTGGATGGCAAACCAAAGGTCAAACCCCATCCAGCACAGCCCTACCCTCCCCATCTCCCACCATCCCACTCCCTCCTTTTCAGACGCAGAGTACAACTAGTTCCTTTTTTCCACTTCCACCACTGTTCTGAATACAGCACTTTTAACACAAATAAACAACTTTCTTGGCAGAGGATGCACCGCCAACTTTACTTGAACTTGCCTCCTCGCCTGTTTTTATTCGAAGAAGGTGTGGTTTTTCAATCTAATTAAGCTTTGTATGGAGTTTAAAGGCATTGTGATGTGCTATTAGAAGTGTCAGTGCTGACAGGCGGGTGCAGGTCAGAAGCACCAGAGTCTTGAGTGATGATCTTATTCAATGGATTTGGGGATATGTTATGAAATGCAGAGAACCCAAGGTCTGATCCCTTGAATTGTTTTGTGGAAACCTTAGTTATGTAAAGCATTTCATTGTTAGCACCTGCATTCATATGCATACATTTTTAGGCAAATGAAATCATGATGTGGGGTTAGTACTTACATGCCAGGAGAGTGATTGGGAGGGTAGGGTGGACAGGAGAGAGTTAATTCTTACAGCAGTCCTTAGGGGGGGTGGGGTGTTTTCAGACTTGAAGGAGAGAGTTAACTGCTTGTAACATTAAAGCTGCACTAGAATAGTCTCATTACAATGCGTAAAGAAGTTAGATGCCCCTACACAAGTAGGTTTGCCACTCCCCCACCGTCTCTGAAGTTTGCGCCTGTCCCAACATTTGAAGGGTTAGCCCCTGACTACAGTTTAGCCTAGGTGCACCCCTGGATGTGTACACTTGCATTTTGTTAGGCAGAGAGGTGAGGGAAACCTTTCCCGAAACTGGCAGTGTTAACAAACGCAGTCAAACTTTAAAGCTGCACCTGGCCGCATACTAGTACCAACAGCATAGAAATGTGCCTGGCTCTCCGCATTGTTTCATGACCAGGTGAGAGATTCAAATATTGTGGAACTGTTGTGAAAAATGTGTGTGGATGGTCTATTTATTTATAAGGCAGCAAGATCATGGCATGACATAAGGTGGCAAACCCTGCTTAACTCTTTCACTTCCTTCCCGTAGCCTTCTTAGAGCCCAGACTGCTGTGGTCAAAAAAATGTGTTTTGACCCCTCTCTGGGACTCTGGAGTGATAAAGATGACCCCCTTCACCCAAACTTGGACGTATATATATGCCCAAATGGCAAAATGATGCCCTTTTTTTTAGGATGAATCTATACATCTTAGTGGCATTCAATGGCTTAAGATGCCAGCACAGCATAACCTAGCATAACAGGATCTGTGTGATCTGCCTGCAAATGTTTTGTTCGCCGGCAGATTGCCCGCAGAAAAACTGCTCAGGCCCCCGTTTTGACTGTTCATTGAAAACGGGGGCCCGAGCAATTTTTGTCCCCTGCTTCCATTGTTAAAGATCTGGGGGACACCCCAGCATACCCCGAGGCCGCAGATAGCGGACCGGGGGTGCAGGGGACACCCCCACAACCCCTGCTACTCATGTTTGATATTTTCGGACCCAAATTGTTTGAAAAAATTCTAACAATGCGTTCACATTTTTCGAACAATTTCCGAAATAGCGCATAACACGTGTAGCAGAAAAACATGCAAAGCAGCATGGCGGTATACATACGACTATGCACTTGTAACCTTAACAGCATTGCGTCTCGCTGGCAGGAGAGCCTATATTGGAATACTTGAGCATTGGGTAATGCTTACCGGAGACAAGTCTAGGCGGGGGGAGTTTTGGGTGAGATGCATCTGAGGAGGCAGGGCCTGCCCATATTTGGTCAAATATTGCATCGGCTTGACTGCTTGAGCATAGGCATTGCTTAGTGATAAATAGATCTGGCAATTCCTGCATCCTTGTTGCACACAGGATACAATGCATCTATTCGAGAGAAAGGGACGAGAAAGAAAGAGAGTGACAAAGAGAGGTGAGAGCGAACGAGAGAGCGAGAAAGAGAGAGAGCCAGAGAGATATTGGCAGTGGCAGAGTGAAATGGAACCTGTATGTAAAAAGCCAGAGTTAGTGAGCACAGCAGGTTGCACGGTCTACACTCCTCTTCCAGCCAACTAACCCACTCCCCATCAAAAATTCCTATCACCCTACACTACACACAAAGGTTCCCATACATGGCTCCTAGAAGCCCACCAATTAGCACAACAATTAAGTTAGCTATGACCAAGCCCTCCTCTTTAGTCCTATTGCATTCCTCCACATCAGTGGGCATCACACCCAAAGCACTTAAACTCATCTGGCCTGCCAACTGTATTCACTTCCAAGCCCAAAATAAACTACTAAACACACAGACACACACATATAAACACACACCACACACACAACGCACACACAGCCAAAGGCAACATTGCACCAACACCTAATCCATAGTAAGTCACTTAGCTTGTGTCTGATCATCATTGTGTTTGAGTTTGTGGCAAAACTCATTCTGTTTCGGCGATGGAAGAAAAGCATATACACAGAGAGACAGAGAGGTACAAGGGGTTGGGATGATTTCACAGATGTCATTGGGTCCATAATATTGGTCAAACTTCAATGTGATTCAATGACATCTCTACTGGGGTGGTTGATCAATTTTAAATTGCGCTAGAACAGATACTAGTTTTACATGGAGCACAAGAGTTATCCCCTATTTATTCTCTTGAGTAGGGTCAGCCTCAGCGACCAGCAGCCAGTACAATATAACTCATGCATAGATCTGGCACACCATTACCTGACTACCAAGCTGTGAGAAATTCGACCATCTTCATGGTGAGTGTGCGCTCGCCTGGGTTTTTTGAAATTTTAAAAGAAATTGAATGATGTTAGATTAGCCTCCGAAAAATATGTGGAGCTAATCTGCACAGATTTTCCTATGCTCACAGCACGACATATACATAGACTCATGTACTCTGGTTGGACCCAGCCTACAGGCACCGTCCACCCTGTCATATTTAGTTTGGATAACACAGCCAGCCGTACACCATGTCATCTCACAAAGGTGGGCGGATCAATCCTTCCCCCTGCCATAGCCAGCCTAATTAACTAACAAAGGCTCCATGGATCCGCCCTGTCCTTTTGTTTACCTCTGCTGCTGGTGGCAGCTTTGCATACTAATCAGAGTTTAATTCAAACAGGCCAACATGGGGCCTTCCTGGAGAGGCTAACATAGAGACAGGAAACACCAACAACATTTGAAATGCACTGTGTCATCCTAAAGCCAGATCCTGCCCTTAGTATCAATGGACATTGACATATAATTTCTGGGACTGCGAGTATTACAGTAGTCATCCCCGCAAGGGTCCCCATTGAGAAGGTATAAGTATGTGGATGGACAGCGCCAGGAAGTCTCTTCCCGCCACAGCTTCAAGGGAGACATGTTGCTTTAATCAGGAACCACAGAGAGTTCCATTAACTAGAGAGATTCTTTGATCCATAACAGACAGGAAAATGGGTGGCACTTAGTATTCAATGTTTTCACCCCTTTTCCTTTTTCTGATTATGACCTAGTGCATACAGGAGATTGTTTTTGGGGACCCAGGATTCGTTTGTTATGGTAGGTTTAGATTACACCAAATACTGGGGCCCATTTGGCTTTAAAAGAGGGCTGAGCCCTTCTTTTAGGCAGATCATCTGATGACTTCACAAGGAGTAACAAGAAGAACTCAGCATTGGACCCTGTCTGAAGGAACAGTCTGCCTTACATCTTCTGCCAGTGAAGGAAGGCGCAGGACATCCAAGAGGGAAGCAAGATCCCTCTCCTCAACATTTCAGAGGGAATAGAGGAAGATACTGAATCCACAGGAGCCTTCTGTAGCTCCAGAATCAGTATCCAGCCAGCACACAACTTGCCCTGCTAGGCTCTGCAGCAAGCTTCCTAGGTGGGAAGTGCCAGACAGACTCTGAACCAAACCAAGGACAAGGCAATTGCCTGCAACACTCTCCTCCACTTTGGGACGTCCGACTTAAAGGATGACACAAGCCCAGTGAAGAAGCTAGGAGGAGTGCATCGACATGCATCTACTGACGTCCACCTTAAAAGACATTTTCAAGCCAGTCGAGCCCCTCGAGCTGCAACCGACTGCACTGCTGACTGTCGCTAAAGTCATCTGAGACACCTCGACCAGTGCTTCAGAACCGCCGACCAGCACTGAGACAATGATTCCTGACCCCTAGCTGCTGTGTAGGTCAGCTTGCAGCCGTCTGTCCAGCCTCACTCGCCGAACTACCTGCTACCTGATACCCGCAGCTCTCTCCCATCTTTAACTCTGTTGCAGAAGCTGCAAAGATCCCTGAAACCGACTCTAAACTGTCGAGCACCAAGAACTACTACAAGCACATGGTACATTGTGGTTCTGTCCCCCTGGTCCTTCTCCAAAGGCCCCTAGTGACATTTTACGACCCATTGCTGCCTTTGTGTTGAAACCAAGTATCCTTGAACTACTGCGATTAATTACTAGATCGATTACCATCCCGTCAGTATCCAGAGTACATCCCTTTTCCTTCTTTGAAACTGTGTGTCCTCTGTATACATTTACAGGGTGAGTTGTATTTTGTAGTGTGCTAGAACTGTCTATTGTGATAAAAAACAAAGTCGATATTTCTATACAATCTTGACTGGACAGTCCCTTTTATCATTGGGTAATAATTGTATTTACGTCATGTTTCAACCAACAAATGATCCACGACCTTGTGGAGATAAGCCTGCCATTCCATCCACGTTACCAAAATTAGACAAGGGGGTTTATAATTAACTTCTGTTTCCAATCTGTTTGGATCCCTTCTGGTGTACTAGAAGTGTGGGGCTGATTGATGTTTTAGAAACCGATATTCATCCCTGGACCACTGGTGCCCCGGAAGCTGATTCATCACACAGACAGCGCCTAAAGAGAATTCTGCTTGTGATGTTGCACTACACTTTTCTCCAACTCACACAAAAGCAGGACCCCAGGAAAGATAGAAAGAGTGCATTGTGAGCAACACTGTGTACACTATCTATCAAGGGGTTTCAAGTGACTTTTGCTAGAAGACGAGACCAAAGTTCACTTTGATGGCATCAGAAACCCACAATGCACCCTACTGTTCGCAGTTATGCATCTACGGCTGCTTTTCTGCCATCCTTCCCCACACTCTCTTGCGAGTTCCTCTTCCGCCTCACGATCCCAAAGAAAAAACAATACCTGGAATCTTGCCACCATCACCCCACCTTTCTCCTGCAGCTCCCTAACCAGCCCCCCGCCCGACCCCCACCTCTCCTACCCCCATCCGAAGGGACAAACAGTACCTGGCATTCTGCCACCCTACGCCACCTCCCTAATGTGGAATCGGTCCCACTCCTCCACCCTTAAAAGGAAATGAAATACTTGGTGACCTTCCACCTTCCTCACCTCCCTTAAATGTACCTTCCCTACCCTACCGTCACCATCATCGATAGTGTTTTGCTGAGTGACAGCGCTGGAGCCACAGTCCTGTCAGAGGGCACCGGCTCCAGCGCTGTCAGTCACGGGCACTGTCAGCCAGCTGCTGACCATGGCGCTGCTCTCTGTCAGCGCCGGAGCCGGGAGAGGGCGGTATGGGTCATTTTGTTTGTCAGTCCCGCACTTCCAGAGCTGTCACTGAGCAGCACCACACTCTGCAAATGGCCTTGCAGTGTCAGAAACAGTACGGGCTTTGGAAATGAGTGGCATGGCACATTTATTTGTTTCTTGAAAAGCTTGAATTTCATGAAGGAATATTTAAACGTACAATTTCTGAATCCTATGCCCCTCGTGTTGGTTCTTCTGCCCATTCACTCCTATTTTCTCCTTCTAATCCCTCTCTGTTCCTAGACCACCTTTCCTTTATTTCCCCCCTCTACCACAGTTCACATTTCTGCACGCCATGCCACCAGGGACATCATTTCACCACAATTCCTGGGGTAGGGGAAATTACATCACATGACCCTTGCCATTTGATGACATCACAGGAAGTGATGTCATGTGTCCCACCTGCAAGTGACATCACAGGAAGTGATGACACACAACTGTTCACCCCTTGACAAAACAAGGAGTGGCATCACATAGCATTGTTCCCCAGTACACTACGAAAAATATGGTTACGATAGTGTAATATGATATACATTTCATACAAGAATGGATCGCCATATGTTTATTTATTTATTCTTTAATGCGATATAGATTGAAAGAAAATTCAAACTTTACACATAATAAACAATTATTCATTTATATCAGTAAAAAACAATAAACAATATTCAACAAAAAGGAAAAATATTTAAATGAACAATTAGTAATGTGTCATATATCAAATTAAGAATGAGCAATATTATTATTATCTTTTCCCAAAGCGCTGTACAGACTTTTACACTTGGAATAATAATATGCATATTTACAGAGCTACTCACATCGAGATCATATATTAAATAAGATTTGCAGTGTACCTATAACAAGTCCCACAATGGCATATATTTTCTTCGCATTGCAGTTCTCAAGTTACTCAAATCAATGGGCCCAACTTTAATTCAATTTTTAGCCATATATCATAGAGGGCTACAAACAGATGCATGTTACAGGTGTTTGTGCAATATAGCCAAAATGACATTTCACAGATGGTTTGGGGGTTATGTACAAATTCACCAAGGTGTAGTGCTATTGTACTAGTTAATGTCTGGCATTCCGTTAGAAGATGTTTGGCCGTCTCCAAGCATTTGGATGACTTACAAAGGCGACAAACTCGCTCTAGGACAGGAATATTTTCCCTGGCTCCCAAGTTCCTCAGAGTAGGTAGTTCCAATTTGAACAGAGTGATGAAACGTCTGAGTCTTTTCGTAGGACAAAGATTCAAATACGCTAGGGGCTTCATGTGGGTATACAATCTGATTTTTAATAAATTGATAGCTCTTTAAAGTACTCAGGTGTGCAAAGTTCTCAAGCCAATCCCATAGGTCCACCCTTTTCCCAAGTGCATTTTGAACTTCTTTAGTATAAGCTACCTCTCTGTGTATCCAACCTATGTCAGCAAGAAATGTTGTCATAGATTTAAATAAGGGTGAAGTGGTATGTTTTTTAACCACTTCCTGATGTATCACAGACAGTAAGGGATTTGAACAGCAACTGGTCATCTTGAGATAGAACCCGGCTCTCCTTTTGAGTACTGTTGCTTTTAGTGATGGAAGACCCAGTTCTAGTGTTATCAAGGCCATTGGCACTCCTGGGGACAACCCCAATATCCGACGCCAAACTTTACCTTCCATCACTTGGAGCCAAGATAAATCAAAAGAGAGGAGGGCCTCAAGGCCGTAGGTGATCATGGGTGTAAACACTTGTATATATAGGTGCCGTGTCCCCCAGAGCGTGAAACCGCCCTGCTTGTTTGAGAATGCAGAAATCAGTGCAGTAACTTGCGCCGCCCTGATTTTGCGTCCTTGTCTGCAGTAGCGGTAATCGCCGTTAGGCTCAATTTTAACTCAGAGGTAACAATAGGAGGGTGCGTAAGGTATATTTGTTTTACCCACCATCAGTTTAACTTGTGATACTCTTTTCCCAGTGAATCTGAGCACTTTGGTCTTGTCTAGGTTGATAGTCAGACCATTAGAACTAGAATATTCCCATAAAGTTGTAGCGGAGCACCGAAGCCCACTAATGGTGTTATCAAATACTACCAAGTCATCGGCATATGCAAGTACTGTGCAAGGCGCCTCACCAATTTTCGGCGGGCAGTTGTCAATTTCAGCTATTACTGCTGGAATGTCATATACATACAGGTTGTAAAACAGGGGTGCAGTGACACATCCCAGTTTTACCCCCCTATTTTGAGTCACTTTTTTGGTCATATTGCCTTCTTGATTTAACCTGAGTCGGGCCGTAGTGTTTTGGTGCAGGAGTCTCAGATAATACAAGAGACCTCCCGTGCATCCCATTGATTCAAGTTTCAACCACAGTCTATCTCTGGGGATGGAATCGAAAGCAGCCTTGAAGTCAATGTATAAGGCATACAGAGGAGGCTGCCCCTTAGTGAGCGTCTGTGTGCGAAATATGTCCATCACCATGAAATTGTGTGAGGTAGAGTAATCCTGCCGAAATCCACACTGAAATTTGCTGAGTATGCTGGTCTCGTCTACCCATTTCTGCACTTCACTTCACAGCAATGAAGCAAATAGTTTACCTGTTATATCCAGCATAGAGAGAAGCCTATAGTTATTGGGATCGGCACGGTTACCCTTTTTAAAAATAGGAATGAGGATTGCTTTTTGCCAAGATATGGGATTCTCCCCTGCGTTAAGATCTTTTCAAAAAGTTCGGAGAATAACTCTGCCCAAAATTCAGGGTAATTCATAATTACTACATTAGCCAGCCCGTTGGGGCAAGGGGCTCTTGAGGACTTAAGAGCTTTTATTTTATTCAGAATGACCACAGGGGATACTTCAAAAGGCGGGTAAATAGGGGCCTTATACGGGGATGTATTAAGAAACTCAGTCTCCCCTGAATTACGTCCTTCTAGAAATTTTACCCAGACCTCCTTTCTAATAGGATTGGCTAATTGGCCTTTACCATTCTCCCTAGTCTCATTCAGGAGGGACCAGATACTGCGAGAGTTCCTAGAGCAGATAGTCTGCACTAGCCTTTGATAGGCACTATTTCTATCTGCCTTTTTTATATTCTTGATGCTCGTTCTATAACTGTTTTTAGCTTTTCTGACTCTCTCGCAGTAAAGGACTGCTAGTAAGTTCAAGGTCTTAATACTACAAATTTCAGCTCTCAGCCCTCTCTTAGCATCTCTGATTCCTTTATTGTAGGGGCGACTGACGCCCTCTGATCTTAGCATATAGCCCATTTTAGCCACAGCATGTTTTCCCGAAAATGCCAGAATCCATTCTTCGATGGCATTAACGGTCATGGGCCCTCATTAGGACTCCGGCGGAAAACCATGGTGCTATTAGCACCATGGTCGATGCCGGAGTCCGCCATGGCGGAATGGGGAATTACCACCCCATTCCGAGGTTGGCGGGCGGTAATTCCCCATGCCACCATGGCACTTCCCCATTCCCATTTTTGCTCCATAGGGCATAACGGGAATGGGGAAGGCGGTAAGTACGGTACCGCAAATTGCAGTACCGTACTTACCTCGAGAGTCCCTTTGCGGGCCCCTACTTTAACGGCTGGTCTAGACCAGCCGTTAAGGTCGGGTCCCGCAAAGGGACCTCGTAGTAAGGCGTTAAGGGTTTAACCGCACCGACACCTTTTACGGCGCCATTAACCCCTTAACGCCAGGGTCCTAATGAGGGTCATGGTGTTAAAATCCAGAGAGCTAGCAGAGGAAGTGGGTTTGAGGGCTTCCATAGCCGATCTAATATTCTTTTCTGACCAGACGATTCTTGACCCTGCGCTATTGGTGTTAATTCTGCCAATATTCAGTGTGGGAGTGGAATAACTTGGTAATCGGAGAAAACATTGGAGCATTGCATGGTCACTCCAGTTGGTATTGATCACTTTCATATCAGCAACTTTCGACTGCATCTCGGGGCACATGAATATGATGTAGTCCAAAGTGCTGGAAACTGTCCCATTTGTCCAGGTATGTTTCCCCGGTCTATCCCCAGGCATGTGGCTGTTAATCATCTCAAGGTCCCAAAAGGTGAACAATTGTAACCAACCTAGCCCCTCAGCCTTCCTTTTCTCGTGGATCATTAGGCATGTTGTACTAAGATTACGGTTAGACGATATATATGACGCTCACCTGTCATGTGGCAGTTGAAGTCCCCCATAACCACTACTGCCGCATTACCAGGTATCATTGTCCAAGATGACATTAGATCCTGGAATGCTTCTTGTAAGGATTCTCTAACCACTGCTCCTGGTGGATTGTAAAGGTTAACAAGGAGGAACCTAAAAGAACAGCTTTCCTCTCCATACTCATCCTCTACTGCCATGAGGTAATCCTCAGAATTAAAATGAATCCTTCGAGAAACCATTGTGTTAACCACCCCAATGAGTAAACCCCCAAATGGGCCGCCCCTTTTACCCGTTTTGCAAAAGATTGATACACAACAAATCCATCCCATAACAGAGGATCAATTGCCCAAGTCTCTTGGAGACAAATACAGCTGTGTTTAGACATAAGGTCAACGGAACCCTCCGATCTCAATAAGTGGGCAAAGCCTCTGCAGTTCCAAGTTAGAAAAGAAAAGGCTCAATGATTGTGTAAAACTCCCGGGAGGGATTCCATCAGCTATTTTAGAACTTGCTGTACATCAGCGAGTTCAAGATTTTTCACTTCAGCTGGCTTGAGACAATTAGGTACGGGGACTGGAGCTGCAGTGTCATCAGGGCCAATGCTAGGATCAATCTCATTCAGGTCCACGTCGATGTCAACGTCAACAGCCCTAAGTTCCTCTTTGTATTTCCTGATCAGCCGTCGACAGAAAAGTACAATGTAGGGCAGAGACGTTGGGGTTGGGACCTATCAAAGGTTCTACAAACAGGAAGTCATCAGATTTCAATACTCTGAGTTGGGGAATGCAATAAAGTCTGACTAATAACTCAGATCGCACAAGCCAAGTGTTTTTGCCACTCTGATATAAGTTCTTAATAAGACAGATGAGATTCTCATTGATGTCTTTAGAATCGTTCCCAGGTTTAGGAAGTGCAGGCACCGGTAAATTTCCCTCGTGTGCGAATGCTGATGGTTGCTCAGTGCGTACTGGCAAGCTAGATTCAAGTTCCAGGTCCAAGTCTTTCAAAAGGTCCTCGTCTACGACTGGACTGATGGATTTCTCTTCAGGCACTAGCCAGCTAGAAAGGAGTCCTTTGGTCGTTGGCGCCCATGCAGCTGCTCTAGCTAGTCTCTTCTTAGCTTTTTTTGAACGTGTGTCCAGCCCTATCCGTGGCACAGCAATAGAGGGTGAGGCACTTGTTTTAGATTTTTAATTTTTGAGCGCCTTCTTCGCCAGTCTACGTTGCTTCCTTGAGAAGAATACGTAGGGGCTTTGTACCATTTCAAGGTCACCAACATTCTCCTGGGGTGCGTCATAGGCTCCAGCGCTGATGATGGATTCTGATGGCTTAACTTCAGCTTCTTCCATATTATCCTGGTCTTCACTTTCTTCCACAATGTGTAAGGCGTCGGATAGGTTAGCTTCCGCCTCTTCACGGAGATGATCCTTCTGATCTAGTGCCATAGTGAGGGTGTTAGTGTTAGTCAGGATATGACCTGACATTTGCAGTAAGATCTTAAGCGCAAATTGTAGAGCAGCAACTGCTGATTGAAGCTCAGCAATCTCGGTTGAGCCAGGGTGTTGACAATCCAAATCATCGTCCTGTTTGTCTGGTACATCCTCCATCGATGCCATTGCTAAATTAGGGAAAGCAGACAATCGTCCACTGCTTTCAATGGAGTTTTGTAGACCAGGAGGAGTGCTCGTGTTGCTTACATTATGGGGTAATGAGCCACTTGCTATCGTCAGTGGTGTTTGTAATGACACCCCTCTCTGAATATTTAAGCACAGGTCTAAAAGCGAATTGTTGTCAATATCATCAAAATTGGTAGTATTCATTGAGATGCTGCCACTGGTGCCTGGGACTACGGTTTCCTCAATTGTAGTTGAGTTTATTTCCGGAGGTGGATTCACTGGAAAAAACTCAGTGGTAGCACCTTGGTCCACCGGCTTGGAATACTTTGCATTCTTCTTGGGTTTGACCCCCTTCGTATGAGTCTCCATGTTCTCCTTTATGGGTAGGGTCTTGATTTTCCGCAGATTATAGTTCGAGTGGGAGAACCTTTTCCCCTGCTGCATGTCAGCGGAAGATAAAAAATCGAAGTCCGCCAAAGTTCGCTAGTCCGAGGAAAGGAAACTCTCCAATGCTAAATTAGGTTATAAGTGCAGGGGTTATTGAGAGAAAGTTGTTGTTCCCTTTGACCCCGAGGAGATAGAGGGGGATAAGCCACAATCCTCAGGGGCTATCCAGGCAATTCCTCGCACCTGGGGACCAAAAGGAAGATCGAAAATCAAAACGTCATGGCGCCCAGGATCAAAGGCCTAAGCCCACAGTCTCCTGAGCGTGTGACCTTGAGACCAGATTAAATATAACAGGCGACAGTATCCCGCCTGCTCTAGTGCAGCAGGATGGTACAGTAATGCAAGTACAGGGCCCTACACTCCTCCCACACAAGCCAGAGCTAATGGAGGTTAGAAACAGCAAAGGGTCAATATGAAGCTGGGACTCTCGTCAAATATATAGTGTTATCTGACTTAACACTGTAATTGTGCTGCGCTGACAAATTGATGCACAAAACCAATGAGCCTCAATGGGCTCAGAGTGAAAGCCAGAGAGAGTGAAAAGCAGCCCAGAAGATGTCACTCCCAGCTCTCCACTCACCTCCAAACCTGCGGCAAGCAGACCCTGTGCAGAAAGAGCCGGCTGGAAAAAGCACAGGGCCACGCTTCGATATTCAGCCGTTGTACCGGGGCCGCACAGATCAGGTCCTTGGTCGCGGGCGCAGTCCTTAGTCACCCCCACGCCTGGCACCGCTCCACTACAGCAATAGCTCCCGTTGGCGCAGGGGGACGCAGAGGGACACGCCGGTTCTGGGCTGCTGCGACGGGGACGGAGCCGCCTTCAATCAGCCGTTCGGTCAGTTAGAGGAGAGGACCCTGCGGTGTGAATACGCAAGCGGAACGAGCCGTGTCAAGCCGCACCTCAATACAGCATGTGCAAAACTATGCTGTGAGAGGCCGCCTCCGACACCGTGGATCGCCATATGTATCATTAATATCATTGTGTAGTGGCCCATATTACCAAATTACCGTGAATGTAAGCAGAGGTCCAAGGCCAAATGATGCCATGCAATGGAAAGAAAATACATGTCGCTGTTGCAGGAAATGAAAGAAGGTGTGTCAACAAATTCAACCCTTAGAAACTGAGCCAAAACCAAGCAAATCTACAGTCATCCCCTGCCCGGATATGGAACAAAAAAATACCAAATAGATTGTAGCAGGTTGTATATATTTACAGGTGTTGGAGGCTTTCTGAAGCATTTTCATTTGTTACACAGTTCTCACATATTTAGTGTGGCAAAGAACACAAAGAGAGAGAGACCTCATTTGTTTCCTCCACTTTGGCTCCAGGCCACATGGAGACTGAGCCAACAGCTCTTTGTCTCTATCAGGTATGAACTACGCTCTCAGACCAGGTGATGTTTATCTTTATTTGTCTGGAAATTAATGCACAGAACTCCAAACCCGGGACCTAGTAGCACTTATGTTCTAAAGCTATGATTGGGCTTGATCTTGTCTTCCATCAGGTATGCACTGTTCTCTCTGATCAGGTGATGCTTACCTTTATTTGTCTGGAAATTAATTCCCAGAACTCCAATATCTGGGCCAGGTATCACGTATGTTCTGAAGCTCTGATTGGACCTGCTCTTTGTCTCTACCAGGTAGGCACTACACTCTCTGATCAGGTGAGGCCTCTTACAAGATGCAGTGTAACTCATAGCTCAAACCTTAAACTAGAACAGGAATACCCAACCATTCGCTGTAAACAAATACCTGGGTCAAATGGTCCCATTAGCACTTATGCTCTAGCATTAGAAATGGACTGGCTTTTTTTCACTGTCAAGGTACTATGCTCCTATATCAGGTGAGGAATCTGGCAAGACATGTTTCTGTAAGTGGCAATGATGTGCTGTCGCCTGGTATCAATACTCAAATCACACACTAGACCTGAAACGCTCAAACTTCGGCTGCATGTAATAACATCAGACAGGCACACCACCAGCAACACAACCTGGTTTGATGCAGGACCTTCAGGTTCACTGAGTACCAAACCTTGTATCTAAGATGTATTCGTCATTTCGATTCCATACTAGACTGTGAATGCTTCCGGGAGAACTAGAGCACCGAACCTCTAAAATAGGGAGAAATAGTTACCTCTGCAGGCACTGGAAGGAAATCAGGAGCAGGGGACCTCCTCCAATTGCACAGATACTCACACATACCAATATGCTGACTCTCTCCTCTGCACCAACAAACAATAGAATGCAGCTGTACTCCTTGATTAATTCAGCCTAGCTGTACACATAATTATACGCGTCCATGGACACCTCAACAATCTTTTGAACACAACTATTCCCCACGAAAAAATCGGCCTAGCTGCCCACATTATCTCATATACAAGCACAACTTCCGCCAGAATGCAACTAACCCCAAGTCAAATCGGCATTACTGCACACAAACTACTGATCTCACACAACCTCCACACAACTCCTAGCACTAGAATGCAGCTACCCACCATGAGAATGTGACCTGACTGCACACATTCAGTGTGCACCCAACCACTACTTAATACCCTACTCTCCCCACTGACCTGGATTACGGTCCCTGAGGGCGTTCAAAGCACAGCGCTTTGAGATCATACCAATGGTTAAAAAGGCACCATACAAATGCCAAATTACATAACATAACATAATGAGCCAAGGCCTGCCACAAGCCCACATCCCTCACTAACAGTTGTGTGTGGTCCCTGATAGCTGCACAAATATGAGCTGTGTGCCCAATTAAGAACATACTCATGTTGACTTTAATGCCAGCAATGATACTATAAGAAAGCAGGTCCAAGCTGGATCTGCCAGTACAGCAGTAGCCCCAAATAAAATACTCCTGTTGGCTTTGCCATTAAATATGCAATGCCATAATAAGAAAACATGTCCAAAGTGGCTCGAAGGTAGGCCAGTGTAGACATGCAAGAACACTTATCATGCTTGCTTTATCAAATTTGCCCAGTGAACAATTTCTCCAGTTGGGCAGTGCCATCTGTTTCCCCAGGTGGGCTCCATATTGATTATGTTCTTGGTGGGGGCATGTGGCCCAGGTCCAAACTGGATGAAGCCAAATGCAGCATAGAATGGGCCATGGTGACATTCCAGGCTTTTCAGCACTGTTTCTTTGCACGTGAGAGAGGCATGAGCCACTTCTGGGCTGCGCTGCTCCCTGTGAAGGCTGCTCTCTTCTGTTTATGCCACCCACAGCCTGCTTCACACTGGTATCTCTTGCCCCAACTTGGGGGCTGCGCTGCTCCCTGTGGAGGCTGCTCTCTGCTGTTGATGCCGCACACATCCTTTTTCACACCGGTGGTGCTTTTGATCCCACTCTGGGTCTGCACTGCTCCCTGTGAAGGGTGTTCAGAGATCCAGAATACTCAGTGGTATTCAGAGGGCATTGAATATCAGGCCTCAGTCTGGCCTCTGTCCTTCACAGGGCCTGGTACATGAGGCACATTCACAGTCTGAAAGGAGAATTCAGGCCTCTTGTCTATGCCTGGCAAATTAGGCCTAACGTAAAACCTGAAAGGGGAATATAGGCCTATCCAGACACAATAACATCCTGTTCATCTGCCACAGTTCAGAAAAAGTGACACACACTGGGGTAGGGATGCGAACACAGCCAAATAATCTCCTGCAAACAACTTCTCTTCATTGAGTACCACTACAGACCTCAGGTCTCCTAACCCTCTTTAGGACCCCCATCTCCCCCACAGAGGCCTTTTGGACAATCCCCCAGTGAAACACTTTGAGTCTACCTGGATGCCACACTCTCCCTCACGCGCCATTTGAATCCAATCGCCTCATCTGCAGCCTACACAACTAAGCTCATCAATGCAGCCAGACACTGAAAAACTGCCTCACAATCGCCCAAGACACTATAGGCTCAAGACTCGACTATTGCAATGCACTCTTAGCAGGCACCTCAGAACATAACATTAGGAAGATGCAGGTCATTCAGAACCATGCCCTCAGAGCAGCACTGAACATACCCAAACTCGAACACATTACAGCAGCAAGAAGAAAGACCCATTGGCTCCCCATCCGCGAAAGAATTCCATTCAAGACATTATCAATCACTCACAGATGCCGTTCCCAAGAGGCACCCCTTATCTGTCTGAGAACATCTCTAAAGCTACCTCATCTAGACCCACTGGATCGGCCTGTGCTAACCGCCTCAACCAACCCAAATTTAGAAGGGCCAAAGCTGGAGGCTCAAGCTTCCCAACCATTGCAGCCAAACAGTGGAACCTACCCCTGCCAATCCTGCGAGTGGAACGATCTTGGTGGGCCTTCCGGAAATCTCTAAAAACTCTCCTATTTGCATAACCTCTGAACCTATGGACTGCCTCGCCTTTTCCTACTGCTATTTCTGCATTATGTGCTACACTACTCATATTTCTGTTCTTTTGCAAGTAAATGGTCATGCAAGAGCGCCTTGATGCCTAAGGGTTTTAGTGCGCCATACAAATAATAAACAAAGAAATAAATGACACAATGCATGCAAAAGCAGTTAAAACACCCTGATATAATCAAAAGACATCTGAGTTTACGACTTAAAAGTTGCTATCTTGTGGTGTCTTGTAATAGGGCAAACTAGTAGAGACTCTGCCGAGAAACTAATTCCCAGTAAATCATTTTAAAGCATTGTGTGTTGGTAGACGCCATTGTATGCAATATTATAGTTGTGGCTGAAGCAGGACGCGCCATGGAATGTGTTACCGTGTCTGTGCCCTAGCCCTGACTACTTTGTAGGGTAACTCTTTAGGGTGTTACATTGGCTTATTCCCAAGCGCCCACAAATAACTGAAAAGGATGACAAATGACTCCCTTTACAGTGTTCAGAAACTCCACATCTTGTGGTTTATTATGAGATATTCTGGGGCCCTTTGTGATTACACGTGTTTCGATGACTAAATCATCTTTTTCAAATCAGGGCTATTAGTATTACACTTTTTTTATAATTTGATAATTTACACATGTTAAGCACATACCATGATATTCCCATATTAACAACATATGAGAGTCATTGATTTATCAAGTAAAAACATTCAAGTCAACGAATTTTTTAAATCAAAAATACACAAATTAAGTAAGGTAAAATAAAATTAAAGAATGACCATTTTAGGGAGGGATGAAGGGTAGGAGTGATAAGGATTGAAAAAAACAATTAGATGAGAAAAAAGAGAAAATAGTGAGTTAAACCACAAAATAACTTAAGGTTAAATTTCACTAGTACTTTTCAATAGTAAATGAACAGGTGTTCATGTAATAGTCCATGCACTTCTTGATTTATATATTTTATTTTGTATTATTTATTTTTTCGTTATTATTCTTGATTTACTTTTAATTATTATGGTATCAGGTACTACGCACACAGCCTTACCTAGTTGCACTGTTTCCCACTAGTATTCTTAATGTCTTGTGAATAATTTCATGGGTTAAATCCCAGATCCATCTACAAAAAACAAAAGGAATTGTTGTTGGGAAGAATGTTTGTCCTGTTATGTGTTTACATTAACCGAATTTGTGCTGGCTCACGTTTCTTAATTCTCATAGTTCCCATAAAGAAAGAGTAAAAATCTTTAAATGGTTAGAAAAGTGTTCTATGAGCATTTTTTTCCTTGTTGTTGTTGTCTGGCCTCCACGGTAAACACAGCAAATTGAGAGCGTTAAATTTACAGGCTTCGGTTCTCTTGCGTTTTAAGCACACACTTTAGTAATTGTTCAGAAATGTTCCACGTGTTCCCGCGTATGTGAGATAAACCAGACCCCTTCGTATTTCTAGCCCCCCCCCCTCGTGAGCGGGCTTACCTTTCCTTCACTGCGTCCCGTGCCAAAATGTCCTTGTGTTTACGGCATCCCCACCAGACTATTGTATGCTACGCTGTGGTTGCCTGGCAACCCAGTCTCGTTTCACCGTAGTTGCCCGCAGCCATATTGGAATGGGAAAACTAACTGAGTTCACATGTTTACCCACGGTTCCGATCCTGAATTAACCTCTTTAGTTGCAAAGAGTGATACGATGTACAATGTACAGTTACTAATTTGGCATTTGTTGAAAATATTAGCCAAATTGTTGCCTGTTACGTTTCTTTTTATTTTAATAGGTTACTAATGCTAGTTAATACCGCATGATCTATAGTCCTTTCTCAATTACTGGTACCGCGGCCATGTTCCTGGGCTGCTCAAAATTACGGTCTTGTTTAATACAGTATTTCAGTTCTAGTCCCTGCGATATGTTATGAATGGATTTTATGTCTACGCTTTTCTGTCAATGTGTGAAAACCTGTCTGATAGCATGTATGGCTTCCCTGATACCATATATCCCTTACTTTATCAGTTCCAGTTGAAGGTAGTTCTTTATTATTCAATACAAATGGATTGATATATTCTCTAAGTCTCTAAGTTAATGGTTAACACAAAGAAATGTGTACATTTGTACATTTTCTAATTATTAAAACATGCTTGTTCTCAATCCGCATATTCAACAAATACATTTTCAGTCAATGCTGTTCTCAGTGCGTAAACACACACATTATTCATAAAAAGGAGGCCATCTCATTGTCTATGTTGAGGCCTTTCACTACAGCTCGAAATTTGCAAATTAGTTCAGCTTCTTGTTGCCTACGTTTTAGTTCTTGGTCCCCGCCTCTTGGGCCTAAGGTTACTTTTTTCAAGCCAACAAATCTCAACACTTTTTTATCATCCATCTGATGTTTCTTCTGCCAGTGTTGGGCTAGTGGTAGGTTTGTTGCTTAACTTCCAATGGTTGATAGGTGTTCCCGTATTCTAATTCTGAGTTCCCTAATGGTACTACCAATGTATATTTCTCCACATTGGCAAAGGATGGCATACACCACATATTTTGTCTTGCAATTTATATAATCTTCAATTCTTTGTGTGACACCATAAAGTCCTTAAAGGTTGTTGAATTGTCCAATGCATACTTGCACATTGTGCAGGTGCCACATTTGTAGAAACCTTTAGGAAGTGCTGGAAGCCATGTTATTGTATTAACCTTTTTCAGCTCTGGAAGAAGTGAAGGACTCAGAAAGTTTTTAATCGTTCTTGCCCGTTTGTAGATTATAGTTGGGTTGTCATTAATGTATTTCTTCACATTCGGATCCAAATGGAGTAAATACCAATTTTTCTTTAGAATTTTCCTCAAAACTTTGTTATCAGCACAGTAGGTAGTAATGAAGCTTATTTTTTCGTCTTTAACCAGTTTTGTGTTAGTGGCTAAGGTACTTTCTCTGTCTAATTTCATAGCTTTCTCTTGTGCTTTCTCTATCGTTGTCTTGCCATATCCCCTCCTTTTGAATCTTTGCGTTAGTAATTTGCATTCTTCTTTGAATGTTGTTTGTTCAGTACAATTCCTACGGGCTCTGATGAATTCTCCCTTTGGTATATTTCTGATTACTGCATTATGATGGCAGCTTGTAGCATATAGGGTTGAGTTGGCCTCTGTGCTCTTCCTAAAGGTTTTTGTTTTAACTGAGTTATCTGAAATATAAATGTTCAGATCTAAGAAATCAATTTCTTTTCGACTGGCAATGCCAGTAAATTCAATCCCCATCTCATTGGCATTAGCTCTTTTCCTGAAATTCTTTAGTTCTTCTTCTTCCCCTCTCCAAATCAATAAAACATCATCTATGTAACGTGTCCATAATATCACATTGGATTCATAAGATTCATCTGTGTAAATGTGTTTGTCTTCATACACAGCCATTGTTGGGTTGGCAAGCGCCGGAGCATACTTACTCCCCATCGCTACCCCTCGGGTTTGTCTAAAGAAATTTCCATTTAATACAAATACATTGTTCTGTAAGGTAAGTAGTAACATTTCTTTTAGCATACTTATTGATTGAAAATGAGAAGCTGTTTCTTTTGAAAAAATATAGTCTATGGTTTCTATGGCAGTATCGTGTCTAATGGAGGTGTAAAGGGATTTTACTTCCCACGTGGCTAATAGGTAGTCCTCTTGCCATTTTATTGTGGATAGTTTGTTGATTGCCGATGTTGTGTCTCTTAAATATGATTTCGTTTGGGTTGCCAAAGGTCTTAAAATATCATCAATGTATTGTGCCATGTTCATAGTCGCCCAGCCAATTCCGCTTACTATTGGTCTCCCCTCCGGGATTCTCTCATACTTCTTATGAATTTTGGGTAAAAAGTATATTGTTGGTAAAGTCGGTTGTTTGATATCCAAGAAGTGGCTTTCCTCGTCCGTTATAAGTCCTTATCTATGCCAAGTCTTAATAGCATCCTTTAATTCTAATTGGATCTCCAATTTGGGGTTAGATTTAAGTTTAGTGTATCAAAGCGGTGTATTTAGGTGGTTCATTGCCATTTCTAAGTAGTCTTCCCGTTTCATCACTACTATTTTTCCACCTTTGTCTGCTCCTTTGATGACTAGATTGTTATCTTTTTTTAAATCATTTAAAGCTTTTATTTCCATTGGTGTCAGATTGTCATATGATCGTTTGTATTCCTTATTGGTTTTGAACTTGGTATCCGTATAGTCATTCAGTAACCGCTTTATAAAAAGTATCCACTAGATTGTCCGGCGTTAGTTGTGGAATAAATTTTGATTTAGGTTTCATCTCTTTGTTTGTTTTATATGGAGATCTTGAAGGGTCTCATGAATCTGTCTTTCATCTGTTTCTTGTAGAGATCTTAATAGATGTGTGTTTGTTAAATCTTCAATGGTGAGGGTACTTGTTGCCACTGGTGGTTCACTAGTGCGATGTGCTGAGATTTTTGTGTCAAAATATTTTTTCGGTTTGAGCTTCCTTACAAACTTGAATAAATCTATATGCGCTGTTGTATCTTCAAAGTTTGTAGATGGTGCAAATGTAAATCCTTTGTTTAGGAGTGAGATCTCCTCTGGTTTTAACTGGTGATTAGATATATTTAGTACTAGGTCATTTATTTGTTCCGTTTTTATGAATAATGTGTGTGTTTACGCACTGAGAAGAGCATTGACTGAAAATGTATTTGTTGAATTTGCAGATTGAGAACAAGCATGTTTTAATAATTAGAAAATGTGCAAATGTACAAATTGCTTTGTGTTAACCATGAATACAGACTTAGAGAATATATCAATCCATTTGTATTGAATAATAAAGAACTACCTTCAACTGGAACTGATAAAGTACGGGATATATGGTATCAGGGAAGCCATACATGCTATCAGACAGGTTTTCACACATTGACAGAAAAGCGTAGACATAAAATCCATTCATAACATATCGCAGGGACTAGAACTGAAATACTGTATTAAACAAGACCGTAATTTTGAGCAGCCCAGAAACATGGCCGCGGTACCAGTAATTGAGAAAGGACTATAGATCATGCGGTATTAACTAGCATTAGTAACCTATTAAAATAAAAAGAAAAGTAACAGGAAACTATTTGGCTAATATTTTCAACAAATGCCAAATTAGTAACTGTACATTGTACATCAGATCACTCTTTGCAACTAAAGAGGTTAATTCAGGATCGGAACCATGGGTAAACATGTGAACTCAGTTAGTTTTCCCATTCCAATATGGCCGCTGGCAACTACGGTGAAACGAGACTGGGTTGCCAGGCAACCATAGCGTAGCAAACAATAGTCTGGTGGGGACGCCGTAAACACAAGGACATTTTGGCACGGGACGCAGTGAAGTAAAGGTAAGCCCGCTCACGGGGGAGCTAGAAATACGAAGGGGTCTGGTTTATCTCACACATGCGGGAACACGTGGAACATTTCTGAACAATTACTAAAGTGTGTGCTTAAAACGCAAGAGAACCGAAGCCTGTAAATGTAACGCTCTCAATTTGCTGCGTTTACCGTGGAGGCCAGCCAACAACAACAAGGAAAAAAATGCTCATAGAACACTTTTCTAACCATTTAAAGTTTTGTACTCTTTCTTTATGGGAACTATGAGAATTAAGAAACGTGAGCCAGCACAAATTTGGTTAATGTAAACACATAACAGGACAAACATTCTTCCCAACAACAATTCCTTTTGTTTTTTGTAGATGGATCTGGGATTTAACTCATGAAATTATTCACAAGACATTACGAATACTAGTGGGAAACAGTGCAACTAGGTAAGGCTGTGTGCGTAGTACCTGATACCATAATAATGAAAAGTAAATCAAGAATAATAATGAAAAAATAAATAATACAAAATAAAATATATAAATCAAGAAGTGCATGGACCATTACATGAACACCTGTTCATTTACCATTGAAAAGTACTAGTGAAATTTAACCTTAAGTTATTTTGTGGTTTAACTTACTATTTTCTCTTTTTTCTCATGTAATTGTTTTTTTTCAATCCTTAACACTCCTACCCTTCACCCCTCCCTAAAATGACCATTCTTTAATTTTATTTTATCTTACTTAATTTGTGTATTTTTTATTTTTTATTTAAAAAATGTGTTGACTTGAATGTTTTTACTTGATAAATCAATGACTCTCATATGTTGTTAATATGGGAATATCATGGTATGTGCTTAACATGTGTAAATTATCAAATTATAAAAAAAAATGTGTAATACTAATAGCCCTGATTTGAAAAAGATGATTTAGTCATCGAAACACGTGTAATCACAAAGGGCACCAGAATATCTCATAATAAACCACAAGATGTGGAGTTTCTGAACACTGTAAAGGGAGTCATTTGTCATCCTTTTCAGTTATTTGTGGGCGCTTGGGAATAAGCCAATGTAACACCCTAAAGAGTTTCATTTTTCAAAACGGAGGAAAGAAACCAACGAATCCATTGTTACTTTTCCATGCGACCCTGAAAAGTCATACCAGCAATATAACCAAGGGCGCTGAGATCCAGCAACAGGACAACCCCACCGAAAGAGTTCCTCGAAAGATATACTTTTTAGGTTATCCAGCATGTCTGTACATTTATTATGAACTCTGCCCCCAGCCCTTCACCATTTTTTGAGGCATTGGCGCGTAGGGATACTTCCTGAATCTTTTCCCTATACATTATCACGGCTTTGCCAAAAGACCCTATAGGCGTAATGCAATTTAATACAAAATCAGACCTCTTTTTATTACACGCTGTGGGCCAGATCTCATGAATTCCAACAAAAGAAAGCGACTGTGCTTCAGAAAAGCGAGGCAAGGTCTTCCCCTCACTGATGGACGCCCGCATACATGGTAGCCACGGGATGCGGTGTGCCGTGTATGTGCACCCAGTGGATGGTGGGTGGCTGGCCTGGGATGACGGGACCAGAGTCGATGAATGGCAGTGGAGATATACGGGAGAGAGCAGTACACCACTGAGAGGCGAGGTGCCGGGTCCACCTGCTTAACCTGACTCCACTAGCTACGAATTGATCAGCAAACGCAAACGCCTCGGTAGAAGCCATGAGGGTCGCTTAGCATTTGCACAGGGTTGAGTGTGGCAGCTCCTCCAAAAAGCAGCAACACTACAGAGATCACGGCTTTCATTTAGCAACAAAATGCATTATGAGACTTGTATTTGTGGCGCTCGTCATTGAATACGCTATGTAAACACTGGTCTTAAATGTGTGGCTTGCTGCTGGGGGGAGAGGCATTTAATGAGACATAAAAACCATTACCATTAGAGTAAATACTGATTTTCCCACCACGGGCATTGCCACAGCAACACATTGATCCTGAGATTGTTTATCCTAGAACCTGAGAGTGGGGATTCCTGTGGTTGAAGTTAGGAAGGGCACTGGAAAAAAGCCCAACAAAGCATGTGCCAAAGATCCGGAACCTTCTTTCAGTAATGTTCATAAGATTCATTATAATGAAAAATCTTGGTGAGACGCCATTTTGGTGTCAGACCTTTTGAATGTCCCTCTGTGCTTCGTGACAACGCAAAGCCAATGTCTCAATGTCAAGCTCAGAGAAATGCGAAAGGTCAGAAATGAGAATGCAATGATAAGAATAATTCCACATGAAAGAGAAGGACAGCCAACTAAAGGGCATGAAGGTACATCTCCACACAGCTGCCAGCTCATGTACCCAATGAAACTACACTAAGCATGAAGAGTATCTGCAGGCTTATTCACTGATGAGTACATTAACTAAGTGGCTATATGCTCCTCCTCTCACGGCATCAGTTCCATACCACGAGGCTGTCTGTAATTGTGATTGGGTGCGTCCTCTTTGAGAGCATAGCATCACCTCTCCTGACCTGCAGCAGAACAGATCCATATGAAAGTCCTACTAATTACTGACCCTTGAAAAGCCCTGCTACCAGCAGTGTTGATTTTCCCTTCAAATGTACAAAATATAATTTCTGGCTGTCCCTTTAAATCCTAAAGATGATACGCTATCATTGTTGGGGTCTTCATCAATGATGCCACTGACCCTTGTAATCCATTATCAGGCAGAATTTCAGCGGTCGCATTATTTCTATGCGAGCTACTCTATATTGTAGCATGCCTTATGGGCCAGGTCAAGGCAGCACAGCATAGGTGAGAAACAGGGTAGCATGGCTAGGCATCGGCAAGGCGCGTGGTTAGGACGGCTCACGTTTGGAGTCTGTGCTCGCAGTGGACAATGGGGTCCTCGAAGGGCATGGAGGAGCGCTCTCACCAGTTGCAGCGGAGGGTAGCAGCAGTAGTCCTGATTGCTATGCACCAAATGAAGCTTTCAGGCCACTGTTTAACGTCATCAGTTCTCCATCAGCCAGTCCCAGGAAGGGCATGCCCATGTGGGTACGTTGTAGCTCTTGCCATCCCCAAACGGTATCAGGTAATATTATCCCCACCAATAATGTCGACATATATAT
The DNA here is from genome assembly GCF_040938575.1 of Ambystoma mexicanum. NCBI lineage: Eukaryota > Metazoa > Chordata > Amphibia > Caudata > Ambystomatidae > Ambystoma > Ambystoma mexicanum. Next base: position 191,772,952 of record NC_090928.1, on the reverse strand, counting down.
GGTCGTGGGGTAAGGCCATAGGCCAGGGCTCTGCAACGTGTGGCTCTCCAGGTGTTTGGGACTACAATCCCATGATCCATCACCTTTGACTATGCAAGCTAGAACTAATAGGAGTTGTAGTCCAAAACATCTGAAGAGCTAAAGGTTGCAGACGCCGGGCCATAGGCGATATTATTAGTGGGGATAATTTATGGGGCTAATAGGACCGGGGTTTGCAGGGGTGTCCCAGCTCCATTAAAAAATTATGGGGATTACGGGGATGTCCCCCACAGCTACCATGGCTAAATATCAGCGCAAAAATATGGCGATATTCTTGTATGGCGATATATTTGCAGGGATATTAACACATAGAACCCCCCAAACACACCTGAGGAGGAGGGCGTCTCCACTCCTTCAAGTTCCCTCTGTCAGCGCGGTCAGACATCACTGTTTCCCTCAGGCCCGATACGTCCCAGGGAAGGTAGAGAGAATTAATGATCCTCTGGTCAAATGTCGTAGTAGAACATAGCATTTGAAAAATAAATGTAAGTTATACACCATTACCTTATGATTAGTGAACATGTCAATGTTCTGTGCAGACTTTAGAAATGCTATAACGCGGACTACTACTGCATAACCTCGATGCTCAACGCACAAGACTACTACCAACTAAACCACTTGCACAGGCCAATTGAATCCCCCTTTCAACAACCATCCAACTACAGAGCGCAACGCATCTGCTATCAACTAACTTCTGGTCTGCACACATTAACACAACCGCAAAGTTATCTTGCATTTTCCATTCCTCCCTACTAACCTAACACATCCCCTCTTCTCGTTTAGATCTGCCAGCGTGCCCCTAGACCATGCAAATGGCGGTAGTCATGGTACGAATCCCAATAACATAGCATAACATGATATAAAAAGACTATCTTCTGTTTTTCCACCATAAAACCTGCACAACAATATTTATGCATGTTGACTATTGGTTGCAGATGGTGGACATTTAAAATGGCAGTAAAGGGCAAACTCTGCATGCAGTCTTTGCTTCATGCTCACAGCCTTGCCTAGAAGGCAATGCCCCTATCAGGCAGCTTGGTGATCGATGGCTCGAGGAAGCATGTTAATCATGGTCTCACTCACCCTCCGGAAACACTTGAAAATAGACATATTTAGTGCTATTGACTGCATGCGATCTTCAGTCAATCATTTATTAGGCACAACCACTGAGTGTCTGTGGTGATGTTCTCATGGCGTCAGGCATCTCCTTGTATCATCCTGTTTTTCTTCTCTACAAACTGTGAACACACAAAGTTGCCCTGTGATCAGGTTATTCTCATAGGCAAGGTCCCTGCAGACGGCTGGAAGATCGAGAGATCACGTGACTGTGTACTACCGATGCACATGCACCTATTTTATGTTAAAGTAACCTTCTTGCACTGCAGGCTTTGAACTGGGTGGAGCAGTCAGCTGTGGACCTATGACGTCATGTAACCGCGCTCTATATGGACATCAAAGCATTGAGAGACTCCCGCCCAGGGCTTGCCTAGACGATGGGTCCACAATGTACCACCACACATCGCTTCTGGGGATTTGTCACGCTCCTTTGGCGCCGGCGCATGGAATGTTTCGATGGAAAGGTTTAATGTGATGTTGCAAACCTTCGGCAAGATTGCATCAAAAGCTCGAACATTGCGGGCGCGCTGCTTTCAGGTGGACGTTGGCTGGTGTAGGGCGCTGCAGCAAGGAAGCACCAACGCTACTTTCTTATTTGCACAGGCTTTTCTCAGCAAGAGAGACACCTGTGCAAACCAGACCTCGAGCATGTTTCTACTACCCAAACACAAATCAGCTGTCCCATATTTTAAGCCAACAATAATGATCGACATGTTCAGAAAGATTCCGTTAGGAAACTGATCCGGTTCTATAAGTCTATTGGTCTATAAGTCAGAAATGTGATACCTCTTTTGTGTACTTTCGGCTACAAATATAGAGTAGCCAAAATAGGATGTTACATAAGGAGGCATATTGTCTCGTTCTCACTGAGAAATCTTTGCTGAAGGTATTTATCAACTTTGTGTTGTTATTCCTTTTTTCAGTCTACACTGAACACTCTTGTCTGAGAAGTAACTCATCCCTTTCGATGATGACATGGGGCCTCATTACATGAAGTGCAGAATGGGTTTAACGGCGCCGGTAATGGTGCCGGCGCCATTAAACCCACTCCACACTATTACGAGGTCCCTCGCGGGACCCGCTCTGGACGTCTGGTTTTTCCAGACGTCCAGAGCGGGTCCCGCGAGGGGACCAGGGAGCTAACAATGGGCCTGTTCGTAATGGGCCCGTTGTTAGCTCCCTCCCCATTCCCATTGAGCCCTATGAGGGCCCTCCATACTCGGAATGGCCCAGTATTTCCCCATTCAGGGAACCCGGACACGATTTTGGAGGCATGGCTTATTGGTCATGGCTACCTCCAAAGTTGTAATGAGGCCCACAGTTAGGAATTTCCAACTTGTAATAGTCGACTTAAACTGTCTTTCCTGGCTGTCTATTATCAACATAGCCACTGAGACACGGGCACAATGCAGTTGATCTAGGTATGTGCAACTTGTTCTAGTGGTCCATTTATTGGGCCTCATTATGAGTGTGGCAGAAAGGCAACAACGGCGCTGGTAGTGCTACTGGCGCCGTTGTTACCTCTCCACCACACTACGAGTTCTGCTCGCCAGTGCCAGACTGCACGCCTAGTTTGACCAGGCGTGCATACCGGCTACCGCAAGCAGAACTCATGATTGCACCAGCAACGTTATAAACGTTGGAGGCTGGCCATAACGGCACCCGTGAATGGGCAATTACCGGGTCCGCCAAACTCTGCATGACCCGGTTACTGCCCATTCACGGGTGCCGGAAAATAAACAACAAAAAGGGCACGGACACAGTAGATAAAAGACTTCAAAACAACTGAAGTCTTTTATCTAACTTCTACAATCTAATATGGTGTGTTGTACTAATGACAAAGAATCCCCCTACAGAAAAGAATTGTGTCTTTAACTGTGTCCGTGAATAATTATTCTGGTTTTATGTATATATATAATATGTATTTTGTAATATTGATTAAAAATTAATTTTTTGATAAAAATGTTTTTGGTAGTGAGTGGTTCATCAGCACTGTGCATTGTGTCCTAGTATGCTATGTGACAACTGCAATGTAGTTTGTAATTTTAGGAGAAAATGATGTTCGGTATTGTACACTAGAAAATACCACACAACCCTAAATGTATAGATGGAGAGTGGGGTAATTTGTTTCTTCTTTTTGTATGTAGCTCTTGATTGCTCTCCCATTTGTGAGAAACAGATCCCCCCTGAACAAAAAAATAAGGGAGATTACCTGAGTGGAGGTAACAACCACAGCAGTACCAGTACCCAATGCCTCAGCAACCCTAAATGCCATACAGTCGTATGTGCAGCAACAGGCCACATCACTCCCAACCCAGCCATGGGACAAAAGCCCCCTGTCACAAGGTACCATAATCCACTACACTAGAGTGAGTGTGCTACAGGGAAATCCCTTCCCACTCCTGGGTAAGAACGCCTATCCCCACTAGGACAGCCCACAGAGAGCCCTGACGTGCCCAGTTCTGTCAGTCACTGCCGGCCCAGAAGAAGAACCCTAGGTAAGTGTGAGGATAGGGGACTAAATATTTACCTTTATGGATGACAGAGGAGCTACCAAGTCTTGTATTAGGGAAGGGTGCTTTCCCTTATCAGGTAAAGTATTTGACACACAGGGATTCTCTGGGGTAATAATGTTGGTTCCATTCACAGATGATTTACCAATCAAGATAGGTGCACAAGAGGTCTTAGCCCTGTTATTGTTTTCAAAGGATACCCCAATTAACCTGCTATGTAGAGACCTCCAAGTAAGTTAAATGTGAACTTTGCATTTACTGAGGAAGGTATAGTGTGTTCAACTCCAGGAATTAACCATGCCAGGGCTGTAGCAATAATGCAAGCTCTTTACAGTGACAGTGCCATAAGAGGAGTGCCGCTATATCCATATGTGTTCCTTTATGGAGTGACAGTCCTATGCCAACGGGTTTATGGTCATAAAACCGAAAAAACAAATCCTGAAAAAAAAATATCGAAATGAAAAGGTCGAAAAAAAAAGTCGCATTTTTTTTTTATGACGTTTTTTGTTCGAAATGGGGGGGGTTCCACCCCAACCCCCCTTTTTTTCATTTTTTATTTATTTTACCCCTTTTTTTACTTACCTGACCCCAAAAAAGCATATAATTATATAAATAAAAAATTCGACTTTTTTTCGATATTTTTTTTTCGAGATTATTGTAATTCGAGATTTTTTTTTCGGTCTTTTGACTGACCACCATGCCAACGATACCAGATAAACCATTGTGAGTAAAAGCTGAGCTTTTGTTCAGGCCAGCTGTCCCCCAGGCACCATCCTTACATTAGATCAGGAAGGAGTTGTCGTCAATAGGGACAAAGTAATAATGTTATGGATTGATGAAGAAGGGGCTGAATGGTGCACAGTGTTGTGTATTGACGCCACCCAGCCACTAAGGCGGGTGTCAGATGAACAGTTATTTGAGGATGTTAAGCTCGATGGAGAAATTATTTTTGAAATGTCTATTCCATGTCAAATAATGATTCAGCATAGAGAGATATATCAGACAACATTCCTTGCCAGAGCAGTGCCCTTTTCTTTGCAGGAAGCCATGGCAAATGTACCCAGATATCTGTCGACTAGAATCCTCATAATGCAGGTCTATTGAAAAGTATAAGGGCCATCCACATAAAGTTAAAGCAGGGTGCAGTATTACCTAGTGTACAGCAATACCTGCTATCAAGAGATGCTGAGGAGGAAATGATGACACCATTGTAGATTTATGGCAGCAAGGGACAATAATGCCATCTGAATCACCATGTAATGCAGGTGTATACCCTGTCATAAAAGCAAAACATTCAAGTTGGAGGATGATACAGGATCTCCGCCCTTTGAATAATATTGTAGAAGCCAAATTTCTGCTAGTTCCTAACCGAGCCATGATTCTTTGCAGCATACCCAATGGTGTGGTATACTTTACAGTAATTGACCTATCGTGGTCAAATATTTCAACACACTGGAATACCCCAGGTGTACTGTGAGCCCCCCAGTATTTTCAACAGAGTATTACATATGGATTTAGGGAACATACATGTCCCAAGCACCATGATTCAGTACATAGATGATCTTTTGGTTTGTAGCTCCACAGAAGACCAGTGTACAAAAGATTTGGTGACACTATTGACATTATTTGCAGAGAAGGGGTACAAGGTGGACAAAGACTAAATGCAATATTGCCAGAAAGAGCTGGTGTACTTTTCATCTGCAGGGGTGAAGGCAACCCCTGAGAGAGCAGCAGTGGTACAAAAACTCTACAGCCAACCACAGTAAAGGAGATGCAGCAGTTTCTAGGATTGTGTAACTATTGTAGGGCATGAATTTTCAACTACTCTAATTACCCAAAACCTTTGTTGCATGATGCACAGACGGTACACCTACATGGACAAGAAAAATTATTACACGTTTTCAGGAACTTAAGAAACCCATTAGCAATGCCTCCAACATCACCATGGGGTGTTCAGTGACATTAACTGTAGAGCATGCAGTGTTCCCCATTTTGAAGAGGTCCAAATCAACCCTCACTACCCAGAGAGCATCAGGTTATGAGGTTATACTATCGAATCCCTCCACTTCCATTGTTAGGTGTCGCACAGTAAACCCAGCTACATTCATTGCTATACCTATACAGACAAGTGAGGAGGTGCATGATTGTGCCACATATGAAGTTCCAGATGAAGATTCAATACAACCAGGTGAGGATGCACTAGCAAAAGGAGAGGTATTCTTCATTGACCGGTCTTCAACGATTGATCAGGCGACTGGGCCAAGCCAAATGGATGCAGCAGTGGTGTGTCTTGTAGATGGGGAATATGAAGTTGTGATTGTCAACGCACTATGCATAGCAGGTGGCAGAACTCGCAGCATTGATTGAAGCACTAGAAATGTCTTGCGGGAGCTCAGCTACAATCTATTCTGATTCAGTTTACGTCACCTTCACAATACATTCAGGCTTGTCAAGGGGGCACAGTAGATGGTTTAGGACGTCTGATGGAGCACTGGTGCAGCATGCAGCGCTGCTAAAAGATTGATTGACGCATTGGCACTTCCCTCTGTTGTGATCATGGTAAAATGTGCGGCCCACACTAACAACTCTGACTCCATTTCACTCTGCATTGCCACTACTGACAGGGCCCAGAAAGAAGCAGCGTACTTGGCTAGTCCAGCTGTCACGCCCAATCTGGACATAGTGTCACAACAGTTACAACTGACTGTAGCATATAGTGCAGTTCCCCTTGCTCAGATTATTGAATTACAAGGGCAGGCACTACAACAGAAAAAAATGAGTTAAGGGCTATGAGAGTGTGCTCCCTTTCGCCTATGGATTTGCTTTGGAGACAAAACATTACAGGTAAAGTAGTCATGTTGGTGGAATTGCTTATGGTTGCTCTTGAGCAACTGCATTACCCAATGCGTATGTCCAAGCAATACATAGCTGCTGGCATACAGGAGAACTAGCTTGTCCCCAACCTACAAGAACATGTGAACAAATCCATCACAAATTGTACTATCTTTCATCTTTACAGCACTGGACACACCCTCAGGACATTGCCTGCCACATTGCCCGGTCCTTCAGGACCCTTCAGGGAGATTCATATCGACTATATTGATATGGTTCACTGGTGCAGTAACGTTATCTTAGTGTTATTGTGTGGACATTCTCTCATTGGTTAGAAGCGGAGCTCTGTGCCCAACATGATGCTAAATCAGCAGCCACATTTGGTTCCATGTCATTAAATTGTGTCAAAAATGGCTGTGGATACAAAATATCACTGCAGAAATGCTGTGGTTTTCCCGCCACAATCATGTCAAGGATGCAGGGGATACCCCCACGACCTCCGGAGCCATTATATCATTTAAGGGGAGCGGGGGACACCCCCGCAACCCCCGCTCCCCTTAAATGGTATAATGGGATACACCTTTACCGGGTCAAACCTCAGCATTTTTGCCGCAATTATTTTACCCGCAACATTTCTGCTGCAATTTTATTACCTGATACCCCACATTTATAGTCTGCAATGTGCTTCCTTGATGGGGAATTTGTGATGCACTAAAATCTGCAAAACACTTTTTTAATTAATTGCTTAGAGATGTTACATCCCTTTTAGGGGTAAACACAAGCTTTGTTCAATTTATCACCGTCAAGCCAAGAGGACTGAGGAGTACCCCAATGGACTGCTGAAACAAATGGTATCAAATCATTGCCATACGTTAGGGAGCAACTGGCTGCACTATCTCCTGCTGGCTCTTTTCAGCCTAAGGAACGAGTCAAGTAAGGACCATCACTTGTCCCTGCATGAGATTGTGACGGGGAGAAGGTTGCCCACACTGCTCACACCTGCACACATCGCATCAGATGCACACAGGGCAGCAGATATTTTAGGGGAGGAATTTCAGGGGTAACAGTGTAATTTAACCAACTGTATTAAAGTTACATCTCGACAGCTTGCGCCAAGGAGAGAAGACAAAGCTGCACCAGGAACGCTCGACCTAACGTCTTTAAAGCCGCCACATCTCTTTCCTGGGGATGTCATCTATGTTAGATCATTTTTAAGGAGATGGAATGAGAACAGATATCAAGGACCCTATTATGCAGTCTATTCGACTCTGTCTTCAGTGAAGGAGAAAGAGCTTTGCTTCTGGGTCCATTTTTCTGATGTTCGTTAGGAAAGCGACTGGCAGAAATGAACCACCTGAGGACACCCAACAGGATCAACCTTAAATGATGAGTTTAGTGTCTTTTATGTTGACTGTTTTTGCAGACTTTTTCACAGGGAATGTGTTCTAAAGTACAGAAAGATAGTATTGTGTCATCTTACTCTCCAGGATCAAGCCATTGGGGGTCATTCCGAGTTGGGCGGTAAGGGTTAACGGGCACCGGTAAGGATGCCGGTGCCGGTAAACCCTTACCGCCCAATTCCGAGGTCCCTTAGTGGGAACCACAAAGGACGTGTGGTCAGACCACACGTCCTTAGTGGGTCCCACTAAGGTACCAGGGCGCTAATTATGGTACTGCAATTTGCGCTTTCCCCATTCCCATTGAGCCCTATGGGGGCTCAAATGGAAATGGGGAATGGTTTACTGAATGGGGACTTACCGTGGTCCAGTGACCCGGTAAGTCCCCAATCAGCCAGACCGGACCATGGCTACATCCAGGACTAGCACCATGGCTACATCCAATCTCGGAATGAGGCCCATTGTTTCAAGAATGTAGTGCTGTATATAGGATGTGTAGTGTTCTGTGTAGGATGAGCCTGTCTGTGTCTTCTTTTTTCCTTTTCCTTTTTAGGAGTAAGAAGTATATGGTTAGGGCATATAAAAGGGGGGTATAATAATGATGAAGTAAAAAATGTATTAGTAGTAAGAAATAGAAGGGAAACTGAAATTGATATGGAATATAAAGGAGTTTTTTAATACTGTTAATACTGGTACGGATGTGCATTGCCCCTATACTGACAATATGTGCTACAACCACATGAGAGAGGTGGGAAGAGCGAGGTCAAATGAGAGCTGTTATGTCTGCTCTCTAATATCATGCTACAGGTGTGCCCAAACTGTTCATCCCTAGAGAAATGCCACCTCTGACAGCACAATGCTTAGTGCACCTGGCACTCTGTAGAATACTAGGATTGTTTCAAGGACACAGTGTTCAGGCCACCGTGATGGAAACAAATTAAAGTGAATGTGCAGAACATATGGAGAAAACACAGTGTAAAGATAAACCACTTTTGAATTTGGAAGGTGGGCTGTTTTCAAACAGCAGATGGAAAAAAGGACTAGTGAGCTGTGGAGCAGGGGGCCTATGAGGGTCTACGGAAGAGGTAGTGGCATAGGTTAATCAAACTTGTCAGGATATCTGGAATGATGATATACCGAAGTTAACATGGATTGGGATGAATGAAAAAACTGCTAAAGTACAGATACCAACACACTTTTCATTTTGTTTCAGCGGAAATGGCACGGTCCCAGTTGGTAACAATGAACATTGCAACAAAACAGTGTTTATCCCACATCTGACTGGTGGTATCGCTCCCATGATGAATTTGTTTCTGCAAATGCCAACAGTATGCTTATCTCCAACTCCCACCGTCCTGGAGAGGTGTCTGTTCATTAACAACCTTGCATTCCGCTGTCCTCATCATGCCGGATTCTCAACTCACCGTAATAAATATGCCACACCCAGATGTGACTATGCCCCATACATAATCAACATGTCCGTTGCTCACTAAGGTCCCGTCGACATAAAAGGTCAAATAACTGGTCCCAGGAATCATCCAACAAACTCAAAGCAATTCCTAGTACCGTCTATTTACAAAGACAGAGGCATTTTGTACTTCCATTCACGGCTGGCATCCAAACTGCAGCACATTTTTTTTATTTTTTATTTTATTGTGCATTTGTTAGGCGCTTATACAGTAAGTCAATTCTGTTTATAAGCGTCCATAGGGCAACAGGGATTGAACATGGGATCGAAAACAATGAATACAGTGGAAGATAAAGACAAACCCACTATTCCTTGTGAGTATTCAGAACGTGCAAGTGCAGTGAGAAGAGGGGAAGTGGGGGTGGGTGTAACTGCTGGAATGTCCATGCCTGTGGGTGAGCAGCAGATGAAGTGCATATTACGGTAAGTGCTATGCGGCCTGGAGCCACATTGGTTAGAACGTGCAAGCCTACAGGATTGAGGCCAGTGGGTGTCGAGGCAAGTGCTGCTAGGTAGGCAGAGGCTGGGGCGATTGGGTATGGGAGGCCAGGTCCTCGAAGGATACATAAGGTCCCTGGCCACCAATCACAGCGACTGTGAGATTAGCAGAGGAGGGAAGAAGGGAAGGAGGAGGTGTAGAAGAAAATCTTGAGGAGCTTAAGGAATTTGAGGAAGTCCTGCTCAGGACGAAGAGGAAGGGGGAGGCTGTTCCATAAGAGGGAGGCAGCTGAAGAAAGTGATCGGCTTCTGGCTCTCTGTTTAGCAAAACGCTTTACACACAGAGAGTTGGTGCCAGAGGACCGCAGAGGTCTAAAGGGCGAGTATTTAGTACGGGAAAGTTGCAGATAGTGTATCCCCAGGCCCCAGACAGCCTTGTGGATGATGCAGAGGGATTTGAATTTAATCTGTGCCGCAACCGGGAGTCAGTGAAGAGTTTTTAGGGCAGGAGAGATGCGGTTCCTGGGCTTAAGGATAAGGAAAAGTCTTGCTGTCCTATTCTGGATTAGTTGGAGGGGTTGTAAGTGGAAGAAGGTAGATTCAAGAGAAGGCTATTTCGGTAATCAAGCCCAGAGAGAACCAGGGATTCGGTAACATTGAGCTTCTGGGGGAAACTGAGAAAAGGGAAAATTCCTTCGAGAAGGAAGAATTGAAAGTGGGACTTCTTGGCAATGTCCTGAGTGTGAGGGAGAAGGAGAGGGAGGAGTTGAAGATGACTCCAAGGTTTCTGGCTTCAGAAGAAGGAGCAGGGGGAGAGCCCATAGAGGATGGGCAGAGTGAGGGGAAAAAAGAGGGAGCAGGGGTCCCAAAGGGGATTATCTCAGTCTTGCTGGCATTGAGGCAGAGATTGTTGGAAGTACACCAGAACTGGATGGCAGATAGGCAGTCAGGGATGATGGAAGATGCAAGATGGTCAGCAGGAAGTTTAAAAAAAAGTTGTGTGTCATCTGCGTAGCACTGGAGGTTGACGCAGAAGGAGGAAATGAGGAGTGCTAGCTGAGCACACTAAATGTTGAAGAGCCAGGGAGAGAGGTTTGAGCCTAGGGGGACACCACAGGTGGAGAAGGAAGTGGGAGAGGAGAAGGTGCAAAAATGACTTCGATTGAAAGGTCAGTTGAAAAGGAGGTAAGCCAGTGCAGTGCCCACTCCGAGATACCAAACGTATCATGGAGCCATTTTATGAGGATGGAATGGCTAATCGTATTGCAGGCAGAGGAGAGAATGAGTAGGATGAGGACAGCTGGAGAGTTAGAGTCCAGAGATGCGAGTAGTTCTTCACAGGTATTCATAAGTGCAGTTTCCGTGCCTCTGGATGCTCTAAATCCAGATTGATGGTCGTAGAGACCACCAACAAGTGCAGTGTGTGAGTTAAATTGTGGAAAGGCTAGCTTCTCCAGTAGTTTCCCAAGGAAGGGGGTCATAGCAATAGGGCGGTATTTGGCTGGACAGGTAGGGTCTGGTGAATCTTTTTTCAGCAGGGGGCGCACAAGGGAGTGCTTGAGGGAGGAAGGGAAAAATCTAGTGGCAAAAGGTGGATGCAGAGATCAGCGAGTACAGGTGCAAGAGAGCCAATGTTGTCCTTGATAGTTCTGGAAGAGCAAGGGGAAACCTGTTTGGAAGAAACCTTCATGTAACTGACAACTCTGGTGACTTCTTTAGGTGTGACAGGGGAGAAGGAGGAGAGGGGGGAAGAAGGAGGGTGAGAAGCCGTAAGAGGCAAGGGAGTGAGGGACCGGTTGGGTGGGAGCATAGCAATGGTGCCCAGGATGCCCAGAGTTTTAGTGGTGAAGTGTGTGGTGTAAGGAATGCATGATATCAAACAGTAAGACAGACACAAGTGGTCACAGTTCCAGTGTGTTTATTGAACTTCAACTAGGTTTGGAAAATGCCTATCTAATCCTAAATCTAAAGATGGGAGCAAGCTACGACCATAAAATAATAATAATGCAGTCCTAGTGGTCTCTCGTCAAAATAAAAGGGCCTATATTAATAAACCTATTGTCAATCCTTACTTCTAAATACAAATAGTGTGGGAAACAATGTTATGCAAAAGAAAAGTGTTGAAGAAATATGTCAGGATATTCAAGGCATTGGCTTCCCTTTCCCACGTTTTCAGCACGGGACAAGGCGGCACACTGGAGCTTAGCACAGTCTCTGGCTTCTCTAAAACTTCAACATCATAGCCTTCTGTCCCAAAATCTCTTTGCCATTCAAAGTCTCTTTTTCAGAGTCCCTGATGCAACACAACAAACATCAAAGTTCTTTTCTTCTTAGGATTTTACATGTACAGATTCTTGGGTGATTTTCTGCTCACCCCGGGTCCCCCTCTGCTGGGCTCAGACCCACTTTAACACAAAACCTTCTCGGGTGATTTTTGCTTCACCCCGGGTCCCCCTCCGCCACGCTAAGGCCCACTTTAACACAAAGCTTTCAAATTGATCTCCCTCTGCCGGGCTCAGACCAACTTTATCTACTTTGCCACAAACTTTCTTTACTGTATCAACATCGAAGACTTTCGACTGTGCGCAGGATTTAGCTTGACCCGTTGCAGGCCCACTCCGATTCACAATTCAATACAACCCTTTCACTTTTCAGCTGAATACCTTACAGAGCCCTTTCATTGAGCACACACGCTGTGCCGGGCCACTCTGTCCAAGGTATTGTATCTTGCGTTCAATGTTCAATCACTCATCAGCAGTTCAACTTTACTTGCGTCTTTTATCACATGTATTTCAAACAATGTTTGTTCCAGCGCTCTCCATACAATGTTGCCGCTTGCAACCTTGGCTTTAACACAGAGCGGTCTTGTATCGGTCTCCCCAACCCACCGGCTGTGTTGGTTTCACTGACACTGCTTTCTTCTTGTAGCCAAGGACAGTACCACAGCGGCTGGCGATTCTCCCCGCCTTGAATTATTGACTTAGGAGGGCCCCAAGTATTTCCAACATACAATGTAGGATTCTTCAGCCTATTTTACTGGGCTTTTACGCTTTACAATCTCGAGGGCTCATTAAAGCAACGGTTCCTTGTCGAAAAGATCAAGGGAACTTCCTTTCTTGCAATCCTCTTCTGTTTTGCTGTCTTTCTTCTCTCATTAAACTGCCATCTTTGAACTGCTGTTTCCTCTTGTGTTTTGCCTTGCTCAGAGTGTGCTCTCATGCTCCATCTTTTAACCATGTGAGGAAGATGAATGGAAGTCAGGTGTGTGTGATTGTCAGTAATTGCCTGACCTTGCATGGCAATTGTATTGGGACAAGCCAGGTATACAGCTCAGGTGTTAGTCCTTTTTCTCTCATAGTGTGCTGTCCGTGAGAAAGTGTTTGTGCAGTACAGGGGGGCTGGTTAGAGTTCCTATATATCATACTTGGTAAGATGGGGTAATGGTGTTATAGGGAAGGGAATTACACGTCTCACCACCTGGTGTCCCACTCGTTGAAGACCCCTCACCGAGGTGATCCTCCCGCACTGGTCCTTCCCCAGGAACTGGATCCAAAAGCAATGGCGGTGTACTGGCCTCCTGGATGACAGATTCCCGGGGACTAGTGCGTGAGACACCTCCTGGTTTCTCACAGTGGCCATTGTGTTGCAGAGTGCCTTGGACGAAAGAGGGGATGAAGAGACTGTGGAAGGGTTGGCTAGTTCACTGCAGATTTTAAAGAGTTCAGCCGTGTCCTTGGATGCACCCCATACCCATGACTGATATGTGGACCCTTTTCTTGGCATAGATGAAGAGTCTGTCTTGCCCTTTGAGTAGGCAGCAGGCCAGTTTGTCAAAGGTTGAGCCTGAAGTTTGCCACTTCCGTTCCACAGCTCTGCACTTCCGTTTCAGGGCTGCAAGTTCAGAGTTGTACCAGGTGTTACATTTGGGGGCGGGTTTCAGGCAGATCCTCATGACTGGTGCAAGAATGTCAATGGTGCTGGTAATGTCCAAATGGAGGTTGCTGAGAGCAGAGTCGGTGGTAGATTCTGGGGGTGGAGGAGAGGTGGGGATGAAGGTGGATGCGAAGGCAGCAGCTGACACTCGTTTTTTACCGGATGGATGTTCGTGAATGAGGTCAGCAGGGCTTTGGAGGGGAGGTCAAAGTGCTGAGGGAACCAAGGTGCGAGGAGAGTATGGTCTGACCACGAGAGTGAAGTGATCAGAGGGTGGGGAGAGAGAGGGCAGAATGGATAGGAGCACCCAGAGTGTGTCCAGTCGAGTGGGTTGGGCCAGAAGGGAGAATGGTGAGGGATAGTGATGTTACAGAAATCAAGGAAGAGAGTGGATGCTGTGACAGGGGAGTCCAATTGGATGTTGAAATCGCCCATGAGGAGGAGATTAGAGGTGGTTGAGAGTAGGGAGAAAAAGAAATCAGCCCATTCAGAGAGGAACAGGGTGGTAGCACCAGGAGGCCTGTAGATGGTAGCAATGTTCAGAGGGGGGAGGGATAGATGACCAGCTTGCAGACCAGGCTCTCAAAGGAAAAATAGTGCTGGGTGGGTATGACGGAAGAAGGAACCCACACAGGGAAGATTAAGGTAAACCCACTGCCGGCACGGTGAGGTTGTGGCTTGGAGAAGATCTTGAAGCCATCAGAGAGAAGGGAGTCAAAAGCAGTGACTGAGCTGGCATTGAACCATGTCTCGGTAAAAGCGAGAATGTCGAGGTCAGTGTCTTCAACAAGGAGGCGGATGTCGGCAGAGTGTTTGTTAGCTGGGTGGGCGTTAAGAGTAGCCAGGTGATGGAGCTCTCTGCCTTTGAAGGTTTCCTGAGGTGGAGTACAGGGACGTGGTACAACAGTCAGAGGGAGAGGGACAGAGAGAGTGGTAGGGGGAGAGGCGGGTGAGGCGGGTGAGGAAGGAAGTTAATGAGGGGCGGCGGGTGGCGGTCAAAGAGGAGGCTGTTGAATTGAGGACCCGGAACCAAGATAGTGGATGCGTGGTAGACATTATTGATGCAGAGTGATGATGAGAAGCCGGCCAAGAGGACTTCCCACTTGATGCCACCATTAACGGGAGAGGATGTGAAAGGGAGGCGAGTGGAGAGGAGATGAGGAGTCCATAGATCTGGAGAAGGGACAGAGAAGAGGATATCAGTGAAGACCTGTCTGTAAGTTGTGCTGACGTAGGTTTCTGCGATGGGTAGGCCAGGGTTTGTGAACAGGATGTCTTTTTTTGTCGTTTTTCCTTCCAGACTTCGCGAGAGAGGGAGGGTGGGTGATAGTGTAGCAGTTAGAGAAGATGTGAGAGATGGTGAGAGCCATAGGGGTTAGTTGAGGAATGAAAGAAGAGTGACTGCACAGCTTTACCAACGAGCGCCAGAACCACAGTAAACCTGCAACATCGACCCACGGATACCTCACTGGAATGAGAGCCAGGCATAGCTATCGCGGTAGAGTTTCAGGTGATCATTAACTCCCGGATATTGATTATATGCTGGCCCGTTTATTTCATGCACATAATGGTGGCATTGTAGTAGTGTGTGCAGGCTTCCCATACTAACTCTGGTGGAATGCCCCCACTTCACTATGGCCGATGGACTTTCTAAGCACACACATTCAATTTATCCCTGCAGCATAATACACCATCAGATTCAAAGAGGATTGAAAATGAAAGCCACTGCACATGTACTCACCAATCAAAATGGTTTGGGCCTATGCTTTTTTTTAACAGGCTTCTAGGAAATCTTCAGCTATCTTCATCTCGCAAAATTTCACTAAGTAATGTCTTTGTACGCAGACCAAAACTTGATCACTGTACCAAATATTGGCTTTGACCAACTTATTAACTAATTCACAAAGAATGTGCTGGTAGTAACTCTAACTTACTCTTGATGTGTTCCTTAAGAGACAATTAGAGGTAAGCAGAAATCACTCTAACTTACCTGTAACTTACTCCTGGAAAGGGAAGAGTAAGTCAGTTACTCTGAGTATCTAATAGGTGGGCGTTGTTAATCAGCCCATAGATCTCATACTGCAGGGGGGTCTGCAACCTTTGGCTCTCCAGATGTCTCTGACTACAATTCCCATGATACCTGGCTATCGACTCTGCTGGTTAGGGGTGATGGGAGTTGTAGTCCAAAACATCCGGAGAGCCAAAGGTTGCAGACCCTAACTGCCCCAGAATATGGGAAACGGTACAATGAAAGCGAGTGTGCAGCTGTTTATGGGTTTCACATGTTTTGAAAAGAAAACAAGGCGACAGAAACGTGCAACGGTATGGATACTGGTGCAACTCGGGCTTCTAGGGTCCACCAGGAGACAGTTTCCAGTTTGCCAGCACACCACTTTATTAATATGTCTAATCATGGGGTCCTTTGGCGGAAATTATATAATTACTCGCTGCAAGACATGCCTGTGCATGGCGCCTACTTTTTTCTATTATAACACATGACAAAATGGTGTCATCTCAGGGTGTGTTGCCACTGACCAACCTGTCAGGTTACAGGTGAAAGGCACCTGTGAATTACAAGGACACGCTGTACCACAACCACGTGTCACACTGTTCGCAAAGGGTATGTTAGGAAAAGAATTAAACTCTCTGAATATATGGAATACCATGCAATCTGCACACAACCCCCCATCAATAACCCCAGTCTAGGCTGGGCAAGATTAAGCACATGGCTCTTACACAACAGCCATAAAGTCCCTCGCGATGAATAGAAACCTGAACATGCACACACACCGGATCATGCATGTAAAGCCACATGTACAAATACTGCACAATACATGTTGGACAGGGGATTGCAATTGTAACGGTTGGAAATGCAGAGTTTTATATTATTGAGAATATACAATAATCAATGTACAGTGTAAAATGACTTTGAATATACAAAGCAATATATCGAAATGGTACAGAAAATAAAGAAACAGAAACATCAACATACTGAAAAACAATGACATTCCCGTACTGCTCTTTCATGGCTGGGCTGTGTTGTGTGCGCGTGAGTGTGTGTGTTTGTGTCCGTGCAAGCGTGTGCGCGTGTCTGTATCTGTGTGCGTCCACGTGTGTGCATATATGTTTGAACATGTGTATACGTGTTTGCGTATGTGTGGCTGTGTGTGCATGTGTGTGCATTCATGCATGTGTGTGTGTGTGTGTGTGTACAGTTGTACACGTGGGTGTGTGGCTGTGTGTGTCTGCATGCATGCGTGTGTTCGTGTGTGTGTGTGTGTGTTATAGGCATTCAGAATATGCTCGGGTGTTACTAACACAACACCCAACCTATGTCAGCGTCATCCTGCGACGTGCATGTGCTCCTCCATTGGTGAACTGTTGCAACCGCATTTTCTATCTCAGCATGAAGAGTGCTGGCCTGCACGTGCTAAACCTCGGCTCGTCCACCCGGGGACTAGTAGCATCATCCAGTTGGAATTTCACAAAGACCAACGAGGCAAGTACTAGCGACTGAACATCGTTGTGCGTGAAGTGCTCGTCTACCTGCGCATTGTGGTATCTTGAAAATCGGGCTGGCTGATTCTCTTCAATAGGTGGACGAGCCTGGCAGTGTTCTGCACCTAGACAGGGGCTCCATTGAGGTGGTCACGTGGCTAGTATTTGACTGAGGAAATGCAAGGCCCGAGTATTCTGCCCTGAGCAAACTGGGGGTGGTCGGGTAACATCGCCTGGTATTGCGTCGCTCTAGTGTTCTTCTTTGCCAACCATGGGACCTGTTGGAAACCTTCGAATGCCTAGAGTGATAAGCCACGAACATACCACAGGGCCTTTCCCTGCACGTCTGCCCTCTGCGCCAGGCGGGCAAAGACACGCGGTAGGCCCCATTACACTCAGAGTGGGATTCCAATAGTAAATGGATGCAAGACACAAGGCCCGCGCGTTTTACTAAGCCCGCCAATAGGCTCTGCCGCTCTTCTGGTTCTTACTACATCAATATTGCCAAGAAGCCACCCACCACCTGCTGAACCCCACGGCTGAGGGATGCTTCACGGCCGGTGTGTGGCGGCCAAAAGGGGCGGGCGTGAATATCAACCAGGACTGAGGGCAAATGACAAATGAGGAGAGCCGGCGAGTCTGCGCGGATAGCAGAGGTCAAATGTCACGGCGCCCCGCGAAGTTGACGAGTAAACCAAGAGTACAGGGCCATCATGCTCGAGAACAAGGAATCCCAAACGCTCAGCTTCCCAAACCAAGTACTTCCAGTGGTACTGCTAATAACACTAGTGCTAACACTAATGACACTACTAATGACACTACTACTGCCACTACTAATGACACTACCTATGACACTACTAATGACACTACTATTGACACTACCATTGACACTACTACCGCCACTACTGACACTACTAATGACACTACGTCTACCACTACTAAGTCTACCACTACTAATAGTAATAGTGATAATTACGCTATTTGCAACGTAACAAAGAAAATAGTAAGACACTGGTGACCCGCCCCCCCCCTCGACCACCCCTCCTCCTCTCTCCCCAGAATCACATCTGCGCCTCGTGCCTGCTGCCCCTCTGATAGCCCCACTGGCAACTGTTTCTGCTGGAGTGGCCGGCGGGCACCGTGACTGCTTCCCACTGCTTTGATGGGAGGGTCCCTTCTACAGAGCGCCCCCTCCCACCCCAACGTCCCAGCAGGTGGCACGGGACTTACGTATGATGCACCCTCGGGCCGGCGAAGGAGGGCGGGCACGGCGCGCGCGATCTAGTGCCTAGGTGTCTCGGCGCCCTGCAGCCTGCAGGTAAGGGGCGCCTCTGTTTCCAGCTGTTCCCCAGTGGCTGTCCCCTGCACCCCCACACTGCTGCGTCGGCCTCTTACCTGACTCGATGCCCTGGCCTCCCCCTGCCCCCGGGCTCTCAGCCCCCCTGACTTCCGGGGCTTTGCGTTTCTTCGACATGTGTGCTGCTTGGGGGTGTCCTTCTGTCCGGTGCTCCTGGAAAGAGCGTCGAGGGAGAGCGGACAGGATCGCCGCTGTAACCGGCGAGCGAGCGCCGCGACTTTGGAGTGACTGCAGGGCGAACAAGTAGCGGCGGCAGGGACTCGAGGGGGGGAATCCTGGAAAATCACAATTCCATCACTTGCTTTCGGCGTCTGCCAGGTCTTTTTTTCCGTCTCCGTGTGCTCCGCCTCTTCACCTCACAGCCAAAATGTGTTACACCGGGGAGCCCCGTGAGGTAAAATTCACCGAAAGCAGTAAGTTGGAGGGAGGGTTTTCAGGGAGAGTGAGGAAAGTAGTGGCAGAGAGAGAGAGAGCTGGGAGTGGAGAGCAGGTGTAGTGACCCATAGAGGGGAGGGAGTACAATGAGTAGGGAATTGAAAAGGTGAGTGGGGGCTGGGGGTGAAGAATTTAGCGGTGGCTGCGATAGGGTAGACGTGGGGGACTTCGTGAGATAGTGGATGAGTGGGTGTGTGTGAGAGAGACATATAGAGAGAAAAAGTGGCCGAAGAGATAAGGAAGGGGGAAGTGGGGGGAAGGAGAGAGAGGGTACATGTCTGATGGAGGGGGAGGGGCTGAATGGAGAGTTAGTCTGAGGTGGGAGAGAGGTGTAAGGGAGGGGAATATTGAGAGAGTCGGAGAAGAGGGGGGTGTGGAAAGAGAGAAGGGGATTGGAGTTGGAAAATGTTGACCTTGTAGAGGGAGGGGGCGTGGAGAATGGGGGTAAGGGAGTAGTGCAAGTGAAGGGAGATGGATGTGCGAGATGGAATGGGTAAAAGTGGGGAGGGTAGCTTGGGGAGTGGAGATTTGATAGGATCACAGCGACAAAGAAAAGGTGAGCTAGGACCGTGTAAGAGGGTGCTACTGTATATCCTTCCTTCTGATTTACGTTTCGCGGCCAGCAGAGGCGCAAGAGAGCCAGGTCCAGGCCACCTGGGGTGCTCTGCCCAGTCTCCGGTTCCTGTCACATACTGGACCGTGAAGTTCTCCAGCAGTAACACATGGCCTCAGACAGGCTGGCTGAAGATGGGGGGGGGGGCCATTTCAACATGATGGCTGGGGGCACACCCGTGCTTAGAGTGGAAAGCAGTCTGGAGCACCCCATGGGGGTCATACATTATAATGAAGATTTAAAAAAAAGGTTGACAGCCAACAATTATCTCGAGAAAGCCAGCCGGCAAGGAGCAGGACACTGGATTTCTGCTGAATAGCCACGAGTCCTTCTTTGTACGCAAGTGGCTGGCGTGGAGGAATCCGTTTTGGAAGGCAACGAGGTAATAACACTTCTGTTTTCCCCCATGGAAGTGACAGCCCAATGGCTCCAGACAAATCAGCTTGCAAGGTGAATGTTGCAAAGCCCACACTGTAAACCCCAGAACATAAGTCATATATGAAGGATTATTATTGCTGTGTTATTAGACTGACTGTCAATATGGGGAGTTGCTGGGGGCCCACCTGGGCCCCCTTTCATTTGAAAAATGTGAAAGGTCCTGACGCTGTCCCTGACCTCAGAGGTGTCATAAGCCTGGGTCCCCAAACCGGTGGACCAGTCGAAGTCACGGACCTCAGTGAGTGAGGGGGTGGGGGGGGGGGTGACGATCAGAATCACACACAAAAGTCGAGGACTCGGAGGAGATTGACTGCAACCCAGCAACCAGGGCACATTTCCGCATTTACTACAGGCTGGAAAGCACAGTCGAGCGACCCTGTCGGAAGGAGCGATTATGATAGCTAGCACCAGGGCAAGGACCACCACCCCCAGGAGACCGTAAACCCATCACTCGCAGCAAAGGCGCAGAAGTTCAAGGCGTGCAGGGCAACGGTGCGGTGCAGCTCCCATGCGCGCACTGCCGCCACTGTAAGACCAACGTTTCAGATAGACACACATCACACACACTCACCATTGACAGGGGAGAGGATGGGACGCACGGGTCCTCAGCGGGGATTCCGCCAGCATCGCGGCCGTCAAAAGGGTCCCCGGCTCCCGGCCTGCAGCAGCGTTGCGTGTGTTGAGTGCATGTGTCCGCGTGGGCTTTATGAGTGTAAGTGTGTGTACTTGTGTTGCCTTGTTTGCGCGTGTCTTGTATTCGGGTATCTGTGTGCGTGTTGTGTTACGGCATGTGGGTTTCTGTATGTTTTATATATGTTGTGTATGCAAACACCCGTGTGCGTGTGTGAGGCTTGCAGCTATGTGTGTGTGTTGTGTAATATGCGCGGCTGCTGTATATTATTTGGGGTTTTATCCTGTTCATATCTATTTGTCGTGTTTGTTGTGCACGCCTGTGTGTTGTTTCTGTGTGTATCTGGTGTCTGCATGTGCCTTTGTGCATGTGGGCTGTGTGTGATGCGTGCCTTCATATGTGGTTTGTGTTGTCTGTGTACAAGTGTGAGTTTGTGTGTGTGTGTGTGTATTATGTGCTCTCATTGCAAGCAGGAGTCTGTATTCGTCTGTCTTATTATTGAGTGTCCATGTGCGTTTATGTGTAGGCGTGTGTGTCTGTGTAGGGGGCTGTGTATGTACTGTTAATATGTGCGTATCCCGCATGTGTGGTGTGTGTATGTGCAAGGGATGTGTCTGCTGACTGGAAGTTGAGGAGTTTTCATTCTAGGAGGGGGGGGCGTGATTGCATGGGCACCTCTCACATCCAACAGGAGGCTCTGACGTCAATGACTTCTCTGCTCCGGCAGCGCGCAGATTCATTGCGGCGATAAAAGGGGAAGGAGGGGGGCGCAGACGTAGACTCAGAGCCCGCACACAGACTGGAGAGCCCTTTTATTAATAAACCTGGAGGCAGAACACACGGTGTACACACCGAGGGGCTCCGAGACAAAGCTGTCGAGGAGCCAGCCGGGTGTCTAAGGTGTGAAGCAGGTTCTGAGGCACAGCGGCGCGCACCCCTCACCACAACAGTGACCTTAAACTCCCAGCGGCCCCCCCGCAGCTGAGGAAACACGCTGCCCTGCATTCTGCCGGGCTAGCGAGAGCGGGCAGCCAATCAGGGAGGACCTTCTGCTGGCGGCGTGCGTGCTCCCTCTCACCGGACGTCACAAGTTTGGTGGAAGCTCAAGAGCGCCTGGCTCGTGGCAGCGTCCCAGTGACGTTGTTTCCCTGATTAAATGTTAATCTGTGATGACGACCTGTCGGAGAGCCTTCTTTGGCAACCGCAGTAAAGAGCAGAGACGAGAGAGGCAGGTCGACTCAATGGAGCGCTTTTACCCGCACGCTCTCGGAGTATTGGGAAATTCAGTGCCACTGGCAAAGGTCCTGTTCCCTGGCAGAGGCTGCTGGCATATCTGCTCGCCGCAGGACTGGTAGGTGCCTTTTAAAACAGGCCTTACTTACTGTACATTGTGTACTTCAACCAATTCACCCACAACCCTCCCTCCTCCCCCGCCCCCAGAACACTTGAAACAAATACCCACGAGTCGACAACGCCTTGATTTTTAGGGGACAGAACGAGAGCTTAGGGTCAAAATACTGGTGCCCACTTTCTGGGTTGAAAGCTTTTTCTGAGCTGCATTTCATATGGGGCTACACTGTGCTCCTACCACAAAACAACCCGCTTGGCTTCAACCAACCATCATTTAACCAACTGTGTCCCCGGCATTCAGAAAATCTCTCCCCAGAGGTGTTCTTTCTACCTCACCCGCACTTTTCCCTTTTTTTAACACTCCCCCCAACCACCCTGACACACAGGGCCTCATTACACGGTAGGCGGTGAGCCAATACCGGCACCGCCTTGGCGGAAAGGGGATTTACCGCCCCATTCCAAGGTTGGAGGAGCGGTAAATCCCCCTTCCACCATTGCCCTTCCCCATTCCCATTTCTGCCCCATAGGGCTCTATGGGAATGGGGAAGGCACTAATTACGGCACCGCAATTTTGCAAAAAGCAGGCGTTAAATCCCCCAACCCGCAAAGGGACCTCGTAGTAAGGCGGTAAGGATTTACCGGTACCGGTATTTTACCGGTACCGCGGTAAATCCTTACCGCCATCCGTGTAATGAGGCCCATAGTGTTCCCTCATTTGCTATTGAGACGTAACCAGTCTCTTTACTCGCTAAATTCTTGTAAGTCCTGGCCCCAGGCCAAATCCTGTGTTCCCTTCCATTAACTCTCTACACTGAACCAATTCCTCCCTTCCCTCCCGCTCTACCGTGTACCATTCCCCTTTCCCATTACGCCCCCCACTCTCACAGCCCTCGGTCCAAATATAAGCATTCCTGCCCGGCCCTTTCTTCTCCCCGTCCATAGCATCCTTTCCAACCTCCCTTGAGGACAAATGACAAAATGAGACCATAAAAAAAAAGAAATCCCCCACTTTACAGCACTCGCTCCTCCTCCCTGGCTGTACCACACACTCCTTGCCATAAACCCCTATACACCCCTGCCCATGACACTTCAATCCACTGCTTCTTCTCCCTACTCATATGCCCCACTGATGGAACTCCCCCTCTTGCCATAAACCCCTATACACCCCTGCCCATGACACTTCAATCCACTGCTCCTTCTCCCTACTCATATGTCCCGCTGATGGAACTCCCCACCTTGAGGAGGGTGACCCCATCCACTGCCCTGTTTTCCCCCCAGTGCCAAAACTTTCCATAAACCCCCCTGAAAAAATCCCTGCTGTCCTTTTCCTCCCACCCCTGACTGAAATTATAACCAGCACCTCACTGTGACCTACTTGTCATTCTATCTACCGTACCGGGCACACCGCTGCCCCTCACTTTCTCCCAGATTTATCCTACTCATTTATCGCATACCTACTACCTTTTTACAAAATGACCACCGCCCCCACACCTCCTTTCCCTGTCTTATCATCTTTCTTACTTCCTACATAAGCCCCAGAAACTCTGGGAAGCGTATGCCTCAACCTTTCCCACACAAGGCCATGAACCAACCTAGGCTGTGTGGGCCGAAACCTGATGTCCCCACCTTCTTAAATAAACCCCCATTTGCTGTGTCCCTCCCATCCTTCATCCTTCCATCCTCTTTTCTCCCCAACTTGCCGCTTGGCCCCAAGGACCCCTGAACCCGATATCGTGTCCGGACATTCCAATATTGCCCTCTTGCCAGTACCCTAGATATACCGTCTTAGACCGCTGAGCATACCACCCATAATTCCCTCCTCCTTCATATTCCCCACCTAACTATGCAGATACCCTCTTCTTCCTAACACTCCACTTGTTCTCCTTCCTCCGGGCCAACCTATCCCCTGCACTCTAATGACGCCAGACTCGTTATGCCCTGACCCCAGTGACCCCCATAGATGTTTCTTGTAAATATTGGTATTCACATGAAATAAGAGCAAGGAAGTAAAATGGTGACAAGGGAATGAACAGGTTTGACCACGCCACCAACAACACCAGGTGTACTGTCACAAACAGTATGCTATACCCACCATGACCGACCCAGGTTATCGTGACCCTACGCGACCCCCACCATATGACCAAAGTTATTGTGACTGCCCTCCATAATTAGTATGTTCCTGTTAACTAGCCCTCTGCGCCAACCATATGTAACTTACACTGAGACAAAAACACATGACAAGGTCTCGTGAAAAACGTTTGATTGCACTGAGATAACACAACATATACTCTTACAGTTTATCTATTATCACAAATTAGAACATTTCCAACAAAACTGTATTGTTTGCCACTGCACTGTTATCAATTTGATCCCATTCCTTTCCAGTTGTTTTGGATTTGGGACCAGCACATTCAACCCAGCTCCTGGAAAATGTACCACTCAATGTGTTCCTCCACTGCTACTTCCTTGGCCACCTTCAACCCCCATCATGCTAGTATCACCCCACACACCCTTTGCCATGCACCGCCAGAACACTGCATACCAATGCACCCGGGGCCGTCTGCGCATCCTCTGTCCATGCACTGAATGTGCACTCCTTGCCCCTCGTGTAGTACCTCCACATCCCTCCTGCTTTTCCTATGCCACCCCCATTCTCACCCTTGTGATAATGCAGCCCTCGCTGCTCCCGCAATGCACCAGGGGACGTCCGCACACCACCTGTCCATGCACTTAAATTCACCCACTCACTACCTCATGTAGCACCTCAGCATCCCTCAATATTTGCCCAATATTAATCACAGTTGATCATAAACTATCCAAGCACTTCACCCTAGCCATGCACTGTTATCCTTTTCCCATTCATTTCTGTTCTGTTTGTGTTCGGGCCAGCATGATCAAAAGAGTGAGCCCAATAAACAACTCAACAGTTTGTCCAAGTCCCATCACCCCAGATCCAATAATCCAATAATAAAAAACGTACGCGACCCCCACCATATGACCAAAGTTATTGTGACTGCCCTCCATAATTAGTATGTTCCTGTTAACTAGCCCTCTGCGCCAACCATATGTAACTTACACTGAGACAAAAACACATGACAAGGTCTCGTGAAAAACGTTTGATTGCACTGAGATAACACAACATATACTCTTACAGTTTATCTATTATCACAAATTAGAACATTTCCAACAAAACTGTATTGTTTGCCATCAGGTAACAAAAGCTTCCTTGTGTATTCAACAATCCAACATCATGTTTCTACAATACATCATTACACATGAATATAATGTATTTTGTGAAACAGCCAGCAGCCAACATGTGTTTCGACCAGTGGTCTTTCTTAAGGCTGACACTTCAGCTGTTATTGTAAAGAAATGTTAGATATCCAATATGCCTGTACTCGTTTGTAGAGGAGCAGCTACATACCTCAGCAGGAAATCCCGCCCCCTATCTCCTATATGTTGCAGCCCGGAGATCGTGCCATGTTTGACACCAGCAGTTGTGTTAATAACACAACGGATATTTGAATGAAGGTACCCACTAAGAAAACCGTATCGAATGTATCCCTGAAGAGATGACAATCTGAGGGAGGAACTCCCTAAAGGGATATGAAAGGGAGTGAAGCAAAAAGCTTGTAATGTCACACAAGATGAGCATGACACTCCTAAAAAAATGGCTGAAGAAGAATGCATGGATCTTACCGAAACTGATGACGAAGTTGAGCATCGAGTAAACTTTCCTGTGCGAGACGAAGATTGCACCTGTGCGAAGTGCTGTAGAAAATCAACCGTTCAATAATTGTACAGATGCTGAAATGCAAGTAGACTAAGTCATCATAGAAGCTGGCTATATATAGTGAATAGAACACAGGCACAGCTGCCATTGTATAGGAGCTGGAAATCAGTGTCATGAATTTAGTACACCCGGAC
Source organism: Ambystoma mexicanum (assembly GCF_040938575.1). Taxonomy (NCBI): domain Eukaryota; kingdom Metazoa; phylum Chordata; class Amphibia; order Caudata; family Ambystomatidae; genus Ambystoma; species Ambystoma mexicanum. The sequence goes on along the minus strand of NC_090928.1, from coordinate 191,746,967 downwards.
CCATGGAGATGAAAGGCAGATAATTGTGTCACAGCAAAAATAAGCTGAGACCGTGGAAGTGCCTGTCCAGGCTGTCTGGCCTGGTATCAAACCTGAAACAGCCAAGGTCGGTTATCTATTCTTGAAAGAAGTGAATGTGCGAAGGATGAATTATCCCTTGTTAAGGTGAAAAGAAAGAACACGAAGAGTGGCAAAATGGATTCATTTAAGACATTTAAATGCTGCAAAATGGACTAAATCGTGGTCTCCTGTCACATGAAACAAGGATGAAAATAGAGTTGAGCTTGGAGTCCTAGAACAACGATAGTAAGAGCCTGCACTACTATATATTCCCACAGACAAGGATACTTTGTAAGGCCAAGTTCAAAGACAATCTTCATGGCAGAAGGAATGGGTAATGAGAGATTCCTGGGCTAATTGGGTGGGGAGGTAAAGTCAAGTCCACCTCCTGGCACCTGGGTCTGAGCTTACATGTTGCCAAGTGAACCGAATGTTCCAGACATGGCATGAGCGTGCCAACCAATAGTAGGGGGACCTTATAACAAAGAGCCCTATAGTATGGAGACCAATGATAACCTGTGTACTTAATAGTGTTAAAGCTGACATATTTTAGAGGTAGGCATAAATGGTCCACCTGACAGTGGGTGGCCAATCACAATCCTAATTCTAAGAGAAAGTTTGTTTAGATGTTTCCCATAACCATTCCCACCCCTTGATAGGTTTTCTATTATTTGCCACATAGTAAGACTTCATTGCTGATGCATTTTTTGCATATAAGGATGTTTTTATGAGAAAATCGCAGAGACCTGAGCGAACGTCCATTGATGTCCGTTGTAACCTCTCTGTTTTAGATAATTTTTAATAAAACAGACTCTTTGCCGTCTTCCTGAGTTGGTTCGACTATTTGGACTCAGAATTATTCTGCGATCCCATCCATTGCATGCACGTTACTAAAGGGCCATAAGTCCACGTGGTAGCAGTTCAGATGCAAACTAGTTTGTGTCCAGTGTTTCGGACGATCGGGCATCCTCCACCATTAGCCGGAAGATCACAGGGTTTCCTGTCGAGAGCAGCCGATAGAAATAAACTTGCAGGAAGAACCAAGACAGTGGGCAGGCCCCCCTTTGATGAAATCCCTGCCCGGTTTCCATGGGCGCTCTGCGGACGGAAGGCGAAGTGGTCGGATTGAAGGAGGAGTCGATACCGAAAGCCTCATGTCAATTAACGAATGGTGAGTACACTAAGGGGAATGGCAAATAAAGGGGATGTGATTGTGATCATTTTTTGAGTAACAGGAAATATTGTGAAGAGAAAAGGTAGCCTCTAGGCGTCCTGACTCAGGGAGTTTAGGAAGGAGTGTCTGAAATCCCAACGGGGTAGAGCAGAAACATATAACACATAATCAGGATTACATAAGGTGACGCCTCAAACTCTGTATAGGGTATATAATAAAGATGTGAGAGCTAAGGTGATCACAGTGTCCATAAATGTGTAAAGTCGACTAGTCTAAATGTTGTTTGTTGAGTAAAAATATCGAAGAGCGATAGAAGTTGTGAAAAAGTTGAAAATGTTGAGGGGCAATAGTGATTGAGTTTAGTGAAGTGATTGGCTCCAATCAAGAAATTAGAGGCTTGGGCAGCGATTGATGGTGCGTGCTCATATTTGATGTTTTAAAACATCAAAAATGTGTGATTTAAACAAAGGTATAAAACATATTTAACAAGTCTGGTAAGTATTGACGGTGAAGTGAGACTTGTTATTGTGGGAGAGACTCCTCTTATGCACTTACCAAAGCACACGCCCTAGCTCAAACAGTATAGTGCGGAATGGGTGAAAGGCACGGTAGATAAAATGTTCATGCTGTGGCCACAAGAGAGATCATTGTCAAAAGCGGTATTACAACACATGACCACATACTTGCACACTCTGTACACGGGTAAGAAATTAGAGAAAAGGTTAGCGATTCTAGAGCTCTGGAAGATGTACCAAGAAGAAAGGAAAGACCCGCCACCTGAGGAGTGGATACTTAGTCAGCAAAAGGAGGAAGGTGTTGAGCCCTCAGCTCCGCTTACCTCACCCAAAGCAAAAGGTGCTAGTGCAGAAGAAATAGGGTTATCTCCTTTAAAAGAGTTGAAAGCGGCGACAGGGTATAGTATATGTACCCCCTGCTTACAGTAGTGATGATAACTCAGAAGAGAATAAGAGAAAAGAAAAGATCTATAAGATCATACACGACAAAGAAGAGGGGAGTGAGCTGTCGAATCTGTCGACAGAAATAGACAGGGAGATAAAGAGATGGAAAGGAGAGAAGGATAAAGCTGACAAGATAGCGCTCATGCAGAACTAATGGATGAGAGGACAGCTATTACTTAAAATAGATGGAAAACTATTGAGGAAGTTTAGGCAAATAGAAGATGAGGATGAACAAGAAAGAAAGGACAATGAACGAGAGAAGAGATTGAAAGAAGACAAGCAGAAAATGAAGAGCAGGGAGCGATGCGAACAGATAGTTTGAGGAGCAAGAAAGAAAAGAAGAACAGGCAGAAGATCAAGGAAATTATGATAATAGACAGAGAGCGATAGAAGATAGGGACTGAAGGGAAAGAAAGAGAGAAGAGGAGGAAGTGCAAAGATTAAGGGACAAAAGATTACAGAGGCGAATGGAAGAAGAGGAAAGAAGGTAATAAGGAGAGGGGAAGAACGAAGGCAAGAGGAAGAATGAATTAGAAGGGAAGCGAGAAAATAAAGAGAAATAGGTGATGAAATGGAACAAAAAAGGAGACAACAAGGTCTTAATACCAGTCTCACTCATAAGGAACCAATAGGGCCAAGCCCAGAAATATGATGGGATAGAATAGAAGAGTTCCTTCCAATAAAGGAAGCAATGCCAGTGGCATCTAGAGTAGTATTGGAAGAAGAAAGATTTGATGCAGAAAGCATTGGAGAAAGGATTGATAAGGTCAATCAACAGTTAAGGTGAAAAAACGAGTATGAAACTCAAGGGAACAATAATCGATCCCCAGTGCTTCAATTACGAAGTAAAGAAGAAAATCCTTTCAGTCATGGATGTAGAGCATTGTATTTAAGTAGACTGAATCTGGATAAAGGTGAAGGGGATGATAGTCACACTAGTTGGGGACAAGACATGTCAGATGAGGAAAGAGAGTCTGGTTTTGGGATAGGAGGAGGGAGCTTGTGCGCCCCTGAATGAAGTCTGAAAATGGATAAAGAAGTGAGATGGTTGGATCTGGAAGAGCCTAAAGATAGGACGCCAGATCCTATAGCGTATCCTGAGAGTCCCTGAGGATGATTGCACAGTGAGAAGGGAAAGTGACTGCCATATGCGAGCAGGATAAGGTTGTTACCCATGAGGAGACAGACAGGGACGATCGTCCCTGCCATGTATAGAGCAATTATGGGATCTGACTCTGGGAGGGGGTACACTCCGTTTCCCTTATTGGACAAAGGGGGAGCAAGACCACAGCATATCCCATGGCCGCAGAAGGAGAAGGATACTTTAAGGTGCAAGCTCCTGAGTTTGACTTCGGGCGCTGGCAAATGGATATACGAATGAGAAAAAATGACATGAGGAAACACAATGGCCACAGGGGACATAAAAGGACTCCTGGCAGCTGTTTTTGGGGGGAGGGTTTATGACATATGGAGAAGAGCGTGATATTCAATCGTGACAGAACAGAACACAGTGCATGATGGGGTTCCGTTTAATAATTGCTAAACAGATGTTTGGAGGGCTCTCAGGATACAGTAGCCAGATACATCAGATATGGGTGCAATTATGACACGTAAAATGAAGGAAGATGAAGATCCTATTGCATACATTCAGGATATTCAGGAGAAATGGCAGCTTGAAACTTGCGAGATGTGGGAAAAGACAGTGGCCTTATTTTACTACAATTTATGTCAGGTGTTGCCTGAGCCAGTACAGAGGCAGATGGAAAAACAAGTACGGATGGAAGTGAAGCCATGGCCTGAAATACAGCTGACATTAGTACATCATTGTCAGTTATTACAAGAGAAAAATAAGAAGAAAGATGAGAATAGGGAAATCGAGGAAGCCAAGTTTGTTCTGAAAAAATGGTCAACATTTGCCATAGAAGGGGTGGTATTGACAAGCGGAGAAGGATTGGGAATGCAGGAAGCAATGTGTGCATCAAAGCCGAGTAATCTGCGCCCAATGGATCAAGGGGGATATGGGTTTGTGCCATGAGGAAAAGGTACAGGCTACAGAGGAAGAGGCAGTGGATTCCAAAATAATGAAAGTTGGTTTCAAGGTACGCAGAAATAGAACCAGAGTTCGCAAGGAGGGTATAACCAAAGGAGGGCTTTTCAGACGGGTACCCCCAGTATGTTGGACTTGTGGGCTGACAGGGCATATTGCACGTGAACATATGGCTCTTAAATAGGTAGCATATTGTGCAGCAGATGGGATGCAGAGTAACTCTTACACCAAATAATCAAACCAACTCAGGTAGAATGCAAAGTCGTTTTACTGTTTTAATATCAATTGTCTAAAACAGGGAGTTACAACGGACATCAACGGATGTCGCACAGCATAATCTCACTCGAAGCATTTAATAAAAAAGTGACTTTTATATGGCAAAAATTCATCATACGAGACATTACACTACAATGACAAACAAGAAAAACGACACGTGTTATGATACGCTTAAAGGGAACATCTAAATTTACTTTCTATAAGGGATCGAGTTGTGATTGGGTCTCTAGAGTCAGGTGGGCAACTTATGCCCACCCTTAGTGCAAGTCATCTTCAACAGTTATTTGACACACAGCTCATCATTGGCTATCAAACTATAAGGTTCTTCATTATATGGCCTTCTATAATTGGTTGGAACGCTTGTGCCCTCCTGGAACATTCAGCCAACTAGCAGCACGTAAGTTGGTACCCCAGTTGTCAGTGGGTGGATTTAAACCCTGTCTCCCCACCCAGTTAGCCTAACATCTCTCATCGTCCATGCCGTCTGCCATGGAGATTGCATTTGAACTTGGCCTTGCAAAGAATCCTCGTTCCTGGGACTCTATGGGAGTGTGAGCATATGCTATCTTAAGTCTAAAGCTGCATGCCCAACTTCTATTTTCATCCATTGCCCATGTGACAGGAGACTGCAATTCAGCTAATTTTGTAGCATTTCATTGTATTAAATGAATAGAAATTGGCACTCAGTGTTCTTTCTTTGGAGCTTATGAAAGGATGATGCAGTTTCTCACGTTCACTGTTCTTCAAGGATAGATAACCAGTTCTTGGCTGCTCCAGACTTTGACACCAGGCCAGACAGCCTTTCTCGGTTCTTCCTCGATTCCATCTGCTTTCTTGCTGCGACACAACTTTCAGCCATCTTCTCACTAAAATTGTGACACAGAGGTCCAGATTCTATATAATGGTGGCACCGCCTGCAGTCTATTCACTACGTATAGCCAGCTTCTAAGATTACTTAGTCTACTTGTGTTGCTGCAACTTTACAGTTATTAAACGGCTTGCAATTTCTGCAGTGCTCTTCACACGTGCAATCTCCACTTCGCATATGAAAGTTTACTTGATTCTTTACTTCGTCATCAGATTCAATAAAGTCTATACATCCTCTTTTTCAGCCACCCTTTTCAGTGCGTTATGCTCATCTCATATGGCGTCACCTACTTCTCTTTCTTTCGTCTTCATATTCCTTCAGGGACCTCTTCCAAGAGATTGTCATCTCTAGGGGGATACATTAGATAGGGTTTATTTAGTGGATACCTTTTCTCAAAGGCTCTCTGCGGAATAGTCACAACCACTGGTGTCGTTCATGGCACGATTTCTGCCTTTGTGAAAGGGGGCGGGACATCCTTCAGAGGCATTCTTCTGCTCCTCTAAAATAAGCCCCCTCTGGTTAATTCATCGACCACACCCACATTAACCTCCACATTTTGATTTCTTCTCTTGAATATGTGCTTCTTCGGGGTCCGAATCTTCACTACTCCTTTCAGGGGGGATTGCTGATTTTACATGCTCATCAACACTCCAGGTCATGTAGCTGCACTGTCCATTCGGATTACAATAGATCCATCATCCCACATACTTTTGTGATCTCTTGGGTGCAGAAACTTTGTTCCTTCAGGTACTTACATGGTGGCCTCTATATATTTTCTGGTATCTTCATCTGTCAACTCATTGGGTTCAAACCCTGATTCGATATTGATCATGATCTTCATTCCTAATGCCTTCTTTGCTGTCTTCTTGCACTCTGTAATTATTACCTTGACCTCACAGAATCTAAACATTATCATCACTAATAATGCTCCAAGTAACTTGAAGATATTCGTCATCCTTTATGGAACCCATAAAAAGATAGACATAAACCAACCGTCATCTGCAATGGCCTCTGTCTCATCTTCCATCTGAATATGCAGTTTTGTCAGCAACGTTATAGCCTCTGTTAAGGTCCCATGCTCGCTGTGGTGTGAAGGTATGAACGTGCAACATGATGGCCCAATTTTGGCTGAAACTCCTCCATCCATCATCAAGATAATGTCAAGAGCATACTTATTCTGAAGTGTAATCAATCATATGGTCCTCAATTCTTCTTTGATAGCAGTTATCCCTTTATGGTAGTGTTGATGGTCTGCAGGTGCTCCCAGTGAGTGATTTGCAACCACTTTGCATCGGCCACCGTCTTAATTCCAGGCATAAAGATAGTCATGAATACTGCAGCAGTCTGGATGAACAACCTGTGCTCATATGGACTAGCATCAAAAGCTGCTATTGATTTCGCTGAGAAATAGTTCTCTCTCTTTTTCAATTTAGAAATTTGAGTGCTCTTTTCCTTCACAAATGGGCATCTGCTTTGGGAAATTCTCCAATGTTCAGGTCACTCTGTGGAATCACTAATTCTGGATCATGGATGAGCACTAAGGAACACGTCCCTCCCCAGTCCTAGGGCAGCTTCATGTAGGCTCTGGACTCACAAGCCCAATAATGATTCATCAGGACGGCTGTCCCCGCTCCCATTCAGGTAACGTCAAATGTTGTTTTGCAGCCTATGGTTTTTCCCACATGATGTTTTCCATCTCTTATAAAGCATAACGTCGCATTTGCCGATGGGATCACAAACACTGAACCTGATTAATCTTTGACCCACGTTAGTAGTTTGGCATACATGGCCCATGACTTCAAACATTCATCGTTCACTTTATATACTTCTTGTATATGTTCATCCTTCAGTAAGTGAGCTGCACAGGACATCAGCCCTTCTTCCATTCCTTTTTTGGATTTCACTTGTCTATTGATTAGCAGCTGAGCTCATTCCCAGCACCCAGGCATCCAAGCTATTTCTGTTCCATCAGGACAGTTTAATCTCTCCATCTCCTTAATGACTACCTCTTCCTGTCCTGTTCCATGCAGTACCTTTTCCATCTGTGTAGTCTTGATATACTCATCCTGAAATAGAATCAACCATTTCGTGCCCCATCACAGAGCGGCCCAACTTCCTTGAAACTGTCCTCTGGTCTTACATGCGGCAAGCTGAACAAGACATCTGGCATTGTTTTATGGAATTTCTCTAGAGATTAGAGTTTGTGCGATATTCATGGCATAAGGTATGAGAGTGCAGATGTAGCAACTTTCCTTAGATGTTCTCTCTCCCACCTTTTCATGTGCTGGTGCCACATGCTATTACCCAGGTGTGCTGCATTATCTATATACGTATTTGTCACATCATTGTCTTCCTCTGCACTTCTATAGCCCCAATGCACAGTTTATGTAATACTCATGAAGCATCTCAAAAAAAGTTCTCTTTGTGGGCAGGATAATAGGAACATCTACCTCAGTGGAAGTAAGCAAACCAAGAGTAGTTCCTGTAATACTAGAAATCATTGTGGTCTCTATTTCAATAGGAACATTAACATAATAGGGAATGCTAACCAGGAAGGCACAGAGTATAGTTGCACATACTTATATCAAGAACCAACATATTAACCCCCATCACTTGTGGCATTCTGGAATTGTTTGGTCTTGCTCATTCCCCAAAATTATACCAGCTTCAACATGCATCATTTTTACTTCAATTGTTAAGGAAAAACACTTTTGCTCAGGCAACTGCAATAAATCTGGCAACTGCAATATTTTTTCTACTATTGCTACAAGCAGCCTTCTGATTACAGGGCCATTCTTAGGATCATGTAAAAAAGTGTGAATATCAAGGTTCGTTCTGACAAGCTCAGGATAAGCTTGAAGGATAAATACAAAAACAGCAAGAATAAGTCTGTGGGCATCTCCTTTTGTTAGGACCATAGATTCAACCCAATAGAAACTCAGGGAGGAATGAGTCATCAAATTCAAATTCGAGATTAGGCATATTTGTGACACATAAATAACTTTCTAAAGTCCAATTTTCAAGATTCCTGTGACTCTCACCACGGGTTGCACGCCTGATATAATATCCATAATGAGTGTTCACAGTGAGTAACAGTCCAAATGCAATCTGCATTTAAGAAGCTACTAGTTTTATCGTCCTTCCTCTTCATCATCGATCAATTCTGCACACATTGAAATTCTTCCTCTTGCCTTGCCTCTGGATCGACAGCTGGAGGTGGTTCAGTCTTGCCGTTGTATAGCTTCACGTTGTTTAAATGAAGCCAAACTTGTCTGCCTTGGACTTTTACTGCTGAAGGAGTGACATTTTCAACGCAGAAGAGGCCATAAAATCTCGGCTCATGCCACTTCCTAGTGAAGTTTCTGATTAGCACGGTATTGCCAACAAATAGTCTAGGTGCTGATGATAATTCAAGAGATCTGATTGCTGAATGGTTTTCATTTGTCTTCTGAGACTGACCCCCTTGACGCTTGAGTTGATCTGAAATGCGAGAGATGCTAGAGGTCATACATGTAAAATAATTGTGCAGCTCATCACCTAGCAATTTCACAGTACTCTGGGCGTCACTTCTACTCCTCGATGGAGGTGTAAAAGGCATTATCATTCACCTCCCTGTTACCAGTTCATGGGGTGTGAGGTGGTGGTCCGACCCAGGCTGATTCCTTAGAGCATATAAAGCTAAGAGCAAGCAATATAGCCATTCCCTTTTCAACGTTAGCTTGAGCTTGTCAATCCTTTCTTTAAGGAGACTGTTGAGTTTCTCACACATCCTGTTCACTTGTGGGTGATAAGCATAAAAAAATGTATGCTTAATGCTTAACAATATTCCTATCGGTTTGAACACGTCATTGACAAAATGTGGCCCATTTTCGGATCTCAGCACTTTACACACAACCCATCTTGGAAGGACTTCACATACTAAAAACCTTGCTGCACAAGTGGCGTCAAGGGTGTGTACACAGACCTGCCTCGATCCACCTAGAGAAGGGACACACCACCACTATCAGATACCTGTATCCATTACACACCTGCAGCATATCAACATAAACGTTATATAAATGCTGAAAAGGACGATTTGGTCGAGGAATAACTCCTCTAATCATTCTCACTGTATGCCCAGCTGTAAACCTCTGACAAATTACGCAATTCACTACATAGAATTAACAGATTCTGAATGAACCAGTCTTCTGCAATTGTTGCAACAAGACTCTTCCTAGTCATATGCGCGGGGTAATGCAGTTGTTCTAGTGCGATCTTTGACAATGCTACTGGAATTACTGGCTTTCCAGTGCTATCCTGTCACCATAATGCTTCTGTGGGGGATAAAGAACACCCCCTTCATTTTCATAATTCCCGCTCTTCCTGCAGTGCACCTCCCTAAATTTTCATTAATTGGGTTTTTTTACAAATGATTTAACTCTTCTCGTATTACCATAGTCGTGACTACCTTCTCTTTAACATATGGAGTATCAAAACTTGAGATATCTGGTGAATACGCAACCCCTTTGGCTTCTGCGTCTGTTGCTTCGTTCCCGCAAGAAATAAAATCTGTTTATTTAGTATGCGCTGTGCATTTAACTATCGCTATGGCTACTGAGAGCTGTAGTGCCTTAATAAGCCTGTCCAATAAAGATGCGTGCTGCACTGGAGTGCCATCGGCTTGGAGGTAGACCCTCCTTTTCCAACACGTTAGCCATGTGTGTGTGATATGATACGATAGGTTATTTATAACACGCTTAACACCCAGAGGTTTCTAAGCGCAGACCCGGGGATCGAACCTATGGTGCTCCGTGTCATCTTGCTTCCAAAGCAAGCACGTTGTCCCTGAACTATCCTCCCGAGACTGAGTGTATGGTTGACATCACATAGGCAGAGTCACTATACACCGCCACTTCCTGTCCTTCGTGATTCTCGAGCGTGACAATGAGCGCTATCAATTTTGCCGTTTGTGCTGAAAAGTGAGACTTGCTACAACCTCAATCTCGCCATTTGCATTATGCCTCACTACAGCTGCGCCAGAATGCCCTTCTCCACTTGTCTGATCAATTTTCGAAGAACCATCAATAAAAATAATGTCCCCTCCTGACAAAGCATTCTCATTTATGCAAGGTATATCATCATAAAATTCAACATAATTCACACAGTCATGCACATGCTCGCCCTCTGCCACTGGCTCAGCTACAAATTTGGTCGGATTCACTATTTTACATCTGACAATTTTGATCATTGGATTTGAAATGATTACTTCATAAACAGAGGTTGTCTGTGATGTCAAGGTACCCTTAGGTTTCTCTAAAATGGCAAACAAAGCATGCTGCGCAAAAAGCATCATAGAACAGACCATTACAATATTTGTAGATTTATCAATTGTGAACGTGGTGGCTGCCAATGACGGTTTGCCTGGAAAGTGTCCTTTCATAACTGGATCTAAAATCCCACTGTAATATGCTAGAGGTTTGTGCCATAATGTAGTCCCCTGTGTAAGCAATGCTGTCATAACTGTCCCATTCATGTGCGAAAATAAGAAAAACTCCTCATAATTGGGGATTCCCAAAACAGGAGCTCTGCAAATTGCTTTGTTCAACTCCTCAAATCCTTCCTCCATTTCCTCAGTTCATTCTGTTGTAACCCTTTTCAACTGTGCGTTCTTTAAAGCCTGCAAAATGGGTTTTGTGTATGAACTATAATCAAACACTCAGGCTCTAACATAATTGCATAGCCCCAAAAATGGTTGCATCTGTTTCACTGTGTGCAGTTTTGTGGTTTTCATTATCACCTCAGCCCTTTCAGGTGTCTTCTTTTTTCCCTCATGTGAAATCAATTGCCCTATGTATATCAACTGAAACGAGTCCTGTCTGCACTCATCTTCTGTAGTGCTACTAATTCGAATGTCATCTACATTCTGTATCACAGCACTTTACAAATCAATATTGCCTAAGTCCATCTGTAGGACCCTGTTAAACATCGATGGAGACTCACAGTACCCTTGGGGCCGCCTAGTATGTTTCAGACGAGTCTGGCGGAATGTAAATGAAGTCAAGTCTTGTGAGTCCTTATGCAACGAGATTGAGAAAAATGCATTTTTCAAATCAATCACCTTGAAATATCGTGCTTCCACTGGGATACTGCATAGTATCATCGCTGGTTTAGGAACTAAAGGAAACTCTGCCTCTACAATCCGGTTAATTAGTCACATGTCCTGTATGAATCTCCATGACCCTCCCTTTGATTCTTTTCACATTATACACGGCAGTATTACACAATGATTCTGATGGCAGCAGAATACCTTTTTAATCAGTGCTGAGTTAGTCTTGAATATATCCTCATTGGCCTCTTGAGACACCGGGTAAGGTTTTCCTTGAGGTAAAATTGCCCCTGGCTTCAGATTTATTTTGACTTCCCCTATTCCCTTCAATAGTCCTACTTCATAAGGGCATGTGGTCCATAGGTTGCTGGGCATCTTCTCAAAGTCTTAGTAAAAAAAATGCTGGATGCTGCTGCATTATTGCCATTTGCTGTGGAATTTCCCTCTTCTCTATTCTTATCCAGTATGTGAAGCTCATAAAAAAGACTACTTCATCATCTGTTTGATCATCTCTAAATATATCATCAGTAATGTTAGTCAACCTCTACCCTTTTTCGAGAGCTATTACTGTTATCCGTGGTCTACCCTCATCATCCGTTCCTTCAAGCATTGTCATTTCCCTTCGTAGTATGGCTGCTTCTAATTCTAGAGGGATAGTGTGTCTCCCCTCTTCATCCATAGGTATCTGTGGTCTAAACAAGAACTCATCAGGTATCTTAATAGTTTTTCCCACTAGGCCAGGTAGCCATGTCAATAGAATGCTCATCCCTTAAAAAAAACCTCTGAATCTACTGGTACACCTCACAGAGCCACTTGCCCTGTAAATGTCAGTATAAATTAATCCACATTCATATAGTGTAGTCCAGGAGTGGAACACACTATCCCTTCATCAGTAAAAGAAATCGTCATGTTAGGTTTTGCCATCAAATCTCTTCCCAAAAAATTAACCGGTGTCTGTCGTAAATACAACAATGGAACAGCCATGTCACACTCTCCTATAGAGACTGGTAATTCATCAGTAAAAGGAACTCGACTCGTAGCTCCAGAGAACCCTTGAGCATTCATGGCAATTCCCGACATTGGATATTTTCCCTCTTGTATACATGAACGAGTAGCCCCAGTGTCTACTAAAAAAGAAAAAGATTTGCCTCCTATTGTCACATCAACCCTCGATTCCTCTTGGTGGTCTTGTGTCACTGATAGTACTGAATACATCAAGTCACCCTTTGAGCTGTCCTATTCCAGGTATATACATACCCCTGTACCTGTAAAAGGATTCCCTCCCACTACATTGGCACCTCCTATTCTGGGTGTCAGTAAGTGTCCCGTGCTTGCCTACTATTGTGTCTGCATGGGGGCGTGTTGCAACTGTCCTTGCGGTGGATTCATTTGCACTTGCTGTGTTTGCTGTGTCTGTTGCTTTCACAGCGCTTGTGTCTGATACACTGTCTGATCTTGAGCAAACCCTTGCCTAGTTTGTGTACTATATGGTGGAGGATAAGCTGTCCCCCTCTTGAGAAGTGGCCATTATGTACATTCCCTTGGCCCCCACATATGCATGCAATGTGTCCTGTCATGCCACAAGTCCAACATACAGGGGGAGGCCGCCTGACTAGTCCCCCTTGGTGGAATCCTTCTTGCGCATTCTGATTCTCATTCTGTGCATTTTGAAACCCACCTTGATTGCTTTAGAATCCACCCCTTCTTCTATAGCCCATGCCTCTGCCTCATGGAATGAACCCATTCCCTCCTTGGTCCATCGGTCGCTGATTATTTGCCTGCGATGTTCCCACTGCTTGGTGCATTCCCAGAACTTCTCCGCTTGTCCATACCACCCCTTCTATGGCATACTTTGACAATTTCATCTGAACTAATTTAGCTTCCTCAATATATGGGAGTGTGAGCACACGCTATCTTAAGTCTAGCACTGCATGCCCAACTTCTATTTCCATCCATAGTTCACGTGACAGGAGACTAAAATTCGGCTCATTTTCTAGCATTTAATTGTATTAAATGAATACAAATTGGCACTCAGTGTTCTTTCTTTGCAACAAGGGATGACTCAGCTTCTCATGTTCACTGTTCTTCAAGGATAGATAACCAGTTCTTGGCTGCTCCTGCCTTTGACACCAGGCCAGACAGCCTTTCCCAGTCCTTCCTCGATTCCAGATGCGTTCTTGCTACAATACAACTCTCAGCCATTTTCTCCATGGGTTTAAGCTTACTAAAATTGAGACACCAAAGTCCAGATTCTATATAATGGCAGCACTGCCTGCAGTCCATTGACTATGTATAGCCAGCTTCTAAGATTACTTAGTCTACTTGCGTTGCTGCATCTGTACAGTTATGAAACGGCTTGCAATTTCTGCAGTGCTCTTCACACGTGCAATCTTCACTTCGCATATGAAAGTTAACTTGATTCTTTACTTCGTCAGCAGATTCCATAAAGTTTATACATCCTCTCCTTCAGCTACTCTTTTCAGCACATCACGGTCATCTCGAGTGACATCACCTACTTCTCTTTCTTTCGTCTTCATATTCCTTCAGGGACCTCTTCCAAGAGATTGTCATCTCTACGGAGCTATATCAGATAGGGTTTTCTTAGTGGATACCTAGAATAGTCATAACCACTGGTTTTGTGCATGGCGAGATTTGTGGCTTCCAGCATATAGGTAGGAGGGGGGTGGGACCTCCTGCAGAGGCATTCAACTGCTCCTCTACACACGCGTATGTGGAAGCCAAGAGAATGTACAAAATGGTACATTTTCAAGAGGGGGCACAGCTTATCCTTCACCATATAGCACACAGACTAGAGAGGGCTTTGCCAGGATCCCACATTGTATCAGACTGAAGCGCCACGAGTGCAGCAGGTGCAACAGCAAGAATGAGTGCAAATGAATCCACCACAAGGGCAGTCGCAACACGCCCCAATGCAGAAACAGCAGTATGGAAACACAGGACAAGTACTGTCACCCAGAATAGGAGGTGTCACTGTGGTAGCAGGAAATCCTTTTACAGGGTCAGGAATGAGCCTGTATCCACAATAGGACTGCTCACAGGGATGACTTGATGTGTTCAGTACTATCTGTGACACCAGACCCCCAAGAAGAACCAAGGGTCGATGTGACTCTAGGAGGCATATCCTTTTATTTTCTTGTAGACACTGGAGCAACATGTCCCTGTATATAGGAAGGAAAATATCCAATGTTGGGAATTGCCATGAATTCTCAAGGGTTCTCTGGAGCTATGAGTCACGTTCCTTTTGCTAATGAATTACCAGTCTCTATAGGAGAATGTGATATGTCTGTTCATTTGTTATACTCACGACAAACACTGGTTAACATTTTGGGAAGAGATTTAATGACAAAACTAAATATGACAATTTCATGTACTGATCAAAGAATAGTGTGCTCCACTCCAGGAATACACTATTTAAACGTGGGAGAATTTATATTGGCATTCACAGGGCAAGTAGCTGTGCAAGGTTTTCCAGTAGATCCAGAGATGTTTCTATATGGAGTGAGCATTTTACTGACATCGCTACCTGGCTTGGTGGGAAAAATTGTAAGGATACCTGATGATTGTTTAGACCACAAATACCTATGGAAAAAGAGGGGAGACAGACTATTCCTATAGAATAGAAGCAGCCATAGTATGGAGGGAAATGGCAATGCTCGAAGGAGTAGGTAATGAGGGTAGACCATGGAGAACAGTAATAGCTTTTGGGGAAGGGTACTGATTGACTGACATAACCGATGATGACATGTTCAGGGAAGATCAAACGGATGATGAAGTGGTGTTCTTTATGAGCATCACATACTGGATATGGATCGAACACTAAAAACTGCTCACCCCCATTAGTCGCACAGTTAACAACTGAAGATCTGGGTTATGTGTCTCAAGATTGTCCACATTCCAAACCAGGTTAACATCAATCCAGATCTGAAGACCACCCATGGGTCTTCCCCTGGGGCCTTTTGTGGCTGGGATGGAATACATTCTATAACCTTGGAACTTAACCGGTTCTATTGCCCCAATCTCTTGGAAAAGTATTACCTGGTGCATTGTAATAAAAGAGCACCCCTAAGGGTCAATTATTAAACTACTTAGACCCGCTACGTTCCATGAGAGAATTTTGTAAATGGAAGGGCCACTCATATCACCACCCCCCCACCGACTCTCCAGTCAATCTACCGAATCCAAATCGGCAGAGGTTATATTAGCACTACTCCCGTTACGTCTGCTATCGTTTTCCACCCCTGCATTCCCTTGAATTCTTAATTCTGAACCCTGCATTCTGTGCCAACCTCATCCCCTGGCTACTCCTTTAGATTACTTGTCCCCATCCCTTTACCTTAACGTCTCATTACCGAAGATTTTCCATTTACCTGACAAGGTGATGTTCTTTCCATACTTTGAAAAGTGTTGTTGAAATGTACTGTTCAGTTTTCACTGTTTCCAAACTAAAATTCACCCCAGCCAATATAAAACCATCACTACCTCACAGCGACGGCAAAGAACCTACTTACTTGGTGCCGTTTCCCAAATTCCCACTGAACTTTATGACCACCATATGGACCTACCTTTACTCATTCTGTGTCCCTAAGTACGTATTTGTTAAAGTCACACTCACCCTGCCACAGCCCCACCTATTGCAAAAACCCAGCACGCTGCTGGTGGCTGCACTCTGTCTCTTGTCCCCCACCCCGTCTAGAGTGCTGTGACCATTAACAATGCAGCAATGTATGGGTAGGCCAAATGCTGTAAGCATTATTATGTCGAACTCTTAGGCACCTTAAAATGTGCACATTCCGTAATCAGCCAAGTACTCCCTCACCCCCACCTTCATTTAAATCTGAAAACAAAAAGTTTCCCTTCCCTGTCTGCCAATACACCGTCCCTCCCCTACCGTGCTCACCTCTTTGTACACTGGATCACCATCTTCTTTTCCATCCAAGCTGCCCATCTGCACTCCGCCTCTCTCCAGCTGCCACATAATTCCTGCGAAGGAAAGAAAAACGTGCTCCTTTCACTCCAACCCAGCGTGGGATGGCCACCCCAATGCTCTTGAAAACGCTGCTGGGGGGAGCCGTCCAAACTATCCACCAGGTATTCTGCAGGTGAAGGTGCCCTGAATATCTCCCCTCACCGCTGTCTACGTCCCCCAGGAACATCCTGATCCCCTTCTGCCACCTCTTTCGGTGGGGACGTGGGGACCGCCTTAGTCCCTCCCCAGGTACTGATCTTTGTGGGTGATGGAGTCCCTTCAACTCCCTTTGCCGCTATAGCCCATATCAGGGCCATAATACACCCTCTGCTATGCTGCCGCTGCCCTCTGGGGAACCCTCTGCTGCGGTACTAAAATTGGTGGCACCCACCCCCATGACCACCCTGCACGTAACCGCTCAGCCCTAACATGCCAGTCCAACTCCCCACATCCACTCCCCTACTTCACCTCTACCCACCTCTTCACCCCACCTTCCCCACTGGCCCCCTGATGGCTGACCTTCCCTACTTGCTCCCCTGGGCCCTACCGGCCAATAAGCCCCTCCTATACCCCCCTGAACCCAGAGAGGCCTTTTTTTGTTGCATTGAATTCTTTGTTTATTTCTTTATTTACTATATATATAATATATATTACACGGTCTGCGGTAGCGGCGTGTAGTTATGGTTAAGTTGCTAAACCCAAAGGAAGAGCACTTTTTGGGCGGCTTATAATTTCGCTCTCCCTGGACGAATCCTCACCAAACTTTACAACAAAAGTATATGGCCTGCACTGAATGTTTCTGGCAAGTTTGTTGAGGTTTCGTCAAGGGGGGCATAGTTATAGGGGGGTCCCAATTCTTATTTTCCATAGACATAATGGAAAAAACGTTGCTCATGCCAATAGCCCAAACCGCTGGATGAATTTTTGCCAAATTTGCGGAAAAAGCGGCGGCTTGGTCCCAAAAGCGTGCTTTTGTAAATTTGATGTAAATCCATCCAGCAGTTTTCTTTAAAACAGGCTAGACATAAATCCCAAAAAAATGTGATATCTGGGTCCGGACCGCAGACCCATTTCCCTGTTCGGTCCGAGGACAGTCATCTGATTGGCCTATTGGGTGATGTGAAGTCCGTGGACATCGGGCGCACCTGCTGATTGGATGGGGAAAAGTGTGAAAATGCGTCTGTTTTCTTCAAGCACCCGCCATGTTGAATTCACAGACTTTTGCCTATGTCAGCGGACACTGGATTAGAAAAAATAAATAAAACGCAACATTGCACTTGTCAAACTCAATAAACAATCTCTGGGGAGGTGGGGGTGATGAGGATGGGATGGGATATGGCCATAAGAATCCAGAAAATGGGTGTTTTTCATCCCCCAAAAGTCTGCGAACACTCCAGATGTCCTGGGATAGTTTTGTGTCTATTTCTGCATTACAGGGTTGATGTAAAGCAGCTTTTGGATGGCTTATAACTTTGGCGTCACTCAATGAAACCACATGTAATTTTGGTATCATATTCTAGACATAATTCTGAAGGAGATTCTGTCAAGATGGGGCAAAATTAGAGGGGGGTCCCAAAATATTGTAAAGGCTTATAAATGTAGTGCCATTTAACAAATCTGCACAATAGTTGGCAAAACGATTTTGGATATAGATATTAATGGTTTTGCAAAGATTGGTGGGATTCTGACAAGAGGTGGCAAAATTAGAGGGGGGGTCCCAAAGTAATGTAAAGGCTAATAAATGTGGTGCTATTTGACGAATCTACAGAAAAGTTTTCAAAATGATTTTAGATCGAGATATAATGTTTTTCTAAAGTTTGATGGGATTTTCTCAAGAGCGGCGAAATTACAGGGGGATCTCTACATTTTTAGATGACTTATAACTTTGTTGCCGTTTGACGAATGTGGACAAAAGTTTTGAGAAAGATTATAGACCCAACCTTCAATGTTTGTGTAAAGACTGAATGGATTTTGTCAAGAGCGGGCTAAGTTATATGAATATTGTATGTACATACATTTTGACACTCTTGAAAAATAAAACATCAGTGAATTTCAAGCAAACTCGTGTAAGGAGCATTGGCAAGGACCTTAAAGCATGGTTTTGCAAATGAGCCCGGGTTTTGTTTTTTGAGAATGTAGATAGAAAATATAGTGAAATACTTTTGGTGACTGAGGTATAGCCTGTGGTTATGGTCAGTGGCCAGATTGTCCGGGTCATGGTATAAATTCATGACACGGACAATTTGAGTACTGGACATGACCGGGAGGGATAAAAAATGGTGTTAAAGTGGCCATGTCCACCTGGGACCGCCTATGTAGTAAAGTTATTTGAAAGTCGGATAGGTTTGAAAGGGAAAAAAATGTGCTTGTGGTAATATGGTCATAGGGTTCTGCAGGCTGCCATGGAATGGGAAGTAGGGCTCTGTACGGAGCCCCGCCTTCTCTTTCCATGGTGGCCATCTTGGAAAAGGATTTTCCTTCCTACAGCGGGACAAATCTATTTTTTAGCACCCCGGGTTCCCTATTTGGGAACAAGGGGCGCTAAAGGCCTTTATCCCCCTTTGCAGGGGCTGCAATGGAGGATAACGGTCCAGAGCCCTGGTTATTTATTTATTTGTTTATTTATGAATAACGTGCAGAAGCCCGCAGGCATCAGGTATAACTTGGGCTGCCAGGCAGTTATCCCCCATTCCGGTCCCTGGAATGTGGGATGAACATCACATTATTTCCATTAGCATAACACAAAATGCTAATGGAAATGTTGGAAAAATGTATTGAGTCTATGAACTTTACTGAGAAATGTATAGTAGATGGAGTCTATAAGGTTTTTGTTTAGTTCTATTTTTTAAATGTGAAAGGTGGTTCCTAAAGGAACCTTTCTTTTGTTGTTTTAAAAATAAAATGTTTGCAGGAGTGGTTAGAACGTAAGGTGAGGAGGGAAATGAGGGAAGAAGCACCAAGCACTAATATGCAGGGGCAGGTGGACAGGGGAAGAGGGTGCGCGTGTGTTACTTCTAAGGTAGTGGTCCGTGTTTCTCATGCTCCTCGATTACAGCTTTAAACGCAAGTCAGAATTGCTTCCCCCTGCAGAGTGGTGTGTTGAAGTATATACAGAGGACTGTTGTCTTCCAAAGATATGGATCAACAGCCTCTTTTATTGCTTGCAAGGTAGCTGGTGGGATTTTGTGTCTGTAACGCTCACCTGACTCCCACGGAGGCGCTGGCCTGGTTCGCGCTGCTGTGACCTCTTCTAAGGTGATGCGCAGGGTTCGGAAGACGGACTGGACCGGGCCCCCAAATCTGGCTTGTCTGGCTCGCAGAAGTATCCTTCTGTAGGCGAAAATAGGGGATTAACTGTCTGCGGGGTAATGCAATCGGCCTCCCACTTTCCCCTCTCACCCTCCTCGAAACCCTTCTGTGATTCCTCGTAGCGTCTCACCTTAGGGTCTGGAAGGACGAGCTCTCCATCCTGCTTCTGATGCAGGGGCGCGTTGGTATCCAGTTACTTCACTGGATTTTCGGATTGGTGAGAACCAAACTTGCTTGGCTTCCAGGAAAGTTTTTTGATAAGAGGTTCCCCTTGTGACCATGCATTAATGTACTAATGCTAGTGTATTTTTCCCCATAGGGGCCGGGGTACGGAATGCCGGGGAACAGGCACCGACCCGAGATGAGAGGTGAAATCCTTGTAGAAATCAGGTAAGTCTTTAATGAGCTTTTTTTGGTAATGTCTTTTCATTCGCTCATTAACGCTGATGTCTCTTTTTCCCCTTAGGGGCCGGGGTCCGGAAATGCCAGGATGCGGCGCGGACCCGAAATGGAGAGGGAATGAATCAACAGGTAAGTCTTAACATGGAGATTTAGCTTTCCTTATTCCCTTCTCTCTCTCACCTTTTGTTCTGGTCTTTTTCTCCCTAGGCGCTGAGGCGTGACTGCAAATCCGGATGATCGCTGCTGAACATGGAGGCGCCCTGTAAAGGTGAGTGGAATGCGGCGCTGCAGCGATCGACGCGATGAGCTTTTAAATAAAAGTCTTCCTTTTCAGGATTGTCGGCGAGATGTCTCCGGGATGCGGTTTTAGCAGGTAAGGACTTTTCCTTCTTCTGTTCTCTTCTTCTCTTCCTTTGCAGGTGATCCAGGATGCTGGCAGGCGTGGCAGAAGTCAGGATGCAGGAGCAGACACGGTGAGCGTCCAGCTGCTAGATGCAGAACAACGCGAAGCACGTGTGGCTGTTCGGGTGGGGTTTAAATAGCCTTGGAAGAAGTTCCAGGTATGTATCCTTCCTCCAATCAGGTATGTATCCTTCCCCGACCACGCCGGATGGTAAATTAGTCCCACAGGTAAAGTAGTTCCTTTCAGGCCTCAAGGAGGCCGGGATCCTGCAGCATGGTCTGCATCAGGTAAGTGCACCCAAGCACTCCCGTAATGAGCCTGGCGCCTATGGCGCCAGGACTGATGTCTTTTATGAGCCTGGCGCCATAGGCGCCAGGACACTGTCCAAAGGGCCCCTATATGGGGTTGCTGGGTCCTTCCTTGGGGACTGGATGTCCGCTTTCGGGGACGCAGGGCTTGAACCGGCTCCCCGGGAGCGGGCATCATGACAGTGTCCCACAGAAGTAGGCTGTGTGGTTAAAATATTGGTTGAGGAAGATGATGTGGAGGACGACAGCCTAGGAAAGGAACAATCTTTCTGAGAGCATTGCGGTTGTTGGATTTGGTGTTCCGGCGCATGGAGGTGGTCCCGTAGGAGTAATGTCCAGGAAGGGGCATTGGCAAAGGACCTTAAAGCATGGTTTTGCAAATGTGCCCATGTTTTTATTTTTTGACAAGGGTCATAATGTAGGTACAAAAAACAGTGATATACCATTGGTGACTGAGGTATAGCCTCTGGCCATGGGCAGTGGCCAGATTGTCTGGGTTATGGTATAAGGTAATGACCCGGACAATCTGGCTACTGGCCATAACCACGAGGGAAGACAAATGGTTTTAAAGTGGCCATGTCCACCTGGGACGGCTATGTGGTAAAGTTATTCAAAAGTAGGATAGGTTTGAAAGGGAAACAAAATATGCTCATGGTAATATGGTCATAGGGTTCTGACTTCGCCTTCTGCAGGCTGCCATGGAAAGGGAAGAGGGGTTCTGTATGGATATGGATCAACAGCCGATATGGATCAACAGCCTCTTTTAATGCTTGCAAGGAAGCTTGTGGGATTTTGTGCCCCACAGACGTAGGCTATGTGATTACAGTATTGGTTGAAGAAGATGATGTGGAGGAAGACAGCCTAGGAAAGGAACAATCTTTCTGATAGCATTGCAGTAGTTGGATTTGGTGTTCGGCGCATGGAGGTGGTCCTGTAGGAGTAATGTCCAGGAAGTCCGCGACTGAGTAAAAAGTTGCACTCAGTGCATTTCACTTTTGTAGCTTTAGCCTTTGGTACATTCCCAACAGTGATAAAGAACTGCCAAACCCTTGATTCCCTCTGGGCACTTCCTCTACCTCATCTTCTTGGTTCTCTTCATTGTCTTTGGAAATACTGTGCTTTTTTTGTTCTGTGGGTCCTCCAGCTTCTGGTGGTGGTGGCTCTTGGGGAGGAGGGATGGCAATAGCTGATGCCAATTTTAAGATAAATAGCAGTTTTGCTAATATTCTTCCAAGTATGTTCTTTGTACTAGAGATTGTTAATGGATAATGAGTAAGAATAGGTGTAGGAGCTGTGCAAGGGTACATTTTGAGCTTGAAAGTTCCTAGATCAGTAGAAAATGCAGTTCCGAACTGTCCTCGAAGCAAGGACCCGAACGCGAAGTGCAAATGTGTTCATGGACACGTCATCATGCCGCGCGCAAGCGCATTGTCACATGGCATTGTCCGGAGGTTCCACAATGACGTTGTCGGACGTCAACGGAAGCAAAAAGAGTGGAAAAAGTATAGAAGTGTTAAAAATGATGCTAGAAGGTGGGAAATGGCAGAGTTTTAAGGTGAAACGTTGTAAACTACACAAAAAATGTTGCTATATTGGGATAAGTATAATATTAGTAAGTTGTAGGAAAATGCACTGGTAAAAACCTATGAAATTCAATGAAAAAACATTGTTAAAGGGACGCTACGGTTAAGTTGCACTAATAAAAACCTATGAAATTCAATGAAAAAACGTTGTTCAAGGAACGTTATGGTTACAAGTAAAACCGAAAAACCTCAGAAATTCACCAGTTATGGTAAGCTAAGCAACCATAACTCACGCCACCACCGTGCACTGCTAAGACTAGCAAACAGGACATCAAAGATGACATAATTGTTCTATGAACAATTAATAATGAACCACAAGCACACACCCTTCTATCAATAAGTTTATGTTTATTCTGCATAAGACTTGGTTAACAATACATGGAAAAAGACAAAATCACACCATTTTGAATCATTTTTCGTTTAAAAATGTTGAGAAAAGAACAGGCAAATCACTTTTGAAAATTCGTAATATCGCAATATAAAGACATCCAAATAATCCAGGAATAAACAAGTCATTCGCTTATTGGTCTCCAGGAGTTCACTTATGCCAAGTTACCTCGATTTCTGTGCTGCTTTAAATTGCAATGCAGTTGAAATGAGTCTTTAAATGTGTTACTTTATTTCACAGGGAAACAATCAAGGGGAGAATCTAACATATCCACAGGTGTTTATTGGAATTCTGATCCCATTTTTAGCCTTTTCAGGCCTACACAAGTTCCCTCCTAACTTTCATGAAAAGCTATGGTCATCATATGGCAAACACGTCTCTTAAGCACACCCCTAATTAGTAAAATTTTCTGTGCACTCAGATTTCAGCGATCCAGATATACCTTTTGCTTATGTTAAAAACAAAGAATTTGGTTTAATGATCGTAATCTAGAGAGCCAAATGTCCCCTATAACATTACATTTCTTCAATAACCTTGAAGTATTCCTTAAGGGTATCCGTTCACTTACTTTTAAAGTGTATTCGATGGACCTAAGGCTACAGGGCTCTGCAAATGCTGGTCACTCTGGACAATCTCTCCTTACTGCCAGGGCCAGCAGGGCTGTCAGCTCTCCCCAAGACCCAACTCCAGCCGTGTGTAATGTGTTTCTGCTCCTAAACACTGGACTCCCTCCTTCTTTGGTTCCAATCTGGATGGGTCCTTCCAAAAATGATGTAAGGACCGCTCTTGAAGGATTGCTTCTTTCTCGCTTCAATTAGAATCAGTATGTCACTTTACGGGACGCCCAACATTCTTACTGTATCCTCTGTCTTTCTGTTCTGTATGTTTCCAAAAATGTTCAGTTTTCCTCCTTTTTCCAGTTTCATAGAGTTAACCTATATAAAGAACATTGCATTACCCCTTGTGAGTTATCAGTGAGGTAAATACCTCCTATTAGTTCTCCATTCAAATTGGATGCCTGGAGTGTGCGACACTTCTGAAAACCACATTCCTAACCTCTGATTTGATAAATGTATAAAGATCATTTGGGGATGGGATGATTTCTCAAATGTCTACCTCCCCTTTACTGGAGAACAGCGCACAGGTTAAATGTATTCCTTCTGCTGGGTAAAATGGCATCACCAAGAGGACAATTTTACAAAATAAGTATGAGATAACAAGAGTTACATTTGCAAGAGCTCCACCTTTTGAAAAATAACCACATGAAGCTTTCCAAAGTGAGCTGTTTTCTGACATGGAAGTTAGGTGTGGCTACAATAAGCAGAAATGGAGTAATCCAAATGTTTTTACACATTAAAATAGTGGTTCATTGTAATAAGGCTAGCATATTTTGAACATGCAGATCACAATCATATTTTCAGTTTTTCTCTTGCTGCAATGTTTTAAACGATGTAAGCACGCATACCTTTTGGTGGCTTCTAATTTAAAATATCTGCCTATAAATATGTGATGCATTTTCTGTGCACAGCAACAAAGTCGACATTTCCAATAAATAACAAAGGCCAGGGTATGCTTGCTTGAAGACCAAATCATCTTTCATTCTCCTGATAAAAAGAACTGTCACCCAGCAATCTCAATATATTCTAAGGGGCTAATGTCAGGCTTCCTCAAACCTAGCAAGGGACCATGAAATACATTTTGAAGCTTGAGAATGCATTTATCTTTTTCAGTTTGTAAATATATTATGGCAGGAAGGAATGCACCCAGCAACTGGCCTCTTGTAAACTTTAAGTGAGAAAATCCCTGCTTGTCCCATTCCCCCAGTGTGGCAGACTGTACATATTGGCACTTCTGAATTGTTTCCTACTAGAGTATACTAGGCCCTGATTTTTATCTTTTAAGTGACCACAATTCGGCTTACATTTCTCTTATTTTTCTACCTTTTCTGTGCATATCTACTTCTAGTCTGGTTTCAGAGGCAATTTACAACTCTTACATCACACGTTACCAGTAGCAAACATTGACTCTCCAAGCTTATATGGTACTTCAGCTCTCCCTCGCTGATCTCAAGGTTATTTTGAATGTCTTTGCAGTTTTAACAAAAAGCATGAATGCCTGGCTAAGTACCAACATCTCATTAGTTCCTTGGGAAGATATGTCTTGGCTTGAAGGTGCTGTCTGCTAATTCAAGAATACATACCAAATATTAACATTGTTTTAAACCCAGGACTTACCTCCTTAACACATGTTTTTTGTTTAATATAAAATAATGAAGATCTGGTTAAGACATCAGTTAATACATGCATAGAAAAAGCATGGGAAAACGCTGTGCAGATTTTATATGTGGAAAATCAAACATTTTAATAGTTAATATATCAGTGTGCCGAGCCCATTGTCATTGAAAAAAGTGCCTGATGAATTTCATTTTTGAATTCATGAGTTTAATTTGTTGCTATTTCAGTACAGAACATAGTTCTGACCTCCTACTGTTAATATACGATATTGCATTCAGTTACATGACACCTTACAAATTCCAACACTGGCTGAACTGGATTTAAACAATGTAGCCAAAAACGGTCATATGGACCGATATCTGTCACAGACCAGGCAGACATGTCTGACATGGTAATAGGAATCGTTTTTGAACAATTAAACAAAAAGGGGAAAGAGCTACTGGTAGCAAACATTTGCAGAGTCTTCTTCCAAGAGAGCAGAATGGCGCTGAAACGGAAAACAGGAATGTTGTGCCATTATCTTTTCACTCTGGTAGTTTCGACCTTACCTGCACAGGAACAGTTGGGACACATCAGAAAGTAGTGTGTGGCTATGAAGGGGAACACAATGTAAAAACCCTTAGACTATGTGGGTCCTAGAGTAAAGCAACAGCTCACCTGAGACGGTCTAGTTCATGTTTTAGGCATGGATGTGTTCACCCAGTAAGGACTTTGATACCTTTGTTCTAGGAAGACTTGATGTGTTGACATCTGGTGTTATTTGGTTGGCAAGTAACTTTGGCTTGAAGCACAGTGGTGCCAATGAATGCATTGAAGCTGTAACCTTGTCTCGGGAGGATAGCTCAGGGGCAACGCGCTCGCCTTGGAAGCAAGAGGACACGGAGCACCACAGGTTCGGTCCTCGGGTCTGTGCTAAGAAACCTCTGCGTATTAAGAGCGTAATAAATAACTTATCATATCATATGATTAGCTGGGGTCCTAGCAT
This sequence comes from Ambystoma mexicanum, assembly GCF_040938575.1. Classification (NCBI taxonomy): domain Eukaryota; kingdom Metazoa; phylum Chordata; class Amphibia; order Caudata; family Ambystomatidae; genus Ambystoma; species Ambystoma mexicanum. The sequence goes on along the minus strand of NC_090928.1, from coordinate 191,720,899 downwards.
GCCACGAATGGACAGTTTAAAATGTTAGGTTACTAACATAAACTAGAGATGGTGTCAATGAATAGTCGGAGTCCTTGATGTAAATCATGCCCCACTGGTGCGCCCAAAGTAGAGAGAGGGAATGGTACAGTCAATTGCCCCTGGGGCATCAGATGTGCGATTTTTACTACTTATACATTTGCAGCACATCTGTACTAATGGTAGACAGGTTTAATTACGCAGCCATAATAGGTAATGGAAATAAGTTGTCCCACAATGATTTTACTATGTGTGTAAATATGTTGCCTCAACGGCATCCAACATTACTGGTGTTTTAGAAGTAAGGACAGACCATCGTAGCATGTGTCAGGTGGTTCTGGCTAGAAAGAGCAAGAAAGCAATGACCCCTGGTGCTAATTTTGCAGATGCCTAGTCATATAGGTGTCCCGGTGTGGGTGATGGGCAGAGATCCAAGAAGACGGTGAGAGAACATGTACAGGAATCACTTTATCTTATCAATCCCGCTGGGACAAACTTGATATCCGGATTTCTGATGAGCAGTGACTATTTATTAAAAAGTCATCATCATTTATTCATGCCTGTGGAACAAACATCGTATACGGTAGCCAGCCTTATATTTTCTAGAGTCCAAACCCACAAGGTGACTCCTCAAAGAGAACCTAATTAAAAAAATCAAGGGTCTCTGCTCACAGTTGAAAAAGGTGGTTGGGAAGTATGGAATGTTTTCAATCCTTCCGGCGTTGAAATTTTACCAGGGTTAAGTAATTCCAAAAATACTTTATGGCATAGAAATCCAGGACATCTCTGTGCTGGATCATCTCCCCAAACTCGAGGCCCTCTTGAGGAAAAAATGTTTGTGTACTCCAAACTCCCTTCCAGGGGTCATATTGAGATATGATTCGGGAATTCAAATTAGGTCTGTTCTATTCTTGAAAATAAAAAATGTTAAAGCATAGTGTAACACATATAAATCCAACACTTTGTAAATGATTAGGCATTCAAAATGGTCTACGTGCACAAAAAGTGAAATAACACATAATTCAACAGTAATATCCAACAAGTGAAGCAAAAACAATATGTTAAAACCAAATAATAGAGACCGAGAATCAGGATGGGGGATCAGGGTGGCTTGTAAGGGTAAGTCATATGAAAATAGAAGAAAAAAGGACATGTTCATGAGTTTAGGCATTTTTATGCATCCCCGTATAAAAGGCACGGTCAAGTGCCGAAACACGTGTCATCACAAAGGGCAATAAATAAAATACTTCAGATAAACACCAAACTGGTATTTCAGATTTACTTATTCCAGCAAGGAGAAATCCACTTCAACCCAATCTGCCTGTGGCGCAATAAAAGGTGTAGGTGAAACACAAACTTTTTCTTGTCCAAACCAACGGAGTAGAGGAACTCAAAGTCTCTGTTGTTTCACACACCTATGCGACACGTCTTAAATGACAAATCAATTTTGGTTGCTGGGGTACTCTCAATTGATATCACCCAAAAAGTTCCTCATGTGCGATAACATTATTTTGTAGGAACTGTAACTTGCAGATATTCTGTATCTTTGTCCCAGCGTACAGTATGTTGCAGTAGTCGATGTGCATAAGGACTAAGGCTCTGGCTAGAGTAAGACATCTGTCTGGTGAAAGGAACTTTCTGCAAGCGCTAATGAGTCTGCATGTGTATGCAGTGGCTGAGGTGGTGGCATTTACTTGTTTGTTGATATTGAGTGAGGACTCTAGGTGGAAGCCAAGCATTTTTACCTCGTTGGTGACTTTAATGGTATGTCCATCTATGATGAAAGACTTGAAGAGGTGATTAAGTTTGGCGATTTTGTCTTGAGAGCCGATGATAAGCAGCTCAGTCTTATTGTCATTTGAACAGAGCCCGTGTTGTGCCATCTAATCTTGGATAGATCGGTATATAGCATTGAGGGTGGCTGTGTCGGTGTCGTGGTCTCCTGAGATGGGTATGAGGACCTGAGTGTCATCTTCGTAGTTGGTGTAGATGACACCCAAATCATCGAGGCGGTTGGAGTGAAGATTGTGAAACACTGGTGGTGATTGGATCCCTGTTCCTTAATATTCACTGCACTGGCAGCATTTTGTTGGGAGATGGCTGGACCACAATATGCCAGCACATTTTCCATGCACCCCATGTGCCAACAAGCATACTTGCAGAGAAAGAACCGGTGCAGAGCTCCACCTGCTGCAACCATTGAAGATGTCTCCATTACCCAGTTCTGGCAGATCACAATCCTGGCACACGCCACAATGATGGTTCCTGGTAGAGTGCGACTCAGCGGGGAGAAATTACCAAGTTGTCTGGTGATGGAAACACCAGAACGGGGAGAGATCCCAGGGGAATTACTAGTACAGTGGACCAGGGTGACGATGGATGGAATGGACCTGAACACCATCAAGGCACAACTCATTAATAAGCCCAATAGGACCATCCACTTATCAGGGTGCACCGACATCACACAGTTCCACCTGACCGCTTCTGTAACCCCACCGGCCCATCTGAAATGGTGCTGGATTCGAAGACCTTGGGGACTCCCTGATCTCAGAAAGTGACAAGGACCACCTGAGGAAATATCTCACTCTGGACGCTGATGCTTTCCTCACCAGACAATGGAACATCAGCAAGGCCCACAGAGTGGAACAGTGGATCCGGGTGTCTTATTACACGCCCTTTAGCGATCAGTCACGATGCCTGGCCCAAAGAGATGTGGAGAATGTATACTGCCATCTGAATAATCGTCTGCAGTCAGGGATTATCCAGGAGTCTAGGAACCCCTTCGCTTCTCCCATTGTCGTCACTCCAGGAAGAAGAACAGGGATGTCCGGATATGCATCGACTACTGTCGACTTAACACCTGCAGTATTCCAGACCAGTACACCATGCCTTGGGTCGAGAAGGCATTGGTTTGCCTGACAGGGAGAAAGTGGTTTTCTGTCCTGGACTTGCAGAGTGGCAATTACCAGAGTGCCCTGATGCATCCGGTGGTTCATGAGAAGACAGTGTTCATCTGCCCGTGGGGATTCTAGAGTTCATCAGGATGGCTTAGGGGATCTCTGGTGCACCAGCTACTTTCCAGTGCCTCATGGAAACGACTGTTGGCCCATGCACCACTCAGAGGTACTTGTGCATCTGAATGACATTTGTGTTCAAGAGGACCATTGAAAAACACAACAGGAAGCTCATGAAGGCCCTGCACCACCTTCTGAAGCAAGGGCTAATGGTCATTGTAGATAAGTGGCAGTTTTGCCAGATGAGAGTCAAGTATATCCGATGCATTGTCTCTGCTGGTGGCATTGCCGTGGATGCGGCTAAGATGGAGGCTCTCTTCACCTGGCCAAGACCGCTGACCATCAAGGAGTTACAGAGTTTCGTAGGACTCTGAAACTACTATTGGAGGTTCATCATGGGAGATGCCAACATTGCCCAATGACCCGTGGACCTCACCAAAGGATACCCACCTACCCAGAGGAGCCAGAGAAATACCATCAACTCTGTGGACCATTTATTTCTCCATGGGATCCCTTAGGTGAGACATGGACTCACTGATACCAGCAGGCCTTTAAGGAGCTCAAGCAGACCCTCACCACAACACCAGTCCTGGCCTACGCAGATCCTCAATTGCCTTACATCTTGCAGTGGACGCAAATCTGCAAGGATTGGGAGGTGTGCTGAACCCTTTAAATTAAGGTAACACATCATACGATGGACAGGATGCAGAATAACTCTTACTAAATAAGAAGACCAACTAAGGAAGTTGGCAAATTGTCTTGTTTATTTTCAATTATTTGAAACAGGGAATTACGAGGGATATCAATAGACATGGCGACAGCATGGCCTCAAAGTATTTAATAAAAAACAGTACTTTTGTAGCAAAAACTTACTATGTGGCAAGCTAAGAAAATGTATGCGGGATTGTGATAGGGCTAAGGGGAGTATCTAAGTATACTTTGTATATTTCTATAAGGGATTGAACTGTGATTGGGTCTCTATAGCCAGGTGGCCAATGCATGCCCTCCCTTAGTGAAAGTCATCTTCAACAGTTATTAGAAACACAATACATCTTAGGCTCTCAAACTATAAGGCCCCTCATTATGTGGCCCCCTACAGTTGGGTGGCATGCTTGGACCGTTCTGGAATATTTGATTCTCTAGCAGCACGTAAACTGGTAGCCCAGGTGCTGGTGGGTGGACTTTACCGTACCTCCCCACACAATTAGCCCAACATCTCTCATCGCTCATGCCTTCTTCCATTCAGATTGTCTTTGAACTTGGCCTTGTAGTTGCTTTTCTTCTCTCGGAATATAAGGGAGTGTGTGGATGTTCTTATCAATGTTCAGGTCTACTTGCCCACTTCTATTTCCATCCTGGACTCACTTAACAGGAGACTTTGAATAGGCCCATTTTATAGCATTTAATTATCTTGAATAAAGAAACTTGGCACTCATGGTGTTCTCTCTTTGCAACTTAACAAGGGATGCCTCGGAATCTCATATTAACTGTTCTTCAAGGACTGATAACCAGTTTTTGGCTGGCTTAGTCTTTGACACCAGGCCAAATAGTCTTCCTTTTGTTCATCTTCGAGCCTTAGCTTATTTCTTTGTTGTGACACACACTCAGCTATCAATCCTCCTTTCTCCACGGGTTGAGCTTACTAAAATCGTGGCATTGAATGTCCAGTTTCTACATACATATATATATATTGGCGGCACTACCTGCAGTCTATTCACTACGTATAGCCAGCCTTCATAATTTCTTAGTTTACTTGCGTTACGGCATCTGTACAGTTATAAAACGGCTTGCATGTTCTGCAATGCTTCTCATATGTGCAATCTTCATTCTGTACATGAATGTTTTCTCAATTCTTTACTTCACCATCAGATTCTATAAGGTCTATGCATTCTCTTCTTTGGTCATCCTTCTTAGTGCATCACGCTCATTTCTTGTGACATCACCAGCTTCTCTTTTTCACATCTTCACACATCTTCAGTGGTCTCCCTCAGGAGACAATCATATCTTTGGGGATGCATCACATAGGGTTTTCTCAGTGGATAGCTTGTCTCAAAGGATTTTCTTGTAATCAGCACCATTACTGGCATTGCACATTTCACAATTTCCGGTTTCCAACATATAGGCAGAATGGGGCGGGACTTCCTGCAGAGGCATTCAGCTGCTCCTCTACACTCCCACTCTGGTTGGTTTATAGACCTCTCCTTCACCAGTCTCCACATCTTGATAACCTCTCTTGAAAAAGGGCTTCTTTGGAGTCCAGACCTTCACCACTCCCTTCAGGGTTCCTGCTGATTTTACATGTTCATCAACGCTCCAGGTCATGTGGCTGCATTGTCCATTCGGATTACAGTAGATCCATCATCCCATATACTTCCTGTGATTTCCTGGATGCAGGAACTTTGTTCCCTAAGGTGCTAAGATGCTGGCTTCTACATATTTTCTGATTTCTTCATCTGTGAACTCCTTGGGTCCAAACCCTGACTCAACATCCATCATTATTTATTTTCATTCATACAGCCTTCTTTGCTGTCTTCCTACACTGTGTGATTATTATCCTGATTACACAGAATCCAAACATTATCATTACCAGTACTGCTCGCAGGAGTTCGAAGATATTTGCCATTCATTGTGGAACCCATGAGAAGATAGACGCAAACCAGCTGTCATCTGCAATATCTTCTGTCTCATCTTCCATCTTGTTATGCAGCTTCGTCAGCAACGTTATGGCCTCTGTCAAGCTCCCATTCTCGTCATCAAGAGATGGTGTAAACCTGCAACATGAGGGCCCGATTTTGGCGCAACCACCTCAATCCGTTGCTGTGATCATATCAAGGACATATCTGCTCTGGTGGGTCATTAACCTTATTGCCTTTAACTCTTCATTAATCACATTGAATCCCTTTATGGTAGTGTTGATTGTCTGCAGGAGTTACCATCTGGTAATCTGTAACCAATTGCCGTTGGCCATTGTCTGAATCCTTGGCATAAAGATAGTCGTAAAGATTGAGGGCGTCTTGCTGAACAGTGCATGCTCATATGGAATTGCATCGAAGGCTTCTATCGATTTAGCAGAGAAATAGTTCTCCCTCGTTGTTCAATTGAGGAATTCAGGTGATCTTCTCTTCCTCAAATGGGCGTCTACTTTTGGAAACTCTCCAATGTTTAGGTCACTCTTTGGAATCACTAATGCTGGAGCATGGACAAGCACTAAGGAACACGTTCCTCCCCAATCCTTGGGCAGCTTCATCTAAGCTCTGGACCAAAAGGCCCAATATCAATCCATCAAGACGGCTCTCCCTGCTCCCATACGGGAGACATCAACTATAGTCTTGTAACCTATATTATCTCCCACATGCCTTCTTCCTTTTTTTTGAAAGCACAGTGTTGCATTCATCAGCGGAATTACAAACATTGGGCCTGATGCATCTTCTACCCATGTCAGCAGCTTGGCATGTTCGGCCCATGACTTCAAACACTCATCATTTACCTTTTGTACTTCCCGCACATAGTCCTGTTTCAATAGATCAGATGCACAGGTCATCAATCCTTGTTCCCATCCTTTCTTCGACTTCACTTGTCCATAGACTATAATCTGAGTTCTTTCCCAGAGCGTCCAAGCTATCTCTGCCTTATCAGGACAGTCCATTATCCTCATTTCTTTTACAGCCGCTTCATCCTATCCTGCCCTGGGGTACGTGAGCATCTTGCTCTTCCATGCAAGGACCTTTTCCATCTGTGTAGTCTTGAAATAGTCATGCTGGAATGGAAATGACAATTTCGATCTCCATCGTAGAGTGGCCCAATGTCCTTGGAACTGTCCTCGAGTCATGACTGCAGAAAGGTGGACAAGACATCTGGCATCATACTCTGGTATTTCTCTGGAAATTAAAGTTCGGGAGCACTCATGGCATAAGGTACGAGAGCACAAACGTAGCAACCCTCCCCCCTTTTCTCTCCCACCTTTTTCATGTGTTGATACCACATGTTATTACTCAAGTGTGCTGTACTGTCTAAATATGTGTTCATCTCATTATCATCTTCCTCTGCATTTCTCCTGTGTCTTCCCCTTAAAATGTTAGCAGCCCATGGAAACAACTCTTAAGCAGCTCTGCTGTTGGCAGAAAACATTTGAGACCTTACTCCTTGTTACTGGGTAAATCAACATTAGTTCCTGGAGTGGGGAGAATCAAAGGAACGTCTGCCTCTTTAGGATCATAATAATAGAAAAGATGAATCACAAGAAACAAAAGGACACAAAGAATAACTGTGCATATTTATATTGCAAGCCAACATATTAGTCACCACCACTTGTGCTATTCCAGTATCTCTTGAACTTGCCCATTTTCTGAAATCGTACCATTTTCAAGATTCTTCATTTTTTCCATGCCCAATTAAGGAAGGAAAAACACTACTATGGCAATTGTAGTATATTCGATATTTGTAGTAGCTCCTCTGCGATTGCTATAAGCAGCCTCCTTATTGTAGAGCTACTTTTAGGATTCTGTAAAAACGTGTGGATATCTAAATCTCAAGTGCAGGATAAGCCCGAAGAATAAACACAAAAATAGCGAGTACGATTCGATGCACATCATTTTCGAGGAGAACCATAAACTCAGTCGAACAAGTATTCAGTAAGAAATGAATCGGGTTACTGCTCCCACTTCCAGTTATCGAAACCAAACTCGAAATCCAGTTCAGGAATACTTGCAATGCATCAACAACTTTCTAAAGTTTATTTTAAAAAAACTCTGTGGCTCAAGAAACTAGGTTCCACGCCTCCTATAATATCTATAAGGAGTGTCCAGGTAGAGCCACAGTGCAAATGCATATCTGCATTTATTAGTCAATCTGTTGATTTATCGTCCTTCTTTGTCATCAAACGAGTCTGAACACGTTGAAATTCTTCTTCTTGTCTTGCTTCTGTACTTATGGATGGGGTGCTGCAGCCTCTCTGGTGTAGAGCTTGACGTCGTTCAAGTGGATCCAAGCTCGTCTACCTTGAGCTCTTACTCCTGAGGGAGTAAAGTCCTCCACCAAGCAAGGTCCATCATATCTTGGCTTGCGCCACTCCCTAGTGAAGTTTCCGATCAGTATAATGTCACGCAAAGAGTCTTGGTGCTGGTAATAATTCAGAAGATCCAGTTGCTGAATGGTTTTCATATGTGCTCTGAGACCGACCCCCCTAATGCTTAAGTTGATCTGAAATGACAGAGATTCTAGCGGTCATACATGTGAACTTAATTTCCTAACATTTCTGATGTACTGTGGGCATCACTACTCCTCCTCGATGGAGGAGTTAAAGGCATTCTCATTCGTATTCCTGTCACTAGCTTGTGGGTGTGAGGTGGTGGTCCGAGACGGGCTGATTTGTTAGGGCATATAAAGCAAGGGGTAGGCAATATAGCCATTCCTTTTTTAGCATCAATTTAAGCTTGGCAACCCTCTTCTTAAGAAGACTGTTGAGTCTCGCACATATCCTGTTCACTTGCGGGTGATAAGCAGAAGAAAACTTGTGTTTTATGTTGAACAATAATCCTATTTGTTCAAATACTTAAATAATAAAATGTGTCCCATTATCGGATCTCAGCACTTCACACACTCCCCATCTTGGAAAGACTTTACATACCAAAAATGTGCTGAAAAGGACCGTTCGGTTGAGGAATAACTCCTCTAATTGTTCACAGTGTATGACCAGCTGTAAACTTTTGACATACGATGCAGTTTACTACATAAAATTCAACGTGTTCCAACAGGTTCACAGCAAGACTCTCCCTAGTTACATGCACAGGGTAGTGCAGCTTTTCAAGCGCTACCTTTAACAATGCTACCATCATCACTGGCTTTCCATTGCTGTCCTGTCACCATAATGCTTCTGTGGGGGATAAAGAACACCCCCTTCGCTTCCATAATTCTTGCTCTTCCTATGGTGCACTGCCTTGAATCTCCATTAACTGAACTATTGGTAAATGATTAAATCCTTCATTCACTACCATAATCGTGACTACTTTCTCTTTGACATCTGGAGTATCAAAACTTGAAATGTCTGAAGAATATGCAACCCTTTTGGCTTCTGGCTCTGCAGCTTTGTTCCGGCAAAGATGAAGTCAGTTTGCTTAGCATGAGCTGCGCATTCAACTATTGCTATGGCAACTGGGAATTGTAGTGCTTTAAGAAGCCTGTCTAATAAAGATGTGTGTTGCAATGGAGTGCCATTCGCTCAGAAGTAGCCCCTCCTTTTCCATCGTGCTAACCCTGTGTGTACAGTTCACGTCACATAGGTGGAGTCACTGTACACTGTCACTTCCTGCTCTTCATGTTTTACAAGCGTGACCATAAGTGCTACCAATTCTGCTGCCTGCGCTGAAAAGTGAGACTGTAGTCTTGCACTTGCTACAACTTCAAACTCGCAATTTGCTCTATGCCTCACTACAGATGCTCCAGAATGCCTTTCCCCACTTGTTTGATCAATTTTCGAAGAACCATCAATAAAGAGAATTTCCCCTCCTGACAATGCGTTTTCTTTTACACGCGGTATATCGTCATAAAACTCTATATAATTCGCGCAGTCATGCATATGCTCGCCCTCTGCCACTGGCACAGCTACAATGGTGGTGATGTTCACTATTTTGCATCTGACAATTTTAATTGCTGAATTTGATATGATTACTTCATATATAGAAGCTCTCTGAGATGTCAATGTTCCCTTGGGTTTCTCCAAAATGGCAAACAAACCATGCTCTACAAAAAGTGTCATAGAACACCCCATTATAATACTTGTAGATTTCTCAATTGCGATCGTGGTGGCTGCCAAAGACTGTTGGCAAGGAAAATGCCCTTTCAAAACTGGGTCTTAAATCCCTCTGTAATATGACAGAAGTTTGTACCCTAATGTAGTCCAGTCCTCTGTGTAAGCACTGCTGTCATAACAGTCCCATTGGTATGTGAAAACAAGAAAAGCTCCTCAGCACAATTGGGAATTCCTAAAACTGGAGCTGTACATATTGCTTTCTTCAATTCTTCAAACCCTCCCTCAATTTCCTCAGTCCATTCTATTTTCTCTTTATTCACCTGTGCTTTCTTTAAAGCCTGCAAAAGGTGTATTGTGTATGAACTATAGTCAAACACTCATGCTCTCACATAATTACATAATCCCAAGAACTGTTGCATCTGTTTCCCTTTGTGCGGCTTTGCAGTTTTCATGATCGCTTCAGCTCTTTCAGGTGTTACACTCTTTCCCTGATGTGAGATCAACTGGCCTGTCTACAACACCTCTTCTTGACAATACTGTAACTTCTCTTTGTCTACCTTGTGTTCCTTGTCTGCTAGCATAGTCATTAACTGAATTGATTCTTGTCTGCACTCATCTTCTGTTGTGCTACAAATCAAAATTTCTTCTACGTACTGTATCACAGTGCTTTTCAAATCAATATTTGCCAGGTCCATCTGTAGGACTCTGTTAAAGATTGATGGGGATTCACAGTACCCTTGAAGCAAACAAGTGTGTTTCAGACGGATTTGACGGAATGTAAATGAAGTCAAGTCTTGTGAGTCTTTGTGCAAGTGGGTTGAGAAAAACACATTCTTCAGATCAATCACCGTGAAATATCGCGCTTCTACTGGTATACATAGTATCGTCGCTGGATTAGGAACTAAAGGAAACTCTGCCTCTACAATCTGGTTAATTAGTCTCATATCTTGTATAAATCTCCTTTGATTTTTTTCACAGGCTACACCGGAGTATTACATGATGACTCTGATGGTACCAGAATACTTTGCTCTATTAGTGCTGAAATAGTCTAAAAAATGCCCTCATCTGCCTCTCCAGCCATTGGGTATTGTCTTGCTCGAGGTAAAATTGCTCCTGGCTTCAGCTTTATTTTAACCTCCCCTATTCCCTTCAATAGGCCTACATCATAAGGGCCAGTAGTCCATAAAGCAATTGGCACTTTCTCCAAGTCTTCGTCAACAAATACTAGACGCTGCCGCATTATCGCCATGTGCTGTGGGATCTTCCTTCTCTATTCTAATCCAATATGTAATGCTCATAAAGAACACCACTTCATCATCTGATGGATCATCTTCAAACATGTCATTGTCAGTGATGTCAGTAAATCTGCACCCTTCACCAATGGCAATCACTGTTCTGCGTGGCCTACCTTCATCATCCATTCCTTCGAGCATTGCCATTTCCCCTCGTACTATGGCTACATCTAACTCTAGGGAGATGGTCTTTCCCCCTCTTCATTCATAGGTATCTGTGGTCTAAATAAAATTTCATCAGGTATTCTCATAGTCTTTCCCACTAAACCAGGTAGCCATGTTAACAGAATGCTCACCCCATAAACGAAAACTTCTGGTTCTATTGTCACACCTCATAGTGCCATCTGCCCTGTAAATGCCAGTATAAATGCACCCACATTCATATAGTGAATCCCAGGAGTGGAGCACACTATACCTTTGTCAGTAAAAGAAATCGTCATGTTATGTTTTCTCATTAAGTCTCTTCCCAAAATATTGGCTGGTTTCTGTCTAGAATACAACAATGGAACAGACATGTCACACGCCCCTATAGAAATTGGCAATTCATCAGTAAAAGGAGCTCAATTGTAGCTCCAGAGACTCCTTGAGCATTCATGTCATTTTCCGACATTGGATATTTTCCCTCTCGTATACATGAATGAGTTGCATCAGTGTCTACTAGAAACGAAAACGAATTGCCTCCTATCATCACATCAATCCTTGGTTCCTCTTGGGGGTCTGGTGCCACAGATGGTACTGAACACATCAGGTCGCACTGTGAGCTCTCCTATTCTGGATACATGCATACACCTGTACCTGTGAAAGGATTCCATCCTACTACAGTGACACCACCTATTCTAGGTGTTAATAATTGTCCTGTGTTTGCATTTTGCTGTATCTCCATGGGGGCATGCTGTGACTGCCCTTGTGGTGGATTTAATGGTGGTTGCTGTGTTTGCTGTGTCTGTTGCATTTGTGGCGCTTGTGCCTGATCACTGTCTGATCTTGGCCGAATCCTTCCCTAGCTTGTGAGCTATATGCTGGAGGATAAGCTGTCCTCCCTCTTGAAATTGGCCATTTTGCACATACCCTTGGCTCCTGCATGTATGCACAATGTGCCCTGTCATCCGACATGCCCAACATAAAGGAGGACCCCGTCTAACTAGTAGCCCTTGGTTGAATCCTCCTAGCACACTCTGATTCTCATTCTGCGCATTCTGAAACCCATCTTGAGTGTTTTGAAATCCACCCTTTCCTCCGTAGGCCATGCCTCTTCCTCGTTATACAAACCCATTCCCTCCTTGGTCCATCGGGTGCTGATTACTTGCCTGTGATGTACCCACTGTTTGCTGTACCCTAATCCTTCTCTTATGGTCAATAACGCCACTTCTATGGCATACTTTGACTATTTTTTGTGAACTAACTTGGCTTCTTCCATTTTTCTACCACCGTCTTTTTATTTTTCACGTGTAACAGCCGACAATGATGCACTATAGTCAATTGTATTTCAGCCCATGGTTTTGCTTCCATTTTCACTTGCTTCTTGAGTTGCCTCTGTACCTGCTCAGGCAATCCCTGACATAAAATGTGATAGAATACTGGCACTGTTTTTTCCCACGGCTCGCATGTTTCAAGAGTCCAGCATTGCTGAATTTCCGGAATGTAAGCAAGTGGATCCTCGTCCTCTTTCATCTTACGTGTCAGAATCGCACCCATGTCTGATACATCGGGATACTGTACTCTGAGAGCTCTTATTAAATGTATTAAATGGCGCTCCATCGTGCCCTATATTGCTGTCATGGTCATGAAGTCAGGGGCACAGGCCTGCAGGGGTCGCATGCACAGGGGACCTGGGTGGACACTGTACTGGCGCCTTTGGCGCCAGGTTCATGAACAAAAGTAAACAAGAACATCCATTCAACTCCAAAAAGCTTTTATTATGGACATAGCCCTTCAGATGCATTAACCTTGAAAATTCGATCCATTAAGCAGGATGCATTAACCTTGAACATTCCATCCATTAAGCAGCCCCAAGTGTATTCTTTGGTGTGGCTGCTAATGGATTGCCTTTGCACGTGCTCACTCTCTAGGAGTGGCAGGGTGTGGCTGGTAAACCGGCCCTAATGGGCGTGCCCACGATCTCAGCTATATAAGCTGCCCGATCCTCAAGACAGACGCTTTGCGTTATTCTGCACTTGCAAACAGCGAAACGCTCACCGTTGCCTGAGGTCAAACTTACCTTTGAAGATCCTGCTTCCTGGACATCCTGCTTCCTGCCAGCATACTTACCAACTGGTGGAAGCTGTTTTTATCTGTACCTCTCTTCGGCGAACCAAGTATTCATCTTTACACTTTCCGGAACGCTGAAATCTTCATCTTGGCACCGCAGCATGGCATGCTCCATCGTCGACAGCAGCGCCTGCAAGGAAAAACAGAAGACAAGGTTAGACATAAACAGTCAGTTTAAGGTTGCACTTCGCCATACTTCGCGCTTTTCCTTAAACCATCACTTACCTGCTGTCGAACATTGCGCCAGCATCCATCTTCCATCCAGCCGCATCTCGCGTCTCACAGCTGCATTGAGGCCGCATTTCCATCTACGGGAAGAAAAAAGAAGAGTGACATTTTTCGGGCATAAATAGGAGCAACATATATAGACATTAAACAGAACAAACAGCATCACAAGAGCTCAAGAAAGACTTACCAATCATAAGGAGAAGCATAGTCGCAGCTGGACTGGACTAATCCTTATCAGGGATCAGTGAAGGAACTAGATCCCATTTGACGCGCCCCTGCCAGAAGTAGCAGGACGGAGAACTTATCTTCCCTAATTCACAGGTGAGCTTTATGGGCTGGCATATGCTCACAGAAACCGTACTTTGGGGTGAAGGGTTCGAGAGGTACAACAATCACAGATTGGCGCACTCACACACTCTTATCTCTTCGCAGGAGCAGTATCACCACGTACCACCGCTCACAGCTTTTCTACTGAGGGAGAGGCCTGACGGGGTGGTTCAAGTTCAGGGAGGGCTGCAACCGTGCCCCAACGCCTCGGCAGATATGATGATATGATATGATATGGCATTTGCAACGCGCCTATACACAAGTGTTTCAAGGCGCGACGAGGCAGGGAGGGGGGAACAAGGGGAAGACAGACAATGATCCTACTAGGCCAGGTGTCATTCAGATCGCGCAAGTGCAGGGGTAGAGGGAAGGGAAAAAGTACAAGGGGAAGGGGAGGGGGAAGTGCAGTACAAAGTAAGAAGAGTAAAAAATAAATAAATAGGGCCAGCTGGTGGCAAGTGCAAGGTAAGTGCAGACAAGTGCTGGGAAGGGGGGGCTATAGGGATACAGAGACAGTCCCGCAGTGCAGGGGTTGCCAGGGAGGCCGTGCAAGTGGAGAGTGGCTAGGCCCAGGACTGAGGTCGGTGAGAGTGGCCCAGTAGCAGATTCAGTGCAGTTTCAGTGAAGAATTTAGCAGGGGAGAGGGAGAGAGAAAGCAGAAGCAAAGAGGAAGATTTTGAGGTGCTTCTGGACCGGAGATGGTTCTCCTCAAGTTTCAGGGAGGCGGGAAGGCTGTTCCAGAGGGAGGCCCCTGCCGCGGAGAGAGATCTACCCCCAGCTTGTTGCTTCGAGAAGCGGCTGACCCTGAGGGAGTTGGAGACGGATGAGCGAAGGGCTCGGGAAGGAAGATATTTAGGAAGAGAGAGTTGAAGGTATTTAGGCCCCAGGCCCCAGAAGGCCTTGTGGACAATGCAGAGGGTTTTGAACGTAATCCTCGCAGCCACTGGGTGCCAGTGTAGAGATTTCAGTCCTGGAGAGATACGGTCCCTGGGCTTGAGGCCAAGGACAAGTCTCGCAGTTCTGTTCTGGATGAGTTGCAGAGGGCGGAGAGTGGAGGCAGGCAGATTAAGATAGAGGCTGTTGCGGTAGTCCAGCTTTGAGAGAACCAGGGCTCGGGAGACAGTGAGCTTCTGGGGGAAGGAGAGGAAGGGAAGAATACCTCTGAGCAGGTGCAGCTGGTAGTGTGACTTCTTAGAGACGTCAGATATATGAGGAGAGAAGGAGAGTGTGGAGTCGAAGTTGACCCTGAGGTTTTTTGTCTTGCAGGTAGGAGCAGGAAGAGAGCCAAGAGAGGCTGGCCAGAGAGCTGCAGGGAAAGAGGGAGTGGGTGTGCCGATGAGTAGAATCTCAGTCTTACTGGCATTAAGGCAGAGGTCATTGGCGGCACACCATTCCTGGATAGCAGACAGACAGTCAGAGATGAGGGAAGGAGAGGAGGAGGCCGAGGGTAGCCTGAAAATGAGCTGGGTATCATCCGCATAGCACTGAAAGTTGGGGCAGAGGGCGGCGATGCGGTGGGCAAGGAGTGCCAGATACTGGTTGAACAGCCAGGGAGAGAGATTAGATCCCTGGGGAACACCACAGGTGGAGAAAAAGATGTCAGAGAGGATGGACCCAAGTTGAACCTGGGAGGGTCGATTGGAAAGGAAAGAGGTCAGCCATGTCAGAGCCTGACCAGTGATACCCAGGTTATCACGGAGACGGTTGAGCAGGATGGCATGGTTGACAGTGTCAAAGGCAGAAGAGAGATCGAGCAGAATGAGAACACACGGAGTGTTGGAGTCGAGGTTCAAGAGCAGGTCATCACGGATGTTCAGGAGAGCAGTTTCCGTGCTTCTGGCCGCTCTGAAGCCAGATTGATGGTCATGAAGACTACCAACAGATTCAGTGTGGAGGTTAAGCTGGGAGATGGCCAGTTTCTCCAGGAGCTTGCCCAGGAAGGGAGTGATGGAGATTGGGCGATAGTTACCTGGGTAGGAGGGGTCGCAAGAGGGTTTCTTAAGAAGAGGGTGCACAAGGGAGTGCTTGAGGGGGGATGGGAAGACTCCAGAGGTGAAGGAGTGGTTGCAAAAGTCAGCCAGGGCAGGAGCCAGGGAGTCGATGTGGTCCTTGATAGTTTCGGAGGAACAGGGGTGAACCTGTTTAGACGAGACTTTCATAGATCGGACTTGTCTGGAAACCTCGTCAGCAGAAAAATGGGGAAAGGCAGAGAAGGAGGGAGGAGGGGTGGCTGCAGAAGGGCCAGAGGAAAAGCCGGGAAGAGAGGGAGGGAGGTGATAGGAGGAGAATGAGGACAGGATGTCCTGAGTTTTAGAGATGTAGTGAGAGGCCAGTGCAGTGCAGAGGGCCTGGGAGGGGACAGGAGAGGTAGAGACTGCAGCAGGGTTGGCAAGCTCCTTGCAGATTTTAAAGAGTTCAGCCGAGTTGTTAGATGCCGCAGAGATGCGGACTTGGATAAGGGCTCTCTTCTTGGTGAGAACGGAGAGACGGTATTGCCTTTGGAGCAGGCGGCAGGCCAGTTTGTCAGAGGATGAACATGAAGCACGCCATTTCCTCTCTGCCACCCTGCACTTGCGTTTTAGGGTGACGAGATCCGAGTCATACCAGGAGTTACATTTGGCTTTGGGCTTCAGGCAGATTCTCATGACAGGGGCAAGGATATCAAGAGTATCAGATATAGCAGAGTGGAGCATGGAGAGGGCTGTGTCAGGTTGGGAGTCAGCCGAAGGGGAGAGGGGGGCGAGAAGGTGGCAGCGAAAGCCTCAACTGACACGCGCTTCATGGGTCAGATGACCGAGAAGATGTGTGGCAATGATGAGGGTGGCTTTGCCTGCGGGGTAGGGAGGGTGAGGTGGGAGGATAGGAGAAAGTGATCACTCCAGGAGAGAGGAGTGGAGAGAGGGACGGAGAGGGGAAGGTCAGAAGAGATCAGAGCATCAAGAGTGTGCCCTGCAGAATGAGTAGGCCCAGACGGGAGAATAGAGAGTGAGAGAGAGTGGCAGAGGTCACGAAAGAGTCCAGTGGGGGGACAGGAGGCATCCAGGTGGATGTTGAAGTCACCAAGAAAGAGGAGTTGAGTGGTGGAGGACAAGAGTGAGGAGGAGAGGTCAGCCCACTCAGAGAGGAAGGAGGAAATTTGACCAGGTGGCCGATAGATAGTAGCCACGGTAAGGGAATGGCTAGGAGAGAGAGAGATTCGGCAGACAAGACATTCAAAAGAGGAGTAGGTCTGCGTAGGAGTGACAGTGGCAGGAATCCACTCAGGGAAGATAAGGGCAACACCCCCCCCTGCACAGTTGGGCCTGGGCACGGAGAGGATCATGTAACCGTCAGGTAGGAGTGTGTCAAAGCTGGTGACAGAGCTGGCTGTGAACCATGTCTCAGTGAGACTCAGGACGACAAGGTCCAATTCCTCAAGAAGGTGACAGATATCAGAGGAATGCTGGATGGCAGAGCAAGAGTTAAGAGTGGCAATGTGGAGAAGGTTGCCATCCTTGAAGGACTTCCGGGGAGGGGTACAGATCAGAGGTACGCCCTGCAGAGGTGTAGAAGAAGGAGGTGAAGAAGGAGCATGAGAGGGGGCAGGGAGGGAGGGTAGAGGCAAGGTAGCTGAGGACAGAGGAGGGGGGACAGCAGGAGAGGAAAGGAAGTTGATGAGGCAAGGGAAGCGTCTATCAAACAGGTGAAGGTTGGCCTGGGGGCCTTGGACCAAGACGGTCCCATTAGCGTAGACATTAATGATGGCCTTAGAGGAGCAGAAGGGGGACAAGAGGACATCCCAACGAGTGCCACCATTAATGGGAGAAGAGGAAAAAGGAGAGAGCACAGAGACCATATGAAGGGTCCATAGGTCAGGCGAAGGCACGAAAAATAGGATGTCAGTGAAAGTTTCCTTAGAGCAGGCACTAGTGTAGGTGTCAGCGATAGGGAGGCCTGGGTTGGAGACCAAGATGTCCTTTTTAAACTTTTTCCTACCAGATTTAGTGAGGAGAGCAGGATAGTCAATAGAGAAGCAGTTAGAGAAGATAGGCGAGATAGAGAGCACCATGGAGTAGGAGGGAGTGGGGGGGGAGACAGACGATGCGATAACAGGTCAGCGTAACAATTTTGTGCTGTCACACTCGAATAACCTACTCTCTTCCAAATGTCATCAGCTATTTCCCTGGGAATGGCTGCTAGGAGACCCTTAATATCTCCGATTGCTAAGGTATTTCCTCCTGTCATTTTTTCGAACTCATAAATCCATTTTCCCACACCCTCCATTACACTGAGGAGTTTGCACCTTAAATTATCCTTATGCATCTGTGGCTATGGAATATACTGTGGTCTTGCTCCCCCTTTTTTCAACTAGGAAACTGTGTGAATCCTAATCTGCAATTCACTCCCATCGTCTGCCTATCCATAGCAGGGACAATGGTTCCTGATCGCCTTCTTCCTGGCAATGACCTTAACCTGCTTACAAATGGTGGTGACTCTCTCTTCTCATTATACGATCACCCTTTAGGGCATTCTGGATATGCTATAGGATCAGGCATCCTTTCCTTAGGTTGCTCTAGATCAGACTATCTTACTGGCTTGTCTGCCTGCAGGCCTCCCTCACGGGCACATGCACCTCCTCCCTCTTCCCCACAGAAGGATTCTCTCTCTTCGTCTGACATATCTAGTCCCTAACTAGTGTGACTCTTATCCCCTTCACCCTTGTCTAAGATCAGTCTATTTAAATACAAGGCTCTGTGATCAAGGCTGAAAGGATTATCCTGTTTGCCTTGTGATTGGAAGACTAGGGTTTGAGCTCCCTTCCCTCGGCTTCCCGATTTGCCACCTTCTCTTAAATTCTGATAGGCTTTATTGATCCTATCTCTGATGCTTCCTATATCGAAGTCCTTCTAGGGTTACTCTAGATAGCCCTAACGTTGCATCTTGTGACATGAGGAACTCTTCTATACTGCCCCATTGTATTCCTGGACTCGGCTCCATTAATTCCTTTTGAATGCGGTCAATATCGTGCTCCCGCTGTCTACTCTTTCGTTCTAATTCTTCATCTACTTCTCTTAGCTTTTTTGCTTCCCATATAACTCGTTCCTCTTCTTGTCTCATCTCGTCTCTCCGTACCCCTGCTCTTCTTTCATCCTCTTCTCTTTGTCTGTGTTTTCTTTTATCTCTTCATTTCTGTGCTTCTCCTCTTATCTCTTCCTTTCTTGCCTATCCCATCCTTCCATTGCTCACTGTCTGCTGTCATACTTCCTTTGCTCCTCTGCCCTTTTTTCTTTCTTTTGTTGCTCCTCCTGATACATCTTCTCTCGCCACTGTCTGCTCATACTTTTCTGCTCATATTTTTTTAATCTCTTTTCTAGTTCCGTCTTTCCTAACCTGTTTGTCTTGGTCTTCCCTTTGTCTGACTTCCTCAATGCTCTTCCCATCTAGCCTAAAACAAAAACTATTGTTTGCAGTGTTATTTACAGCGCCAAGCTTCTTATTAGACTTAAAACTGTGCTATATCGAAAATGAACAAGGAACCCTGCATACTTTGTGATGGCAGGCTATGCACAACTTGATTACTTTTCTTGGGAGCTCAAAGCTTTTGTAGCTCTAACTGTGCATAACAACGATTCGAAGTGACAATTAATCCCTTACACCTAACATAAAGCACTGCTATAAATCGATTGTTGGACATTGAAACCGGAGGAAATATTGTGCCATTTTGTCCAGTTAAACAGCCGGTTTTATTGTATTAACAACAGCCATGTTGGTTAAATTAACACTTATTTGAACACACCTTTATTGCAAAAACAATATAAAGTAATGAACAATAATTTAAGAGCTACAATATACAGAGCCTATCACTATGAATCAAGAAACAAGGGCATACATCCAGGGGATTCTGGGCCAGTATTGATTTTTGGTTGTGATGTCAGTGTACACACAGCACTGCACTGGATTAATGCATTAATGGTCTGTCAAGTGTCCCAGCTTGTCGGTACAAGCACAGTTATCAAGGCACACACACTTCACACACTCAGAATACATTGATGTTATGCAATGCACATTTCCTGGGGAAAAGTGGGAAACTTGACCCCCTTCAAGTAGTCGTCTTGCACTTTGGGAAAAAGCTCTTCCACGTTATACAAAGCCTGGTCAATCTTTTTAAACAGGGTTCTCTACAAACGTTCATCTGTCACAAGTTAGCCAGACTTGTGCCTCAGTTCCCCACATTAACCACTTAACTGCCATGCTATAATGCAAGTCTATGCAAAAAAGGACGAGCACACTCGCCTTAATGCCCTACAGTTCATCTGTCAAAAACTTATCTGCATTTTCAAGAAAATTCTGCTTGAGATTTCCGAGTGTCATTTCCACCTTCCTAGCTGTCAGTACATTAATCTGGGGTTGCGTCTGTTCCAATCCTCAGTCTGTCCACCCATAGTGCAGTCTGCCCTCGCCAAGTCAACTCAACCGCTTATCCTTCTTCATCTGTCCTCTCTTAGCAGCCTTTCAAGCGTCGCATGTGGTGGCCTCACTCCTGATGTTGGTAGGAGCAGGAGCTGTTCTGGAAATAGAATTCCATATGGTCTCGCAATTCTTTAGCATGCATATATCCTGCAGTACCCCACCCACCCTACCCCACTCTCTCTACTCCACCCACCCTAACCCCACTCTCTACCCCCACTCACTCTACACCCAACGACCCTACCCCCACTCTCTCTACCCCCACTCACCCTCCCTACCCCCACTCTCTCCATCCCCACTCACCCTCCCTATCCCCACTCTTTTTAACCCACCCTCCCTACCCCACGCTCTCTACCCTGACCCACCTACCATACCCTCTCTAACCCCACCCACCGTAACCCCACTCTCTCTAACCCCACCCACCCCACCCCCACTCTCTCTATCCTCACCCACCCATCCTACTCGCACTCTCTCTACACCCACCCTACCCCCACTCTCTCTACCCACCCAGACCCTACCTCCACTCCCTCTACCCCTAAACCACTCTCTACTCCCACCTACCCTAATTCCACTCTCTCTACACCCACCCTACCTTCACTCTCTCTACCCCCATCCACCCTACCTTCACTTGCTGTACCCCCACCCACATTATACCCACCATCTCAACCCCCACTTACCACCCTACCCTCACTCTCTCTACCCCCACCCGCCAAACCTCTATCACCCACCCATGCTACACCCACCAACCCTACCACCACTCTCTCTCACTACCCCCGTTCACTCTACACCCAACCCATCCGCCCTACTGCCACTCCTTCTACCCCCACCAACTCCACTATATCTACCCCAACCCTACCCTTACTCTCTCTACCTCATCCACCCTACCCCACTCTCTCTACCCGACCCATGCTAACCCCACTATCTTTACCCCCAACAATCTTACCCTCATTATCTCTACCCTATCCACAGTCTCTCTCTACCCCCAAACCACCATCCCTAGCCCCACTCTCTCCACAACCCAGCCCTCTCAGCCTCCACTCTCTTTACCCCACCAACCCTACCCACACTCTCTCAAACTTCACCCACCCACCCTACCCCCACTCTCGCAACCGAAACTCTCAACTCTCTCTACCTCACCGACCCTACTCTTTCAACATACCAACCCACCCCAGCCCCGTTCTCTCCCCCCTCTCATCCTTCCTCTCACACTCGCTTTATTTCTTACCCTCTCATTGTCAGGTTTTCTCGCTCATATTTCCTCTTGCTCATCATCGATGGCACCTTTTCCAAAACTCTTCCTCCCTTGCTCTATTCTTCTTCTCTTGCAAACCCACACCTCTTATCGCATCCTCCTTTGAAACTTTGCACTCTCCTCCTTGCACCCTTGTGCCTATAAATGCAAAATGCAAAGAACAGCAGTAAACGCCAGAACTACTGTTTTTGCCAATGCTTGCATTATTTCTGTTCACCTGTTCCTTATTCACACATTAATCCTTTGATCGCGGTCCATAGACTGCTTCCACCGAAGCTGAATGTATTAAAGATTGTGTATAAAGGCAATTGGTGGGGACAGGGAGTGGGACAGCAGGGCTGCGCAGCAGAAGTTGGGATGCCAGGGAACCCCCCAAAATGGATACGGACAAGAGGGGGGACAAAAAACAACCTTGTGGTGGAGGGAGTGTGGTTTACACAATCTGCCTTCTGCGATGTCAGTCTTTTCTTCATGGTTTTCAGGACCCGGACCCAATCCGTACTCCCTTCATTTTTTTCATCTGACTTTATCTGACTTTATACTACACTCTGTTTATTTCCTCTCTCATTTTCTATTATTCTCATTTTTTTTAACCATCTGCCTGTGATCTTAGATTTCCCAGGGACGTCATCTAGGGGTAACCAGGGGTCGCACCTGTGACCCCTGATGTCTCCCTTGCTACCCCTAAAAAATAAAAATAAAAACTTTATTTCTTTTTTACAAATTGAAGCTCTTGGGCTGTGGCCAATGTCATGTGACTCTGTTTCTAGAGTGGCTGGCTTTCTTGTTCAGGCTTCTTTAAAAAAACAGGGGGTTCCACAGGTGAAACACTTTGAGCAGTGACCCTAAATAAGAACGATTAGGAATAACCAATAATTTGCCTTTCTGGAATGCTATACAATAATTGCTAGACTCATTCAAGGATTAAAGGTTTATTTCAGGCACACTTCAGGGGGCGAGTCACTGATTTAGTCTGTTCTTAAGCACCTCAAATTCACAATGCAGACAAAATCCTCCAAAAAGCATTTAGAGTAGAATAAGCATCCATTTGAGACTATGTATTGTGCTTTTCGCAAGTTGTAGTTATAGCATGTTTTATTTCTGCCAATACACATCCATTCTTGTATGAAATGTATATCACGTTACAGTGATATTGTAACCATATTTTTCATAGTGTACTTAGAAACAATGCTTTGTGATGCCACTTACTGTTTTGTCAAGGGGTAAACGGTCGTGTTCCATCACTTTCCGTGATGTCACTTCGGGTGGTGTCAAATGACATCACTTTCTGTGATGTCATCTGGGGCCAAGGGTCTTGTGATGTCACTTCCGCTACACCTGGCATTTTGGTGAAATGACGTCCCTGACTCTGGCCACCTCATTTTCTATCTTATCCTTATACTTTTCTGCTCACCTTCATGTCACCGGGGGCCTGTTCCCCCAACATACTTGCTTGCCAATGTTTGTGCCCCACGTATTGCTAAGGGGGAGAAAGAAGGCTCAGAGAGCAGCGAGGCTGATGAGGCGGGAGAGCAGTTTAGGGCCAGCTACAGGTGAGGCACGCCATTCAGGGTTTCAGCTCAAGTTGCTGCTTCCACAGGGTTCAGTGATTTCAAGCGAAGTACTGAACACTCATCTCAGGCCATCGCACAACTATGCTTCCACTAATTCTACGACTTATTCCAAGTTACTTGAAACATTCATAAATGTTCAATGCTTGTTACCAAAACTTTTAATATTTTCACACTTTCTAGATCATCATTCCATCAGATCCACTGCCTACCATTACACACACCCCTACTTATACAATCATGTTCCCTCTATTTCAGTCCTATTGTATCGTCACAGTATGTTATCTCTCTGCGTTCCTATCCTATTAATGCTTGTCTCACTTCTATCTCTGCACTGATTTCTTTTCTTCTTCCTCCAGAGATGGCGATATGTTTACCGCTGGAATTAGGCGCAATGCTCAATTTTCTCAGACATGGCACGAGCACAGTAAGTTCAGCATGGTGGTGATTTGCATAGCATAACACCTTTATAACATAACATATCACATGCACAAACTAAGGTGCGCTTTAACAGAAAGTCGGGACAGCACCTTCCGTGCATGAGTGCTGGTGCTGCAGTGGTGAGGTAGCACTGGATAAGGGGAACGAGGGGGTGGGACCATTGTTGTTCACTTTTAACTTTCTCTTTTATGTTTCAATGAGAAGGTGATAGCTTCTAAGAGTCTTCTACAATAACAGCTGCGTGGGAAGAAGGAAGCCTGGAAAGAGATTCTGAGCCGTGTTTTCATGAACCCTACTCATGGAGTCTTATGGTCTGCCCCCAAGGAGGGAATCCACTGCTCACTACCCACCCTGGTGCCTCCACGGCCTTGACCTTCAGTGAAAGAACAGAGGCCATTGAAGGGTAGATGGAATCTGAGATGCAGACAGGTTTCATTGATAGCCACATTGCAGTGCTGCATTGGACAGTGGGAGTGGGCCAACACTGCACACTAGTGAAACAACTGCTGTGCCAACTTATCTCTGGGCTGGCGAGACAGTGAGCAGCCCAAAAACAGGGCAGCAAGGATCAGGCTGCTGCCTCCAGCTAATGAGCAAGGGAAAGAGCTATTGGGACCTTGCATGGGCTGAATGACCATGCACCTTCATTTCAGGAGCAGCCACAACTGAGAGTGTGGGTAGTACGCATGTGGTGCACCATACATTTATGAAAGTATTCATTAAACAAAACAGAAATCGAATTACATTACTCATGTACACTGGATGAATTGGCTAACTGAGGAATTGCCATCTGGTAAGGGTGTAGCAACCGTACCCTTTTTTGATTTTCATTAGCTAAAACAATGATGCAGGCAATTCCATTTCAGGGACAGAAATCCTCTGTCCAGATCCCCCTTCCCTAAGTTCTATGCCAAAAGCGCAGGGTATGCGTGTGACCTGTTAAAGTACTATCCTGATCCGTAGCACCTGCTCTCCTGTGGCACACAGCAGCGGTCACATGTGCCTTTTTGACAGCTGCAGTGACAGCCAAGCCCATAGACCGTTGAAGATATACACCTCTGTTCCGAAAACTATACAACTATGAGTATGGTATGGTGTTGTTTATTTATAAAGAGCCTATACACAGGCAAGTGTTTCAAAGCACACAGGGAGGGTGGGAACGGGGAAAAACAGCAGTCGCTCAGAGCCCTTGAAATTGTGAGACGATAATAGTCTGCACAGGCAGAGTCAGTGCATAAAATACATTTAACAGTTTGAGATACAGCAAATAGGCCGGACGGCAATTTTGCAGTTTTACCAGTGCAGTTAGGGGGTGAAGACAAGGGAGAACAGACAGACGATCTTCAGGCATGGTGTGTACGGATCGTGAAAGTGCACAGACAGTCACGGCGGGTGGTCCAAGTGAACCCAGTTGGGGGAGACTGGGGTAAGTTCAGGGAGAGCTACTCTCTAGGGTTAATTATCAAATGCAGTGAGTGTGGGTGGGGTGTAGGGCCATGGGGCAAGTACGAAAGAGGACTGTCGGGGGTGCCTGAGACTTGTAAGACTCTGAGGTACGCCAGACCTCCAGTCAGCATGCTGTAGGGAAGATGAGGGAGAGAAGGAAAGAGCAGAGAAATGGGTTAGCAGGGTAGAGGGAGAGAGAAGGAAGAGGAGAAGAGGAAGGTCTTGAGAAGTTTCTGGAACTTAAGAAGATCAGGCGCAAGACAGAGGGCAGCAGGGAGGCTATTCCAGAGCGAGGCACCTGCTGAGGATAAGGATCTCCCTCCAAAACTCTGCTTGGAGAACCGGCTCACTCGCAGAAGGTTGGAAGTAGAAGAGCGGAGGGCTTGTGAGGGACAGTATATAGGTAGGTAGCATTGCAGGTAGGTAGGTCCCAGGCCCCAGAATGCAATCCATCAGTTGTCTTGTAATTATGATTTAATCATTAAAGAGGCCGATAAAGGTGGCAATGTTGTCATCATGAATAGGAGTGACTACATTGCTATGGGCATGCATCATTTAGACTCAGAAGGATGTTATCTGATTGTTCCCAATAATCCCTTGCAGGTAATTCATGCAACAGCAAACCAAATAATTTTGAAATGGCACAAATTAGGCTTACTAACCGATGTGGAAAAACATTTTCTCATGGTTGATGGGCCGATTATGCCCACTGTCTATTTCCTCCCAAAAATTCATAAAGACTTTTCAGACATACCAGAAGCGAGACCGCTAGTCAGTGGAGGTGGTGGGGTACTTGAACTAATCACTATTTACATCAACAAATTCTTGCTACCAGTAGTATTGAAGACTCCAACATTTATCAGAGACACGATGCATATCCTTGAAATGTTAGATAACCTTAAATTTGACAAAGACTGTTGGTTGGTTACACTAGACGTCAAAGCTTTGTATACTTCAATAGCTCATTCGAAAGCACTACAAAGTGTTGACTTTTTATTTTGAGAATTTTCTGCTTCTTACTTTGAGCACATTGAAATGGTTAAAGAACTATTGCCATTCACTTTACAAAACAATGTTTTTGTGTTTAATAACATGTACTTTAAGCAAATGATTGGGGTTGCTATGGGTGCGAGCTTCGCACCAGCTCTGGCTAACGCCTTTATGCATTTCTTTGAACAGACATGTGTGTTTTCCAATTCAACTTATCATCCATTTGTATAGTTGTGGAAACGCTATATAGATGATGTTATTTTAATTTGGACTGGTACAAAAGATCTCCTTTTAGAATTTGTCTCTTATTTGAATAACAATGAATGGGGCTTACAATTTACCTTGACGTATTGCCAAACTCATATTGACTTTCTGGATCTTTCCATTAATTTAACTTCCAATGGTCTTGTTACCAAAACCTTTCACAAATCCACTTCTGTGAATGTAAAATTACATGCAGAATCCTGCCACAAAAAACATGTCATAGTGAATATTCCCAAAGGAGAATTTATTCATGCTAAAAGAAACTGTTCCCAACCAGATGACTTTGACCCGGAAAGTGCATTGATTAAAACACGGTTTTTGAATAGAGGGTATCGGAAAAGTAGTGTGGAACAAGCATCAGCCACAGTACGACAGCTCAAGAGAGCGGATCTGTTAGTGCCAAAAATTCGGGCCATGTCGCCATCTACTCAAAAAATTAGGCTGATTACCAGATATAATTCTGACAGTTACAAAATTCATAATATTCTGAGGAAGCATTGGCACCTGCTACACCTTGATAAAGACATTGCGAATTGGCTGGACACCCATGCAGGTGTGACTTACAGCAAAGGCAAATCTCTTAAAAATAAACTGTGTCCTTCATTTATGAGTCTGCCAGTTACACCCACGACTTGGCTTCACTCTGCCAGAGTCCTAGGTTTCCACAAATGAGGAGGTTGTTACATGTGCAAATTCACATTTGAAACATCAACAGTCTCATTTGTATTACGTTGTGAATTTGTTGTGTATTGCATCATTTGCATTTGTGGCCTCAAATACATTGGTAGCACTATCCGGTCACTCAAAATTAGGATTTGAGAACATCTGGCTACAATTGGTAGCCAGGAAGCCAAATATCCCCTTCCTCACCATTGGCAACAATCACACCAAATGGATTGCAAGGAGGATATTCGCTTTGTGGGGCTATGTAAAGTATCATTGCCCCCCTCCCCCTGAGGTGGCAAGCTCACATTAACATTACGCCAATTGGAGGCGAAACTAATTTGCAAATATCGCACTGTTTATTCTGGACTAAATTCAGATCATGTGTTTGCCACCTTTTTATAATATAGTACACATATGTTGTTATTTGGTTGACAGGTGTCCCCCCTTCCCTTCCTTTTTCAATATGTTTTTTGAAAATGTCAATGTTGGCTTTGAGCAGCGCACCCATGACCAGTTTATCTAGGCCTAATATGGGGAAGGCTGTCCCTGTTAGTTCATTCCAATTTCTATGCCTTGGGGCACAAATTAGCAAATAGAATTCCCATGTTGGTTTTCCTCTATGTGCCAAAAGCATGTTATAATTTGTTATGGGTGTTTTTTTCGAATTGGTGTTTCATTGGTTTCAATTACCATACTCCGATTTGGAATAAATTAATTCAAATAATTGTCAGGTTTCTATGCTGCGTTTGGATTATTAATTGTCCATCTGTGCTGGTTTAATGTAGCAGCATTTCTTTTTGGTTATTTTTACCTTTTCAACATGGCAGCACTTTTTCCTTAGCTTGCACAACCTTCCATGCACGTGTATATAGTCCTTTTACCATTTTGCGTGTTGTAATTCAAGCAGACACTAATTCACGTTCACAGAGGTAAGACGTGTTTTCACGCTCCCTTGGTCCAATTAATCATGTAGAACGTTTTAATTGACAATCAACTGGTAGAATTGTCACGTAGCTTTGTCTTGTGCTTTGGCATATTTATTGGCTTACTAAATTGGATTGAATGCTTATCTGAAGTTAATTAGTTAGTCCACACAAGGCTATTTACTTTGCCTTTAGCACACGTTGGTATCCGTGTCTTATTCACTTAGTTCTTTCCTTTTTCTTCCTTTTGAATTCAGCCTTTCCGCAATCGCGAGGCAATTTGAGGTATGCTCAAATCTTTTTTTGTTACCTGGCAAGTTTCGTCCTTTTGGCCGTTTTTCTAATTGTACTTTGCAATTTGGGCTATATTGCAGAACTTATTCTGGGAGTGTCCGATATTTAATCAGTGAAGTCCATTAGCTGAAATTCAAGGAAATTCCTTATTACATAGTTCTGTGGGCATAATATGAGTCACTTACTGATAAGACTCTGCAGATCATATAGGTCTTGATTGCGCTGCTACAGTCATTTATTGATTCTAAATTTGTGTTATTATTTCTTTTTATTTGTTTCCTTGCAAACATGCTTCAACTTATGGAATTCGACAATCTGTGGTATTTAAACTTTTTTATTTTTATACTATGTACTGCACATTGTGTAAATATTGGTTGCATCTTGCCCTGCTTTTTTCTACCCCTTGTGTTCTTGGTTGTTATGTCACCTTGCTCTCATATTGTATATTCTTTGATTTTATTTTTGTCTGTGAATAACTAACACACTTTGCACATAATCTTTGTATTTTAAGCCTCCGAAGAAGAGCTGTTGTCAGCTCGAAACACGTGTCAGGCTTCATATCATGCTTCCAATAAATCCAATTGAAACTACTCATCCATTTGTACACTTCCTTGGCGCAGAGAGACTGGGACACCCTTGGTTTTCTTGCAATCTCCTAGTGGATCTATACTGGCAGTATAAGCACACCTCCCAGATACCTGCAGCCTTGTTGTACTTTCTTTTCAAAATTTTGATGTGATATACAAGCGCTGTGGATCAGTGACTTTTTCTGCCAAACCTTGTTTCTCCAGGCCCCAGAAAGCCTTGTGAACAATGCAGAGGGTCTTGAATTTGAACTTTGCTGCTACGGGGAGACAGTGAAGGGATTTCAGTGCTGGAAAGATGCGGTCCGAGGGCTTGAGGCCAAGGATAAGTCTTGTGGTTCTGTTCTGGATGAGTTTCAGAGGGCGCAGAATAAAAAGGAGGTTGAGGAAGAGGCTGTTGCAATAATCCAGGCGCACTTGAGGAAGTACCGCAAGTACTGTTAATTGTGGAGAAACGTCGTCGGGAACGTTCGGTTTTCAAAGAACTGCTTCACGCTGGCGAGGATGAATAGCTGCAGAGCCAAAAATCAAGGAGGAGGAAGTCTCATTGGAGCTGACACCTTGGCCCCTCCCCTGTATCCCAGCCAGGCAGCTACATTTACCCAGAGTGCAGCGCACCTGCGCACGCACCTGAGGAGGTACTGTTAACTGTGGAGAAACATGGTCAGGAACGTTCGTTTTTCAAAGGACTGCTTTACGCTGGCAAGGCTGAATAGCTGCATAGCCGAAAATCAATGAGGAGGAAGTCTCATACGGCAACACGGATGCTGCCTGACCTTAGTAATTATACTTTCTTAACGAGTCAGAACGAGCGTGCTGACTTGCCTCTGCAAAGGCAGAGCCGTACTATTGGTACTATTGGTATGTTAGCATTTGAATGCATTACACACCTTTAGGCTGACACTCCCCCTCTCTCTTACCTCCTAGAAGCAATGTGATTGGAGCTGACACCCTGGTCCCTCCCCTGTATCCCGGCCAGGCAGCTACATTTACCCAGAGTGCAGCGCAACTGCGCGCACCTGAGGAAGTACCGCAAGTACTGTTAACTGCTTACTGTGTACAGTGTTTGGTAGGTAGAAAAGCCTTATTTAAGATTTTATTTTTAATGATTGATAGTCTCGTTTTAACTGATTATATATATTTGTACCCTACTCGTTAGCTAATTCTAAGTAATAAGACAGAATGGAACTACTTTCCACCTGAAATACCCATGAGAAATAGTATGATTCAGTTCACTACAAAATGAAGCAAACAATGGTAGTCACAACAATATGTTAGAACCCAGAAACAATCGAGCATGCAAAAGAAAGATAATTTCTCGACCTGGGCTGCTGAATGAGTGCAAATTAGCAAAAATGACTATGTTTTTTAGCAAAATTGAGCAACCTAAAGTGATTGAAGTCCCCATACCGTCGAAGACCTCTAAAGAAATTGAATGTAGCACATTAGAAATTATGAATGAGTTAACAACGGCCTTTCCGTGTATTAGTGGCAAACTGCTGTCACAAGTGATAAGCTCTACTCCATCCAAGCATGAGTTGACCAATAATTCACCAGGCATTTTGGGCATACCTGAGAGCATGAATCCTGCACATCAAACTGAGTCTATATGTGAAGATATTGATTGTGAAAATATTGAGTTCTTAAATCCTGGAGAACGGTTTGAAATAGACCCTAGTTCTGGGCTAATTGTTATTAACAATAACACTATAGAGAAACAACAGGAAAGCCCTCAAGAAATGAAAACTAATGATAGTAAAATAGAGATTTTAGATGAACAAGTTTCATGAATATGAATACAGAAGAACTATTTCAAGCACTTGAAAATGTTTTAGCTACTCTTGTTGAAAAATGTGACTATTGAAAGCAAATTGACAATTCACTCATTATTATTATATGATATTAGCACAAAAAAGCAATATAAGGTTTGTGATCAAAGTAGGAACACTACCACTGAAATGGTAGAAGCTGAAGCGAATATAGATGTTGGTAGCTGTGATCTGACCAAAAATAACATGACCGATGAATTTAATAATGAGTACAATATTATGGAATATAGTGTACTTAAAAAGAAAAAAAGAGGAACTAAAGAAAAATGCAAACATCAAAGCGCAAGTAGACGAGGGAAAATGAAACCTAAATGTAAGAAAAGAAGCTATGGACAAGCAGCCATGCATGGTACTACTAAAGTTAAGCAGGCCAATAATGGATGTATAGTTGTGATAGATGAAAGCACTGAAATTAATGAATACGAAATAGACGATCCTGTGAACAATCAGAATAGCAAAAAGATTGAGCGAAATTATTATCAATATACAAAGAAGCCAACTTTGTTGGTGAACATAGAGTGGCTTTACATGAGCATCAAGTGAAAACTATTAAAGATAAAGTCAAAAAATCAAAAAAAAAGCAAACAATAGTAATATTAGGGAATTTTTTATCAACCCTTCTAAGACACAACAAAACACAGCGGAAATTGAGATGTCAGGCGCACCTAAGAAGGTGGGAAATAGGAAGTGCAAAAAACAAAAAAAGGTAGAAACATTAGATGAAATTATCACAGATGTCCATAAGCTATATGAAAATATTACATGTACGCAGGAGGAATATGGAAGAATGAGAAATATGAAAAAGATAAGTTTGGACAAGAATAAGATAACACATAATGGTAAACTTCAGCAATCTAAAAAAAGTTCCTGAAAAGATTAATAAAATCAATACTCATGACCGAGATGAGTGTTGTGAGATGAAGCGAGTATTGCAAGTAGATAAATGGACACAGCTGAGTTTGTCGTCCTCAATAGACGGTAAATCTTAGCATTATGCTCTTCCTTTGTCCCCCGCGGATGATAGTATAAGACGATTTTAAGATAGTTAACCAGTTGGTGAGCCATAATAGAATTGTGACTCAGGTGTGTTGTAGAGAATGGTCAATACATTAATTTATTTTGAGCCAAGGTAAATTGTTTGAGAAATTAGGATATACTTGCATTGAAAGCTGTATGCCAAAAGTAAAATATAATGAAATAACTATTAAACATAAACATGCAATAAATAAACAGGAGGGCAAAGTAAATAATGTGAATACTATAAAGCATAAGTCGTCAAGTGAAGAAATAACGACTAGACCAATTGACAAAACTATTCCTGATGGATACTGGCAGTGGCTCCCTGTAGCATTTAAATGTCACTTCGATATGTGTCCCTGATGAAAAAGAAATTATACTTTCCTGGAACACTCAAGGAAATGCACACTACACAGAAGATGATGGGCTATTAGACAACATAAATATGTTTAGAATTATTGCACTTCAAGAGACATGGATTGTCAAAGATTGTGAATTTGATGGATGGAGTAACTTCACATGCAATGCCTCTCAAGGCCCTAGAGGCCGACCTAGGGGAGGACTTATGATCTCGATTAAAAAGCCATGGTGTGGAATTAAACATAAACAATCCACCAGCATGGTATTAATAGTAATAGTGTCCTGTACCCCCTTAGTGACACATAAAATTGCTTTAGTCAACATATGCAATCCACCAGGTGGAAAATACAATAAAGAAAATATAACAACAATCTCTAAAATTCTTGAAGAATTTAGCAATAAAGTCCCACTTATGATAGTGGGCGATCTAAATACAAAGTTTAATTGCGTATCTGAGGCTATAACCATGCAAAGTAACTCTGAACCCTTTGTCATACAAAATAAATCCAGAGAAAGTAAGGCATGGTCTTCCCTATTTAATAAATACCATCTGACAGTGCTAAATGGGAATACCCCTGGAGATTCTATGAAAAATGTGACTCGAATCTGTAGGAAAAGTATGAGTACCCTTGACTATATGATCGTGAATAGAAGTGCCCAGGAGTTAGTATGCGGTATGGCTGTTGGATGTAGAGAGGAAAGTGATCACCTGCCTCTATATCTGCTGCTAAGAGAGAAAGTAAAAAATAGAAGCATATATCAAATGAACGGTGAGATTGGAGTAAACACAGCAGGCAATCGTATAAAATGGAACCCAATGAATATTCAAAAGGGTAATGAAGTGACTATTCAACTGCTGGACACTTTTATTCTAAACCATGAACTTACACCTCTGAAATCAGAGAGTAAGATCTTTGAGGACTTTGAGTATGTAACTAATAAAATGAAAGCAAAAGTCATGGTTAAACGTAAATATAGATCAGTAAATGAAAAATGGAATTTGACCCACCATAAGAAATTTGACAATGACATTCATATAAGAAAAGAATTGTTAAGGTCAGAAATTCGAATATGTATTAATAAGAATGAAATATGCGGAACTGAAACGATACAGGAATTTAAAAGTCAGTATAAGAGGTGGAAAAATCTCATCTGAAAAAGAAACAAGATGAGATTTGTCTTACCCTGGCAAATGCAGCAAAAAATAAAAATGATCGAGAAATGTGGGCTATTATTAATGATAAAAAAGAAAAAACTCTTCCGGTTAACGGTTTCTCTGAGAGCAGATAGATTGCACATGTTAAAAAAACTTTGGGGAGTACGACAGGGGATGTACTAAGCTATAACAAAGATGTGATGATCTGGAAGGGAACATTTTCCATAGCTTCCTTGACATTGCTGATAAAATCACTGCCTAATTCAAGAGCTGCAGGACCTGATAGTACATGTAATGCTCTCCTGAATCAAGCTCCTGAACGGTGGGCCAAAGTCCTATATATCCTGTATCAGTGGATCAGTAAATTTGGAAAGGTCCCAGACTCCTGGAAAAAGAGCATAATTCTTCCAATATATAAAAAGGGAGCATACAAAGATCCGGCAAATTATAGAATGTTAGCCATGCTAGACATCCCTGCTAAAATATTTGCGAACATATTATTAATAGAGCTCAATCAATGGATAAATAGTTGTGCGATCCTACCAGCAAATCAATCTGGATTTAGAGCAAGGTCTTCCACGTCTCATAACCTAATTATATTGTTAGTGCAGTGGAATATTCATGGAAGACACGTAGATTACCTGTCTATGTTGCCTATATCGATTTCTTAGTGGCCTTTGATACGGTTTCTTGTAAAAAAAACTATGGGCCAAACTGGAAAAATGGGAAATTCCGCAAGCACTGCTTAATATGATACAATTACTCTATCAGGATACTTCCGTTAGAGTGCGGCTAGATCTCGAAGGGAAGCTGTTAGATGATATACCTACAACACGTGGTGTTAAGCAAGGTTGCACCTTAGCAGCCACGCTTTTCAACCTATTTCTGGCAGATTTCCTAAGAGAGGTAGGACAAGTCCAAATGAATGACATTAAACTGGGTTTATCAAGGCTTGGATGGCTGGGTTATGCCGACGACCTCCTCTTGTTAGATTATACCCCAAAAGGACTTCAAGTAAAATTGAATGAACTTGAAAAATTTGCCAAAGTGAATGATTTAGTTATTAACATAGATAAAACTAAAATTATGAAGTTCGAATGTAACAATGAGAAGACTAACAAGAATCCAATATGGCAGATAGACAAAAGAAGGATTGAAATTGTAAATGAATATAAATATCTGGGTGTCATAATTGATAACAAACTTAAATGTGAAAAACACTGGACTGAAACTAAAAGAAAGTGTATGATTGCTACTATGGCTCTAAGTACATTTATCAGCTACCAAGGAAATATATCTATCTGTACTGTGTTGAAACTTTACTCTGCAAAAATTGTTTCTTGTATGGTGTATGGGGCTGAAATATGGAGATGCTATTTTAAAAATGAGTTAGAGAAATTTGAAGCTAAAGTTGTAAAGGTTTTACTGAGGATTCCCAAAAATGTGTCATATGAATTTATACTTTTAGAATGTGAAGTGAATAGTGTTAACAGCCAAATCCAAGTTATGACTACTATGCTATATACCAAATTGACAAGACTCAATAATGATACTTTTGTTGTGAAGTTAATGGAACAATTTAGAGATGGAGAGAATAACGTTAATTTTATAACATTATATACATGGAAAGGGCTGTATCAAAAATGGACAGAGAATGATACTTTCAGATGGTTGCTAATGAGTATTGCACAGATAAAAAGAAAACTGAAAAAGAAGATATATGAATTGGACTGTGATCAATGGGTAATCACTTTGGCGACCAAAGCAAATAGTGGTTTCTTTCTTGAACATTTAATAACAAGAGACAGTAAACCTTCTTACCAAAATGCATACCCAGAAAGTAATACTATTAGATGGTATTTGAAGTTTAAATTTAACATATGTAATGTAATGACTATACTTGGAGCCAAGATTGACATCCCGAAAGACCTTAGGTACTGTAGTTTGTGTGGGACAAACATATTAGAAACTCCCTATCATATTTTATGGGAGTGTGAAAGTTTGACCTGGTTGCGTAAACTCCATCTTCTGAAGTACAATAATAAGTATGTATATAATGGTTTTGACATGTGGTAAAGATTATTTGGTGGACATGATATGAATTTAATATTTTATATGATGAAAGTTTATGTGATGATCTTAGACATTTTAACTGAGCTATCTAATGGAATCTATGTGTGGTAGAACAAAATGTATTTTAACTATGAGACCTGATGATTTTACATGGTTATATGCAAAACATTTCTTTGTTATAAGCATATTATTAAATAAATAAATAATCCAGCCTAGAGAGAACCAGGGCTCTGGAGACAGTGAGCCACTGGGAGAAAGTGAGAAAAGGTAGAGTACCTCTGAGATGGTGTAGCTGATAGATTTTTTAGAGAAGTCCGAAATGTGAGAGTAGAAGGAGAGAGTGGAGTAAAAAATGGCCCAATGTTTCTTGCCTCACAGGTGGGGGCGGACGCAGTGCCAAGGGAAGCTGGCCAGAGTGAAAGTGGGAAAGCGGGAGCAGGGGTCCCAATGCAAACGATCTCAGTCTTACTGGCATTGAGGCAGAGGTTGTTTGCAGCACACCATGACTGAATAGCGGACAGACAGTCAGATATGAGCGAGGAGAAGGCGGCTGAGGGTAGCCTGAAAGATAGTGGCATGTAATCCGCATCAGAAGTTAGAGGTGGAGGTGGCAATCACACATGCCAAGGCAGCCATATAGACATTGAAGAACCAGGGGATAGGATAGATCCCTGGGGAATGCCACAGGTAGAGAGAGCTATAGTCGAGAGAAAGCCTCTGAGTTCCACCTGGGATGGGTTATCGGAGAGAAAGGAGGTTAACCTTGCCAGCGCCTGACCTCTAATTCCCAGGGTGTCACAGAGACGTGCAATCAGGATGTTGTGGTTAACTGTGTAAAAGGCAGAGGAGAGTTCAAGGAGAATGAGGACAGAGGAGCGTTAGTGTCAAGATCTGCGAGCACGTCTTCACAGGTGTTCAAAAGAGCAGTTTCCGTGCCTCCGGATGCTCTAAAGCCAGACTGATGGTCATGGAAGCAACCAATAGATTCAGTGTGGAGGGTCAGGTGAGAGATAGCCAACTTCTCCGGGAGTTTGCCCAGGGAAGGAGTGATGGAGATAGGGCGGTAGTTTTTCGGAATTGAGTGGTTGGCAGAGGGTTTTTTGAGAAGAGGCTGCACAAGCGAGTGCTTAAAGGCAGTTGGGAAAACTCCAGTGGAAAAGGAGAGATTGCAGAGATCAGCCAAGACTGGGGCGAGGGAGTCAATATTGTCTTTAATGGTTTTAGAGGGGCACGGGTGCTAACTTGGTGGCACATTAAACTGTAAATATAAGCCATACCTGAGTTGCAGGTATGGTGGCTGGTATCTCTCATAGATTTTCAAGCCACATCAAATTGATATCAGACATGTGTCAGCTCTATGAGCCCAGTTGAGCAGTGGAAGGGTTATGTGTATTGCCCCCTGCAAGGCTATTTTGCTACTGCCAGCAAGACATTAATGCTGGGGGAAGCTCTTTGTTCCTTTGTGAGGGAAGGTAACCCCCTGCCCAGAGAAACAGCCACTACACAGTAAGCTGGCCGGAAACAGGAACCAAAGGACATACTCAATCACAAAAGGAGTAGCCTCACAACAGGGTGCTGCATACCAAAAGGACCCTTGATTCTATTAAGAAGGGAAGGAGGCAGGATTAGTGTAGACAGAGGGAGCGCCTTACAGCTGAAGGAAGGTTCCACCGTCTAATTTATCTCTATTTCTATCTTTGTTTCTTGCGCCCCCCAACTTCCTGTAGCACAAAGCACTTTGGGCGCAATGTCAGATGTCAAAGACCACTTATTCCAAGAACAGGGATTGGGCCCTTATAGCAAGCTTGCTTTTGTTGAAACTGTGGGGGTAATTTTAGGGGTGGACAAGGGTTTTTGTCCCCCAAACTTTCGCAGCACACCATTTTTTCCCTCTCATTTGGCAAGAGCCCCGTTAGATGCCATGTCCTCTCCAAAATTTTCAGCAAAGTTACTGCACTGGTCGAATCACATGTAGACATTTGCCTTTAAAAGCAGGGGTCTCCCGTTTCTTGTTTGAATCATCTCTGAACTTCAAACCTTCAAGAAGATTTTGTTGGAGCCTGTTGGAAGAGCAGCTCTTTCCAAAGTCCTCCAGTTGTGAGATGAAGGCAGGTGTTTCAAGGCAGAGGAAAGCTCTGTCCACTAACCCTCCCCAGGGACCACTGGGGTGAATTGCTACTGGAAGAAGACCTACATTTCAGCTAGCCACACTGTTGCACAATACCTCACTCTGCTGAAAGAGCCTTGAAGGTCCCAGAGACCCAGGACTGTGACTCATAGATGCTGAGAGCCATGACAGCCAGGATTCCTGCAATATCGCCGTCAAACCATGATTCCAGTGTTTATGACCCAGTTTGAACCAACTGGACCCTCCGAAGCTGCCTTTGACACTCACCAACTTTTGAGATGTGGTACTACCCATTCAAAACAGTTCACTGCCACACTGCACCAGCTGAAACGTGTGGTTGCTTTGCCTTGAACAAAGAAGCCTTACTGAACCGCTGTTTGAACCACCCATCTCTTCTTCGACTGCTCCAGTCGATCATAAAACTAATCCTAGTGTTCTCTCCGAACCTCATCCTTCGAGCCTCTGCACTGAACGACTCACCCATGCATCCAGTCACCAGCTCGACCGCTGTCGAACCTCAACCACCAAGCTGAACCTAGTTACCTCCACGATCCGCATCACTTGAGTAACGTTTCAAACCACAGCATCCTTCCGTTCGACCATCCCACAACATCTGCTTGCCACTGTGGACCACAGCGATTGTAGTATTTCAAACTGAATCGAACTACCGAACAGAACCTAGTCCTGGTTCTCCATTTTCGCACCTTGAAACACTTGTGTATGGGTGCGTTATAATTGGCATATCTTATCATATCATATCATTGTCAAACCACCACGACACTGCAAAGGTATTATTGCTTGATAACTTCACCATGGTACATTTTTGGCCCTAGAGGCTGGCTAGGTTAAATTAATCCCCCTTTGCAATTCAAGCACGTCTTCTTTGAACATTGTGTTTTTTATTGCCTTTTCTCCCCATGTCTCCTTACCCCATCTTCCTGTTCTGCATATTCTATGTTTTTTCTACAGGAGTGGGTTTTTGTAGTGTTTTCTATTTAGTTATTA
The DNA here is from genome assembly GCF_040938575.1 of Ambystoma mexicanum. Taxonomy (NCBI): domain Eukaryota; kingdom Metazoa; phylum Chordata; class Amphibia; order Caudata; family Ambystomatidae; genus Ambystoma; species Ambystoma mexicanum. The sequence goes on along the minus strand of NC_090928.1, from coordinate 191,682,558 downwards.
TTTCATATGGTTTGTTTAATTAAAGTATATATTTGTATATATCCTTGATTGGACATTCCTTTATTATGGACTATTATACTTCCCTTTGTGGGTTGCTACTGTTTCACATTCACACCCCTTTTGATAGTATAGACTTTGCTTGGCCCACATTACCACAAAAGGCAGAAGAGGCATATCTCCTAACTGTTACTGTTTTATCTTTTTTGATTATGATGGCTCATGGTTTATACAACTGTGAAGGTTGAGTAGGTACTTTAGCCTCATCTCATTCCTTTACTCCTGCACGGCAGTGCTGAATTGGTCACATTGGTGGCAGCGGTTGGGATTTGTAAAAGACTGTGGCTACAGTTTAGTCAGCCAAAATAGGAGTGTGTTTTTAACATTAGATTCACTGCCAAGGCATGTTTTAATTGCACAATGGAACCCGACATGAGCTCTGCGTCCACCTTGTCAGTATTTGAGCTGCAGGAGCTCTGTCAAGTAAGAGGACTCCCCCGCGGCATTAAGGTTAAGAAAGCCAATCTGTATGAAAAGCCTACAAACATTTGAAGAAGCTAGGGAGTGGAGGATTCCCAGGAGAGCAGTAGCAGTACTGAGCCCCCAGCTCAAGTTCCCATTTCTCGGGGGAGGACCGAAGTGGATGGGGAGAGCAAAGTGATAGCGCTTCACACCACTGTGACCGGAGAGCAGGTAGTGCAGTCTCTCAGAGGTCCCAACGGTCCAAGGCTTCTTTTATGTTCTGGGGAAGCCATCCTGGAGCAGACCTAGAGGAAAGTACTGTTGTGATGTATGTGCTTAGGAAAGGTATGGAACATTGGGGTGGAATATGGAGTGCCCAGCTCTCGCTGCAGAATGTTATTCTATGATCATTTTCAGTTGGCTTGGTTCTCTGCTGGATACAAGTTGGGGGTCTTTATTGCTTATGTATCTTGGTAATAAATTACTTGGATACCGCTCAAGAAACATGTAGAGGCCATCGTTACATTGGCAACGAGGATTTGAGGCCCTGGCAGGCCCCCAGTATCCCAGCACATGCAAGGGATGTGAAAGAGGCATCACGGATGTCAACTGTTGAAAACTGCTGGAAGCCGCGACTCCCGAGTGCCAGAAGCAAGAATCTGCACACGGCTAGAGCGCAGTGAATCAGTAACGAAGCGGTAGCAACCGCGACTCCTACGGAACTTGGCAGGAGGTTCCCTGTCAGTGCCCCGCGTCGGCGGTACAAGGAGAGAGAGCAGCATGATAGAAGCGACCCTCCTGTGTGAGCAGTGAGAGAAGCTGGCAACTTCACAGCAGTTGCCTATGGTAAGTGGGCTCCCTGATTAAGAGAAAGGGCCTCATTACACGGAAGGCGGTAAACCATGGTGCTATTAGCACCATGGTCCATGCCGGATTCAGCCATGGCGGAATGGGGAATTACCACCCCATTCCGAGGTTGGTGGGGCGGTAATTCCCCATGCCGCCATGGCCCTTCCCCATTCCCATTTTTGCCCCATAGGGCTCAATGGGAATGGGGAAGGCGCTGATTACGGTACCGCAAATTGCGGTACCGTAATTAGCATCAAGGTCCCTTTGCGGGTCCCTACTTTAACAGCTGGTAAAACCTTGTAATTAGGCGCTAGGTGTTTAACGGCGCCGCAGCCTTTTACGGCGCTGTTACACACTTAGCGCCAGGGTCATAATGAGGCCCTAGTATTGGAAACTATTTGCATTGTACGCATGTGACGATCGTGGCGCGTATGATTGAAATACCTGCAAGGCAGGCTGATATTCAAAGTATGCGCATGCACCAGCTGCTGTGCACCTTCTACAGCCAACAATCAGCTGATCAGTGGCACGCGCCAGGGACGTGGGTGCCGCCTCTCGCAATTACAAATGGGTCCATAGCAACGGATTGCAGGAATCAGCTGATCGGTCACGTTGCAGAGAAAAGCTGCACCTATGATAGGCACGGCGAATGCAGAAGAATCCAATTGTTGTGAGAAAATTAAGGAGCACAGGTGTGCGCCCAGGGACCCGCAGGGGAAGGGCACACACGCAAGTTCTTTTTCCTTTTCATTTTGGTTCGGATGTGCAGAGAGCCCAAAAACTAAACGTGAGAGTATCTCAAACATCTGCATATTTATCTACATTGAGAAGAGTGAGTGCTACTATTGAAATACATTACTGGTGCATGGTGAGCTCCTACTTCATTTACAATAGTGCTAAATAAGTAGCAGCACTATACAGTATCCCACTAGAAGGGGGACAAGTACATCATCATATCAAGGAAGGGATCAACTGAAAGAGAAGGATATTTACTATGGCTGTGGGGTATTACCCAAATTGGTCGTTTACAATTGTTCGAATGAACAATTGACCGAATTTAAAGGGTCACAATTGACCTTTTCACAATTGACCGAATATATACATATATATTGGTTTGGTAATATATATATGGGTTTTGGGGGGTTTGGCGATGGGTGGGGGGTTTCCCCCCACATATATGGTACAATTGACCTTCACAATTCGGTCAATGGGTGCCATGGAAGAAAGGCTTTTTACATAATATAAGGGCAGCCTGTGGGAGCAATATCTCTGCCGAGCACAAGGTCTCCCTTCTCATGCATGTCCTTGGATATGAAGGGCTGAGAATATACGAAACCTTACCCGGAATTCCAGACTTGGATCAGGAAAGTGGCGTCAGTGAGTTTGGCGCTGCTCTAGTGAAACTTGATCATCATTTTAATGTCAAGACCAGCACTGTTTTAGAGAGATATAACTTTGAAACAGGGGAGCAACGAGAGGGAGAACATGTGAAAGAGTACATCACAGCACTGTGCCATCTTGCATTGAATTGTACATTTGGAGAGAACTAGATGAGCACATACGTGATCAGTTCATGATTCATTGCTCAAATGACAAAATAAGAGAAGAGACAAACCAGACCTAGAGGAGGTTGTGGCAATTGCAAAAAGGGTTGAATATACATGAGAAATGTGTGGCGAAATTAGCAAGGAAGGAGGTTAGACCCATCTCAAGTGAAATATTAAGAGTGGATGAACACGCTAGGGAATATAGGAATGTGAAATTAAAGGGGAAGGAGAGGGCGCAGAATGCATTTGAAGCAGAGGATGAGAGAAACAACAGAACAGAGGGTACCAACAGACACGAGAGGTTATGTTTTCGTTGTACCAGTGCAAATCATTTTGCAAATTCGCCTGTGTGTCCTGGTGGAAGGGTAATGTGCAATAAGTGTAAGAGATGGGGTGATTACGCAAACTGCTGCAAGAACTATGCGTTGGGAGGTGAAAAGAAGGTGTTTTATGTGGGTGAGGACATGTTCCAATCACCTAGTGAGGAGGAGGTTGAACGGGTAGAGGTTGTGACTGTGAACATGCTAATGTGCAGTGGCGAGGATCGTTGTCATAGTCCCTTCGCCAATATCTGTGTGAATGGAAAGAGTGTGCATATGATGGCTGATTCAGGAGCGAAATTGTCGCTTATGTCACGTGAAGTGTATGAAGATGTTGTGGGTGGCAAGATAATGGATTTAGAACCGTCTGATAAGAGACCTTGCAGTTATAATTGTGGGAAAATGTATATTATAGGATACTTCATGGCGTGCTTGCAATTCAAAGGGAGGTAAACACAGGGGAAGATATATGTCACGAGGAGTGGTGAAACGCTACTAGGGTGGAAGGAGCAGAAGGGTCTAAGGTTAAGACTTCATCCCAACACACATGCACACGTATTAAATGCGACGGAAGGCATGAGTGTGGTTGATAGTTTCCCCAATGTTTTCAGAGAGAATTGGGTGTGTGAGGGGAATGGTACACAACATTTTCCTAAAAGAGGGGAGAAAGGCGGTGGCGGCGAAACTCTGTCCTGTTCCGATGGCTCTCAGGGATGGTGTGAGAGATGAGCTCAAGAGGAAGGCGGGTATAATTGAACCTGCAAAGAGTGTTGAATGGGTATTCCTTTTAGTCGGTGTTAAGAAGTCCAGTGGGGAATTGAGGTTGTGCCTCGACCTGAGAGAGCTAAACAAGTGTGTGGTAGCAGAAAGACACCCTCTGCCCAAAATGTCGGAGATGTTAGCGTTGACTGGTAGTGTGAAGTTCTTTACCAAATTGGACATGGCGTTGGCTTACCACCAGATACAACTTGATCAGTCATCGAAAGAATTAACAGCGTTTATACCCACATGGGTATTTTTCAATTATGCAGGATGCCGTTTGGTTTGGTGTCCATGTCCAAAGGTGATGCACAAATTGTTGAGGGGCATAGAAGGTGTATGGTTTTTCCAAGATAACATCTTGGTGTGTGGGTATACCTGGGAGAGACACAAAGAGAATGTGAGGAAGGTGGTGAGAATCCTGGGACAGAGAGGCATAACATCGAGGGTAGAGAAGTGTACGTTTGGAAAGGACGTTGTGGAATATTTAGGTCACAAGATATCTGTGGAAGGGCTGCAGCTGAGGAAGGAGTTGGTGGATGGCATTAAGAAAGTGAGATCACCCGAAGGGAAAAAGGAGTTGCACTCTTTCCTTAGCATGATAGAGTTCTATCATAAGTTTGGAAATAATTCTGCTGACAAAGTTACCAAAATGAGAAGTTTGCTCAAGAAAGGAGTGGAATTTGAGTGTGACGCTGGATGTGAGGAGGAATTTCAGAGAAAAAAAAGAGAAATTGACATGGCTAGTGCTTTGCCGATGTTTGACACTGGAAAGAAATGTAACATCTTAGTGGATGCCAGCGAGGCAGGAATTGGTGCGGAATTGACCCAATATGGCAAGGATGGCGGAAAGGAATTACTCTGTCTTAGAGAAAGAGGCTCTGGCCTGCCATTGAGGGAGGTCAAGAAATTCAGCTTCTGTCTGTGGAGTATGGAGTTCACCATTAGAACTGACCATAGGCCGCTCAAATCTATATTTGAGAAGAAGGGGCTGGAAAATGTATCAAGGAGAGTGGTGTGTTGGGTGGCTAGGTTACAGGGGCACAAATATGAGGTGGAGGCTATTTCAGGAAAGGAGGATGAAAGGGCAGATCACGTGTCAAGACTGTGAAAGGATGAATATGACACCCAGGATGTGGTGATGGAGGATGGCATCACGGATATGGTTTTTATGTCACATGATGGAGTGATCACTCGAGAGGAGTGGGTAGATGCGTTGAGGGCAGATGAGGCTTCGGTGCGCATTGTTCACTTTCTTCGATGAAGGATGGCCTGAAAAGAGGCTGTTGGAATGGGGAGGAGAGGTCATTAAGGGAAGTGAGGTCTGAGCTAGGTGTGAAGGATGGCATCTTGTATCATTGGGATCGCGTAGTGGTCCCTAGTGCCCTAAGAAGGAGGTTGGACATGAAGGGCATATTGGAGTATACAAAACCAAAGAAGTTTTGAGAGGGGCGTATTGGTGGCCAGGCTGCGATGGTGATGTGGAAAGGATGGTAGGAAGTTGTGTTGAATGTGATGTAGCTGGTAAGAATTTAGTGGCTAAGCAACAGCCTGTGGTTAATGTAGATGTTCCAGGCAAAGTGTGGAGTGATTTGGCAATGGGCATAGTTGGGCCAATGGATATGGGGAGTGGTCATGGAAGATTTGTCTTGGTGGATTTGTTCTCGAGGTGGACGGAATTTCAGATTGTGCGGGAAATAACGGTGCAAAGTATGGTTGAATCTTTAGAATGTATGTTTGAGAGAGAGGGTTTTCCTGTATCGATTTTGACTGATAATAGGAGACAATTCATTGGGGGACACTTTCAGGAGTATTTGAGACTGTGTGGAGTTAAACATAAAAGGATAGCATTGTATAAACCTCAGACCAATGGGATGGTAGAAAAAATTAATCGCTGTGTGATGGAAGTGGTACGTATATCGGGAGAATATGAAAACGGCAGAAAAACAGCTGCGAGAGAGAGAGAGGTTGTATGCTGTACAATTGGCTCCTCATGTGCATACTGGGGTAAGTCCCTTTGAGTTAATGAGGGGAAGAAAGCCCAATACCAGAGTTTCACTGCCGTGGTTGGGTAGGGGGTGAGAATCAGACTGTGTGGTGGAAGGGGTGAGAGAAAGGATGGTGGGGAAGAAAAATGAGTGGGTGAGAAAGGTGAATGAGAAGTTGGGAAGGAAGGAGCTGAGTGTGGAAGTGGGTGATTGGGTCAGCATCAAGAAGGAGGTTATCAAAAGGAAAGGGGACATGCTGTATACTAAACCTGTGCAGGTGCCGCAGGTTTTGAAAGGCGCGCTAAGGGTTTGTGGTGGGCAAGTGTGGAATATGGCCAGGGTGGCGAAGGTGAAATCAATTCCACGGTGGAGGTGTGGTGAGGAGAGTCAAGTCAACTAAGCTTTCCTTGCAGTTTCATTTTATTCCACATGTTATTCATTCTGTTTTTTTAATGTGTGTTTCCTTTATGATGCTCAGGCTGATATTGCATGTTATGAACATAGTTGTGTGTGTGTGTGTGTGGTAAAGGGGAGAGGTGTGTTGTGATGTATGTGCTTGGGGAGGGTATGGAGCATTGGGTAGAATATGCCCAGCTCTCGCTGTAGAATGTTATTCTATGATCATTGTCAGTTGGCTTGGTGCACTGCTGGGTAAAAGTTGGGAGTCTTTATTGCTTATGTATCTTGTTAATAAACTACTTTGCTACCACTCAAGAAATGTGTGGAGGCCATCATCACAAGTACATTCCTCGTAGCGGAGAGGAAGGAGGACTTAGAGGAACAGAATCAGAGGGATGAGAGAAAAAGACAAAAGAGGTTTTGTTTTACTATGCAAAATGGAACTACAGAAACAGAACTAGAAGAGGACTTCCAGCTGGGAAGGGAGTACCTCTAGCAGTAGCACCCAAGGGAATCCTAGGTGCCACATCCACAATGACTTAGTCACTTTATATGAGATGGGAAAGACAGCATTGATTGGTATGAGGGACATAAGCATGTCTTCCCCATGCAGGATGTGGATGAAGAGTTGTGAGGTGCAGTCCTTATGAGCCACCTACCGACAGCTGGGATTGATGTCATTATTCAATTGGCACCTGAAGAGAGGCCCATTTATAAGACAAAGAAGGCCTCCATCCACAGGAAGTTCTGCAATTCACAGAGCTCACCAAAATAAGGACGACAAAGGTTTGAGGCGTTTGTCCATCAATCTCTGAAATATCTGAATGGCTGGGTTACAGGTAACAAATCTGACACATTTGAGGGCATGGTTAATTTGATTGCTTGTGAAAATATCCTTAGGATTTGTGAGATGGAGCTACATCAGCATCTAGTGAACAAGAGTATCACAGACCTGAGGAAGATTGCACAGGCTGCTGACATGAATGTATGCACTCGAGTCCAGAAGAAGGCTCAGACAACCACATCTAAACCAGTTAAGAAGGCAAGTGATAAAAGCAAATCCAAGAAGGGCAACGGCCCAGGCTCTCACCCTCCTGCTAAAAAGGGCTGCACAAGCACAAAGAGAAATCTCACCACATGGTTCATCCGCCCCCTCACAAAGATGAAATGAGTGTGCCCCTAGCACTGGGCCACCCCGTCAACAGCCCAAAGAGGCTGCTTTCTATGTGGGGACATGAGACGTAGGAGAGGAGATCCAGATTGCAAGGGTAGACCCAAGCAGACTCGCTTTAGTTATCTTATGAGCTTATGAGCTCCATGCCCACATGGAGGAGGTTAAGTAGGCTGTGTGGTCATCATAAATGATGAATTCCCACTAGGTCTGAGGCTGACCGAATGTATCCTAATATCGCTATGAGGGAAAGGCACTGAGTCTTCAACTGCGACCCGGCTCCCACCAACACAGTGATATATTTGGACTATGTGTTCATAAATGGGGACAGAGCCCCAGCACTTTGGGATACAGTATGACTGCTGTCCACCAAGGGTGGGTGGGAGAGGACCAGGACCTTCTTGGACTTTCCAGATTAGTCAGGGAATTTGGTGAACTCACTGATGCAAACTGGCTATCCCAGGATGCAAATCATGTGGATTGTCTGTTAGGAAATTACAATCTCGGTGTTGAAATCATGGCCGCAATCCCTAGATCTAGGGCCAAAGAACCAGCATGGTTAGCGACCATAGCAGCCATGGGTCCAGGGGGACTACCAGCTGAAGATGGTGAAAGAGTGACACTGACTAGTCCAGATACTGAGCCCACAGAGGGGTCTGCTTCTTCAAGAGGGGACATAGTGACCATGGAGGTGCAGACTGTGGTGGCACCAGATTCAGTGATCCCCGAGGGGGGAGCACATGGTGATCTCAGACCTCAAGAGCCAACCAGAGCTAAGTGACTTGTCCTTAGCTGGTGGCCCCAGCAAGGCTGACTTTTGCCAAACGCAGTGCGACTGTCCAAATCTGGCAGATCTGTATGAGCAGGAAGAGAAACAGGCTCGGGGGAAGCATCTTGAGTGTTCAAGGTGTACTGAGGGAATTGTCTCATGTACAGTGAGTTCAAGAATCCTGTGGCAGGGGCCAACCAGAGATTGGTGGTGGATAACGTCACAGGAGCTTCCTACTGGACTTGTCTCATGACATTACTTAGGCAGGTCAAGACAGCTGACAGGTTTTCCGCCCATTTCTACTGGCCCCAGACAGGTATACAAATCAAGGAGCTTATGAGGTCCTGCTAGACTTGCCAGCATCCGGTAAAACAGGCAGAGGAACAAAGGCCCCTTAATTTCACTACCAGTGGTTGGGCGGCATTTCATGAAAATAGGCATGGACATTGTGGGTTGTTTGGATCCTCAGACCTACTCAGGGAACCAGTTCATCTTGGTTGTGGTAGACCGTGCCACCCAGTACCGAGCGGCTGTATCCATGAGAAGAACCAAAGCCCCAGGGGTGGCAAATGCTTTGATAGGGATATTCTCTCATGTAGAATTCCCCAATGAAGTCATTTCTGACCGTGCATACAACTTCATATCAGTGTATATGAAAGGTATTTGGGATGAGTGTGGTGTTATTTACAGGTTCTCCACCGCCTTTAACCAACAGACCACTGGGCTTGTTGAGCGGTTCAACAAGGCTGTGAAAGGGATGACAGGTGGCTTGGAAGAACACCTATGGAGAACATTTAATATTATCCAGCCATGCCAGCTTTCTGAGTACTGGGAGGTGCCACAGAGCAGTCTAGGGTTCCTACCCTTTGAACTTCTGTTCGGCCATCCTATTAGGAGTCCACTAAGCATGGTGTGGGAAGGATAGAGGGCAATCCCCAAACTTCATCCCGCAACATAGTGCATTATGTACTTAGTCACAGACCCAAGTTGGTCAAGTACAGAGAACAGAGCACGCAAAACCTGAAGACTAGCTAGGGTCTCATGAAGCACTGGCATGACCAGAAGGTCACAGTAACACAACATACTCCAGGACAGATGGTCTGGATTATCAAACCTGTCAAACCCAGTGCCCTTCATGCCATGTGACTGCTCCCTATGTGGTGCTAGAACATATCAGTGAGGTTAACTACCTCATTGATAGAAAGACCCCAAGGCAGATGCACAGCATCTTTCATGTCAACTGACTGTAGCCTCATTATAGCAGAGGTGACTTGTTGACTGACAATGAGACTGAGGATGAGACAGATCCCCTCCCAGACTTGTTGGATGTAGAGCCCACTGATGGGTCTCTGGAGAGAGTCCATGGGCCTCATTACGACCCAGGCGGTAGCTGTGCCCTTATAAAGGACACGGCTGCTGCCGGTAATTATTTTTTACCGGGTCCCAGAAAAGGGCAATAACCGGGTCATTCTGACCTTGGCGGACCCGGTAATTGCCCTTTTCTGGGACCTGGTAAAAATTAATTACCATTCCCATTGATCCCCATAAGGCTCAATGGGAATGGGGAGGTTGCTAACAACAGGCCCGTTAATGACGGGCCCGTTGTTAGCATCCTGGACTGCTAGCGGGACCCGCTAAGAATGCTTGGTCTGACCAGGTGTTCCTTTAGCGGGTCCCTCAGCAGTCCCCATAATAGGGCAGCCCGTAATGAACGGTGCCGGTCCCGTACCAGCACCGTTCATTACGGGACTGCCAGGGCCCTAATGAGGCCCCATATCTCCCCAAACCTAAGCAAACAGCAATGGTAGGACTGGCAGCAGCTGCTTGGTCAGTACGTGATTCTGTTCTCACATTCTTCAGATTTCGCATTGCAGACAATAAGCTGGTGATGAGCATAATTCACCAGGTGTCTGACAAGGTAAATGATGCCATCAAGGAGGAGGCCACCAAAATGATGGACTTAGGGGTGATTGAGCCTTCCCACAGCCCATAAACTTGCCCTGTATTACTGGTCCCTAAAAAGTCAAATAGTGGGAAAACTGAAATCTGCTTTTGTGTGGCCTACAGGGAGATCAATTCTGCCACCGAGACAGATTCACAGCCCAAACGTAGGGCAGGTGAGCTAATTGGCAGATTAGGCATTGCCAAGTTAATTAGTACCTTTGTCCTCACAGCAGCGTTCTGGCAGGTTGGCCTAACTGACAAAGCAAAGGAGAGGCCAACACTTTCCACTCCAGAAGGGCACTACCAGTATATTGATATGCCCTTTGGGATAAAAAAAATACCCCTGCCACCTTTCAGAGGATGGTGACTCAGGTCCTATCTGGGTTAGATTACTTTGGCGTTGCCTATCTAGATGATATTGCTGTTTTCAGCCCTACCTGGGAAGACCATCTGTCCTACCTGAACCAGATGCGTCATGTGGAAGCCTAGCTTTAATATCAAGGCCTCCAAGTGCCAGATAGTGCAGGGCACTGTTACTTACTCAATAATGCCTACATCTATCTAGCTAGACAAATCTCCAAAGTACAGTCCAACAGACCTACCCGATCAGCCTCCTCTGGCCACCTTGTCACCCCAAGATTTAGAAGGCAAAATGCTGGAGGCTGTAGCTTCCCAGTGATCTCTGCCAAACACTGCAACTCTATGCCTCTGGCTTTAAGATCAGACCCTTCACTCTGGTCCTTCCATAAAAACCTCAAAACCTGCCTTTTCTCCCAAGACATCTAGCAGTTCCTTAACTTCTCATGTTTCCTTACTGCTCTCTCTATGTAACCATCTTCTTATGTACCATCAGGATCTATTGTCCCTGCAAGCTACCGCTGTAACCCACCTGCCATAGCAAATATGTCTAACTAAATGTAATATAATCCAAATACTAACGCTATTTATTCCATTCCAATGTTTTCACTGTAATACCTATGGAAACAATGTCTGGAAACAATATTGAAATAAGCATTACTGTAACCCATCTGCTTAAGCTAAAAGCGGCTAGATTCCTACGGGCTTGGTGCGCTATACAAATGTCAAAATAAAAAAATAATAAACAGTCTCCCCAGTCCAAAATCCAAGTGTTGGTGGATTAGGATATTCCCACTACCCAGACACAGGTAATGGCTTTCTTGGGCTTTGTTGGTTTCTACAGGCATTTCATCGAGGAGTATTGTACACTCGCCCTTCCCCTCAATAATGTGACATCTAAGGAGATGTTAAAGGTCACTTGGACCACTATCTGCCAAACCTCCTTCCAGAGCTTGAAGTATGGCTTGTGCAAGGCACCAGTTCTGAAGATCCTAGATAATGGACAAGAGTTCATCATACAGACAGAAGCTTGTGAGTTTGAAATTGGTGCAGTGTTAGCTCAGTTAATCTCTGAGGGGGTAGAGCAACCTTGTGCGTAACTTAGCGGGTGCATAACCAAAGGGTATTGCAAGTGGGCCACAATAGAGAAGAAGGCATTTGCAGTAGTTTGGGTGGTATGTAAGCTGAAGCCCCCCATATTTGGGTCTCATTTTACCATCCAGACATCTGTGGTGGCTTATGAAGGGAAAAATCCAAAGTTGTTGAGATGGGCCTGCAGGGATTGGGCATGGACATTCAACACAAATCTGGGTGCAATCACTCTGCTGAAGATGGCCCCTGGGATCCCTTTCCCTTGAGGATGAGCTAGACCCTTAGAAGAGTGAGTTTTGGCTGGGGGCGTCAGAGGAATTGCCATCCGTAAAGGCTGTAGAAGCCCTGGCCTTATTGATTTTCATTAGCTAATAAAATGATGCAGACAAGTACATTTCGGGAATGGACATCTGCTGCCCAGATCTGCCTTCCCTAAAATCCATGCGATAAGCTTAGCATACACCTGCTGAATCAGTATTCTGATCTGCAACAGCTGCTCTCCTGTGGCATAGTAGCACAAGAAAGGATAGACCCCTGTACTGTTTCACAAAACTGGCTTAATAAATGCTTATTTTAGTAAAACATAGAGCACTGCAATATTTTAAGAACTATAAATGTGCAAAATGAAAACATTACCTGAGACAATTCCACACAACCGGGGAACACAACAAGCCATGCCTAAGTCTGAGGTATGGTAGCTGGCATCTCTCATAGTTATCCAAGCCACATCATATTGATATCACACGTGTCAGCCCTGTGAGCCCAGTTGAGCAATGGAAGGGTTATGCATACCCCACTCCCACCCCCCCACAGCCATCTATCTTGCCGCTGCCAGCAAGACTCTACCCCTGGGGATGGGTAGAGGCAGATAATAACTGCTGGTCATTTAGGTTTAGATGTGACTTTCAGGATCTGTATATCCTTGGTGTGGACAGCCTTCTCTTGGGAGCCTCTAGGCAACATGGGCTACCTCTGCGAGAGGGGGACTACTGGGTAGCCTGATGGGCTACTGCTGGGAGTCTGCTGGCCAGCAGTTGAGCTACCTGTTTGTTGGGCTACTGGTCCCAGAAGGCATCTCCAATGAGCAGTGACATTTGCCTCCCCTTTTTTTTTAGAATGAGGCCATATTGTACCTTTTTATGTTTCCGCCCTCTACAGTATACGTCCAGCTGAAGGCTGTTTCAAAGGCTGCTATGACTTGTTTCACTCATATGGTTCTGCTGTGTGACTGCCCACCCTTGATTTTCACTGTGTAAGTGCACATTTCAGGTTGTGTTTTGGTACCAAGTTAGGTTTAAGCGTGGATCATTACACATAACGTCAGCGGCGCGTTAGTGCCGGTGAGTTTGTCAGGCTGCTTAGTGCCAGTTCATGTCTGGAGAGGGATAGGAGGACCTGTCCCTGATCACAGGTAATTCCACCCACTCCCCACCTACTAAAATCCCTGACGGCCTCCTGGAAACTTGATATATCCCTGGGCATGGTTGTACAGGCATAGTATTCGCATCCTATTACTTAGGCGTACAGCTTAAAAATGACTAATGACTCCTTCTACGAGCACACAGGGGTCACTACTTATGAGAGTGCACCTACAGGCGAGACATGCCATACAAGCTTCGCAGACAATCTGTATCAGGTAGCACCACCCCTGCCTCCTGGACCCCTTCCTTAAGAAGTGGTCCCTATGCCACACATGGGTTGCAGCAAGCTACCGGGCACTCAGCTGACACACAAACAATTAGCTTGTGTCCTGCTTAATACCAGGTCCCTAGTCAGACATGCCACTGAGGTGGCTGATTACATCACTGACTCCAACATCGATATCTGTGCCATTACTGAGACCTGGCTCCATCCTGCTGCCGATCCTGCCATTAGCTTAGTCATACCTCCTGGCTTTAAGATCATACAGGCCGACCCTCCACATGGGATAGGAAGGGGGAGGAGGGCTGCCATGATTTATAGGTCATTCTTGCAGCTTCGACAGGTTGCCAATGCCACCATAGCAGTTTTTGAGTTTCTTCTTCCAAAACTCCCTATGGATGCTAACACCAGCATTAATATTGCCCTCATTTATTGCCCCCACCCGAATGCCATACCTGACTGCCTACTCAAGCATTTGAGTGATACTATCCTCCCTCTTCTTAAACTAGCAGCTAAATTGATTTTGCTAGGTGATATGAATTTAGGCCTTGATGACCCCACTAACAAAATGGCTCGACATACTAGTGCCACACTGACAGCACTAGATTTCTTGCACTGGGTGCAATTCCCTACCCATAACAAGGGAAGAACACGCGACTGGGTGGCCACCCATAATGTCGACTTACAATGTCTTGATAGTGTTTCATGTCCCTGGTCTGATCACTTCTTTGCACCCTTCGCTATACCATGCATTATCAAATGTAAACGCAACTAAGACCCTAGGGACGTCTAGGTTAAATGTAGGAATGTGTGCAAGTTTACACCAGCTGCCTTAGAACCATTTATTTTGCCCCTACTTAAGGACTCAGCTGACTTCACAAGAGCAGAGGATCTGGCAGAAGCCTACCGGGATACACTGACCAAGGCAATGAATCAATTAGCTCCAGAAAAGTTGCATCTTATTAAAAACAACAAATCCAAAGCTTGGTTCACCACTGAGACTCAAAAACTTAGGGGCCTCAAGAAGAAGGCCTTCTTAAATTGGAAGAATGATCCTTCCATCGCCAACATATCCGCCTACTCTATTGCTGCCAAACAGTATAAAATAGCCATCTATGAGGCAAAAAGACTGCTCCATGACAACAGAATCTCTGAAGCACCCTCGAAATACCAGAGAACGGTTTAGGATCTTAAAGAACTTGAGACCCAATGCCCCATTACAACAGAAGTCATGGAAGACACTGATTGTTGTACCAGTATACAGGAAGCAATGGGAGGGAAAATAGAAAGGATCAGAAATAACACCAAACTATGCCACGCCACTTATGACTCCAGGCAAGATTCCATGGCCTGAGATCTTCCCCCACATAACGCTGCATCCTTCTCCTTTAAGGAGATATCAGAAACTGAAATGTCAGCAGTACTATCCAGTCTCAAGCCTTCCACTTTTAAGGGGGATGTATGTCCTGTAGTGATTGTTAAGGCCTGTGCAGTACAACTAATCCCTATTATAACTAAATTTGTTAACTATTCCTTTCAAGAAGACACAGTACCGGAATCCTTCAAACAGGCATGGATCAGACCTCTACTGAAGAAACCATCACTTGACCCAGCCCTACCGGAGAACTATTGTCCCATTACTAACATACCCTTTCTCCTTAAAATCATGGACAGGGGGGCATATATTCAGATTCAGTGTTTCCTGGAGACTCACAATCTTCTTGGATATAAACAGTCATGCTTTAGAAAATCACACAGTAGTGAGTCTACGTTGTTGGATCTTAAATCTAATATCCTGCACCATTTGTAGGGGGCAGCACAGTGATGCTTATGCTGCTTGTTCTGTCCTCCGCCTTTGATGTAGTGGATCATGACATACTGATCCTGAGACTTTGTGATACCGCTTTTTTCTCTCCCAATGCAGCCAACTGGTTCAGATCATTTCTTTCTGGCCGAATGGCTAAAGGTTTCTGTAATAAGGCCATGGCAGAAAGCTAAAGGGTGACATGCGGGGTACCACAGGGGGCAAGTTTCTCGCCCACCCTATTTAATATCTTTACTGCTCCCCTTTTTAATATGCTGGACAGGAAGGGCACCCTGTATGCCAACTATGCTGACGATACTCAGTGTCTGATACGTCTCACTGGGGACTACACTAAAGACATTTTCTCTGCCAACCAGGTGTTCGGTCACATTGAATCCTAGATGAAGGATAACGAGCTTGCACTGAATGCCAAGCCTTTAACATTCCCGGATGTGAAATTCAGACACTTAACAAAGGGAAGACACTGGGGGTGGTGCTGGATCAGGAGCTCTCTATGAAAGCACACATTTTTTTCATCACTTATGAAGCCCTGCCCACCTGGTGCCCTCCTGCCTGCCGCTCTTTTTCCCTACTTAAGGAGCCCTAAGCCCCGCCCACCTGGTGCCTTCCTGCCTGCCGCTCTTTTTCCCTAGTTAAGGAGCCCTAAACCCCGCCCACCTGGTGCCTTCCTGCCTGCCGCTCTTTTTCCCTACTTAAGGAGCCCTAAGCCCCGCCCACCTGGTGCCTTCCTGCCTGCCGCTCTATTTCACCACTTAGCAAGCCCCGCCCACCTGGTGCCTTAATGCCTGCCTCTCTTTTTCACCACTTAGCAAGCCCTGTCCACCTGGTGCCTTCCTGCCTGCCGCTCTTTTTCACCACTTAGCAAGCCCCGCCCACCTGGTGCCTTCCTGCCTGATGCTCTTTTCACCACTTAGCAAGCCCCGCCCACCTGCTGCCTTCCTGTCTGCTGCTCTTATTCCCTACATTAGGAACCCTCCAGCATCGTTTCCAATGCAGAGGGGGAGGAGGAGCAAGTGGATCGAGGTCACCTGGCATAAGGACGACCCGCCTTCATTAGCCGTGCATCTTCAGTTCCGGCATCTTAACTATTAGATCAAGGTGCGTCGCTCGCTGGGGCATCCTAAGCGAAGGGCAGATGAAGAAAAGGGCAATTCCTGTTTGGACCAGGAGGACCCAGGGCCCGACCCTCTGCTCAGACGACAGCAGGTAAGCATGCGCCAACATGAGTTACTCCCTCTGTCCCCACAGGCCATCCCCACCCTCTCTGGTCCCCCCTGTGATGTTCCCTTGTGCCCCCACCATTCTCGCACACAGGTGTTGCCTGTTTTGCTTGATTCTTGTACCATGCTCCCCCAGCACCCCCTTCAGCCAACTTCTGTAGTAGTCTGCCCTGATACATTCTGGTTTCACCATCACTGTCTTGTGGCCAATGCTGTATTTGACTTTTATGGACTTCATTCATTCACGGTGCGTCACCCTTTCTCAACTCTCATGCTGGACTTCCTTTGCATCTTGTACTCATGGTGTTCCCATCTTCATCTTGTATCCTGGCTTGCAACATTATGTGTTACTACTGACTTCTGCAATTGTATTCACTCTCCCCTCTTGCTTCTCCACTCTTGACTGCTAACTATGTTCTCTCCTCCTTTCCCTTCTCCCTTTTCCTATCTCCTCCCCATACGTTCTACTATGCACTTACTCTATTAGAATTGTCCCTGGACCTAGTATGATAGCAACCTTGCCTGTATCCTCCACCCTCCCCTTGCTGGTTTTTTCTTCCCCTCCTCCCCCCACAGCACTATCTGAAAAGTCGTCAGGCCTAGTATGATAGTCGCTTGTTTTGTTCCTCCCCTACCTTTCTGCACCCCTCTCCCTCCCCTCTTGTATTTCTCCGGCTCTACCAGAAATGTTGTGAGGCCTAGTACGGTAGTCGCCTGTCTGTTTCCATTTCCTTCCCACTCTCCCTTCCTCATCTATGTCTTAGCTCTTGCACTATCTGAAATGTCGTCAGGCTGAGTACGATAGATAATTTCGCATCCTTACTGTTCATGGCCTGTAAGAATGTCATTGAATTTTCCATTGTTCCCTCCCTTGCCTTGAAGCGCTTTGAAACACATTGGGCCTCATTACGACCCTGCCGGTCCGGGAAAGAATGGTGGTGGTAAATCCGCCACCACTGTCTTTCCGGACCGGCTGATTAAGAGTCCTGCAGGCGGGAGGTGATACTCCCTGCCAGGTCTGACCTGGCGGGTTTAACACCACCCGCCTGCAGGCGGACATGGAAACACTGGCACCATTACAGCATGGTGCCGGTGCTTCCACTTCCCCATTCCCCTGGAGTCCTATGGGACTCCAGGGGAATGGGGATTAACAGAATTCCGCCTCCGAAATTACCTGGTCACCGGGGTTGTAATGCCCCGGTGATTCCGGCAATCACGGAGGCGGAATGGTAATACGAGTCCGGCAGTAACCTGCCGGAATTTCCAGCACAGTTACCACCGGACGCGTAATGAGGCCCATTGTGTATAGGCGCTATATAAATAAACTATCATATCATATCATATATCAGTGGCCTACTATCCAGAACAGGCTACTATCTGAAATTGCTGGCCCAAATCAGGCCCTTTCTGAGTAAAATCAACTGAGCGATGATCGCAAGAGCGATTATCGGGACCCATATAGACTACTGCTCTAGTCTCATTCAGGGTGTTGGGAAAGGGGAATTGGCCAGACTACAGGTCATTCAAAAAAACACGATAAGAGTGGTTGAAGGTCTTAAAAGATCTGACCACGTCTACTGCCAGACAAAACCTTCATTGGCTTCCAGTGGAAAAGAGAGTGATTTTCTGAACACTCTGCATCGCACAATAATGCCTGCTCAAAGAGGTACCTAGACATCTAGCAGAGTCATTGGTCCGGCTGCCAGAAAGAAGGATCTTACGATCCAATAACTCTAATCTTCTGCTTATCCCCAAGGCGAAATTGGCCATTGTCGCACAGAACTCCTTTTTCCACACAGCTCCCAGGCTCTGGAATGAGCGTAAACCAGATCTGAGAGCCTGTTTTGCTTTCTCAAATTTAAATAGGCACTAAAGACACTTCCCTTCTGCTAACCCTTTTCAACTTCCTCCTCTGTCCCCGATATCTGTACTTGATTTTATGTTCTGTGAGTCCCTGCGCTCTTATGCCTACCGGCCGTGTTTAAACGCATTACGAATAAATAAATAAAAAATCCTGTCAGTCAAAGAGTCTGTAACCTTTGTATGAAATGTCTGCCTGTAACAGGTGATGAAATCATATTGATTATACACGTGATTCCACATTTTGTGGCCAGTCTTTATTTTTTCCACGGATATTCTAGTTGGAATCTTTACTTGTTTTCTCTGTACCAGCAAACATGGGTCAGAGAGTGGTTGAATAGGCAGGCGTTGGGTTCCGCTTGTTTTACCACCACCAAACCCACCATCGAATTGAGGATACTTGTAATAGCTGCCATGTTCCCCTGTGTCAAAAGTGACACCTGGAGAACCATGGACGTCATTTAGGGGTTGCCAGGGTTCGCAACTGCGACCACTGAGATCTCCCTTGCAACCCCTAAAAAAAAAGGTAATAAATAACGTTTTTTTGTTGTTTTTTTTGTTTTACATTGAGACTCATTCGCTGTGGACAGCAGCATGTGGCTCTTTGATTCTGGAGTGGCTGTTTTTCTGATGGCTATAGGCGCTAAGATAGCTCAGTGTATTGAGCGCTGGCTGCTGCAATGTGTGTGTGATCTGCAGGTTGCAGGTTTGACTCCCAGCAAGGTTAACTCAGCCTTTCATTCTGCTGAGGTTGATAAATGAGTACCAACACAGGTTGGGTGATAATGTATGTATATTTGTTCTATATGAAGCGCTTAAGCGTAAGTGCTATATAATAACACATCATTATCATTTGGCCTTGGACGTCTGCTTGCATTCACAGTGATTTGGTAATATGGGCCTATGCGCACATATATTAACGATACATATGGTGATCCATTCTTGTATGAAATGTATATCACTTTACAATGATATCGTAATCATATTTTTCGTAGCATACTCAGACACATTGCTATGTGATGCCACTCCCTGTTTTGTCGTGGGGTGAAAGGTCGTGTTCCACCGCGTCCCGTGATGTCACTTCGGGGTGGGGTCAAATGACATCACAGGAAGTCAGAGGTCAAGGGTCATGTGAGGTCCCCCCCCGCGACCCCTGGCAGTTTGGTGAAATGACGTCCCTGCTAGAGACAGTCCTGATTTTCCCATTGCATGCTGGGACTTGTAGGCCCATACTTAAAATGGGGACAGTGAAACAAGTCCCAGCATGAAATGGGAAAATCAGGATTGGCTCGAGGCGTCAGAAGGAACACATGGGAACTTGGCAGCCTGCACTAATGTATGGGTGTACCCACGAAAATCCAGAATCTAATGTAGAATATCCCAAGATAAAAACACTAGAGCATTGTAATGTAAGCTTTTGTGTCCCATTTATACATTTTATAAAACCTTTTGTTTGAATCCCATTGTATGACTCCTTGGTTACTATTTTTTAGAAAGGCATTTTGATGTGTTTTGAAGAAAGGCAAAAGAAAGAAAAAATCATACGACACACATTACAATGATGCCTAGACACCCGCGCACAGGACATAAACTACAGCACAATGCAGTGAAAATCCAGACACGCTCGAATGGGGGAGTGAAGAAAAAGTCATTAATGGTGTTATGCGCCAGCAGCGGGGCGCGGGAATTATTTGATTTGTAAGTATCATAATGAAAATCCCATTAGGCGGCTCCCTCACAGAAGAAGAGGGGGGCGGGGGGCCCACGTTTGTCAGGAGAGTCAGCATTGACGCAGGCTGCTCTGACGCAGGCGGAGTGGGGACAGGGGAGGGAGGTGGAGACAGACAGATGCGAGAGGTCTGCAAAGCGTCTGCAACAAGCCGCCCTAGACGGCTGTCTCTCTCTCACACTGCAAAGAAATCGTTTCACCGTCTGCACCCCTCGCAACGCCGTCCAATAACTCACACGTACCACACACATGGAAGAAACATCAACTACGCAGGACTACGTGCGTTGTTCTGATAAAACATAATAGACGTGCTGCAAAGTGAACCTGTGCGTTATCTGCCGACTCGGGGTGAGTGTGGGTGGGGGCGAATGACGTCCGACCGTCCTATGTTTACAAGTTGTCCATATTTTAAGGAGCATGGAAGCGGGAGACATGTGGCGGATATCATTTTAGCTGTTAGAGAGGGCCTGGGGCTTCTTTGTAAACTGTGCTCACTCTCTGTATTATTTCTGGCGGGGTGGGAGGACGGGTGGTTGGGGAAAAATAAGTACATTAACTGCTGGGGGCGAGAGGGGTTCTGAACTAAAACCTAGCAATGGTTAATGTCCTTGCAGCTGTTCTACAGCTTCGTGACATTTTCATGCTGGTGTAAGTCAAATGGACTGCTATGGAACCTGTTTTTTTTTAGCAGCTGCTGAAAGCCGTCGGATCCCATAGGAAGCCATTGTAAAGGCCTTCCGCAAGAGTACATGGCGGGAGGCATATACGCTTTTTGCACCAGAAGTGCTAATGACCAAAGTGCATGGGAGTGCACATGTAAGTGGTTCTTTCCGTGCAATTAACACTTTCTTGAAAATGAGTGCAATTATAATTAATAGGAAGTCAAACACTAGACAAATAAAAGAAAATCTAATTTCAAAACAAAAACAAATCAAAATAGGTGAATGCCGGTTCCACGATATTGTTGTGTGCGTGGGGGCGGTGTCAGGCCCCACGC
Source organism: Ambystoma mexicanum (assembly GCF_040938575.1). Classification (NCBI taxonomy): domain Eukaryota; kingdom Metazoa; phylum Chordata; class Amphibia; order Caudata; family Ambystomatidae; genus Ambystoma; species Ambystoma mexicanum. The sequence continues at coordinate 191,661,632 of NC_090928.1, read as the reverse complement.
TAGCATTCACTCATGCGCTCCGCATTCGCACAAGGAGACACGCCAGAGACGTGTGGTTGCTCGGGTCCCCGGCGCAAACTGCCACTGGGCCATCTTTATTTTACACTGCGCATGCGCGAGCCTCGTCATCGCTCGCGCAAGCGCGCACTTGCGTATTACTACGCAACAGATATCAGTTTGCTTTAACGAAATCCAAGACCTTTATGCATTAATTTATTGTCATTATAATGCCAAGGCTTCAATTTGCAAAGTTCAAACAATGCATTTTCTTTGATATAATGTCCCTTCAGTGTATTATGAAATAAACAATCTAAGGCCAAATGCAGGGACGTCATTTAACCCAAATGCCAGGGGTAACGTTAGTGACACCACATGGTCCTTGACCTTCGATGACATCACAGGAAGTGATGGCATTTGACCCCACCCCAAGTGACATCACAGGAAGTGATGGCACATGTCCATCAGATGTGTCTAACACCCGTGTTTCCAGGTGCTCTCATTTCAGCCAGACATAAGAGGGAGGCGAGATTTGGCCACAAACACACATTTGGGGAATGTAATTTTCCAGATTTGATGTGGACCCTATATGTAATACATACATAATGCAGTACTTGTAACAGGGTAACCGAAATCTCAAATGTAGGCTACAGCTGGTGTATGAAACACCTATAGATCAATGGACACAGAAGACCCCGTTATCTGTGGCATTGATGCCAAAAAGCACTGACCTGGGGAGGCGTGTGCTATCCGTTTACCCAGTAGTAAAATGCTGCATGAGCAAGGACGGAAAATTACATCATTGACCAGGATTTAGTATCAACAAAATTCCCTGGTTATAAATGTATCTATGCGTCAGCTACCACTAGGATAAAAGAAACCTATTGTGCAGGTGTAAACTGAGACCATCTGTGTCTGTGTGCATTTATCTTTCACTTAGCTGACAAGCAACCACACATTGTCCCCCACAACCCAGAGCAGAACATAACACCTTAATGTCCTAGACTTTAATACGTGACTCTTCTTCAATTTTTTTTAATGGGGTGAGGTGTGGGGATGGGCTGCACTTCCCTAAAGAGTGGGGCTCAATGCATCTCTGATTTTCATAGCTCTATGTGCGAGGTGCGTTATTCAATGACCCCCTCGGGACCGGCCTGTGAATGAAGCTTCCACAAAGCCTTTTCCAAGAAGGAGTTTGAGTGTGGATTGTGGGTCACTCCATGGCTCTCTCACTTCTGAACTCGGTGTCCCACTCTTATTTCTTTAAACAGTGTTGCACCAGAGCCAGGTCCTGGTCGAGTTTGCAGCCCCTTTCAACCATTCACATCACACTTGAAAGCGTTCAAGGTGAGCAGAGTGCTAAATTTGGGAGCCACTTGAGAGCCATTCTGAAGGCCTGACGCCCCAAGCTACTTAACAAAGTACAGGACACGCCACACCCCGGGCTGGCCCGGACCACCACGTGTGCACTATGTCCATGATCACAAGTGAAAGAACTAAACATGCTTTTTAATCAAAGCCTAAATGTTTCACCTAGCCTGGTCCCAAAATATACCAGCCACCAGTGGTGGCTGGTGAGTTGTTTTATTGGTGGTTGTAAATATTTGCCACACAGATGTGATTGCGACCGAGCATAGCGAGGTAGCCCGAACTAATGAAAACGGATTTGGGGGAGGGGGTCACGGGGATTCTTCCCCCTCCCAGGAGAAAATGTTTTGAGTAATGGGTTAAAATGGGGCATTATATAGCACACTTTCTGTGAAAATTTGGTTGAAGCCCAGACAGTTATAAATTGGTTTTGTAGGGTGTAGGGGAAAACAGTACAATAGATGCAAGTTACCAAAGGTTCACAAGCACATTACACAATGCATTGCCATGCCGGTCCCTTCACTATTTGCCAGTATAAAAAACATTTTCATGCTGGCTGTGCCCATTCATTTCCCTGCTGTCTCCACCAACATATGCTAGTATTCCCATATAAGAACATACTCATGTTCGCTTTGCGATGTTGTTTATAGTATCATTATTGGCACTAGGCACAAAGCTGGCTTTGCCATATATGCCAGTACTCCTATGTAAGAAAATTCTCCTGTTAGATTGGCCATTGAAACTGACATGTCACAGTAAGGACACATGTCCAAACTGGTTCCAATGTAAGCCAATCTAGACCCATAAGAACACTAATCATCCTTGCTTCATCATAGATGCTCAGTTAATAAAAAGTCATGCTACAGTAAGAAATATACAGGGCACTACACCATAAAGTCAGTCTAGCGAGGTAATACTACTTGCCATGCTTGATTTATGAAAGAGGACGAGTAATGCATGTAATGCCACAGAAAAGTATGGCTAGTCTGGCTGTACCAAAATGTCAGTCTAGCCAGGTAATGATACACATGAACTTGGCTTTTCCCAAAAATACCAGTAAAATGTGCAGAGTCAATAAAGGATGTGTCAAAAATGCTCTGGTGATCCCCAGTCTCCCAGGGCCTTACACACACACACGTGCACGCGCATGCAGGCATCTCCTTTCACCCACCCATACATCTCCTCTCACATTCATTCACACTGCATTCACATCACAGGCATGCACCCACCCACCCAGAACATTCACACACACAATCACATTCATACCCATTTACCCACCAGTCACTCACCCATATACCTTCTCTCACATACACTTACACTGGCACTCACCAACCCAGAATATTTACACACACACACACACACACACACACACACACACACACACACACACACACACACACACACACACACACACACACACACACACACACACACACACACACACACACACACACACACACACACACACACACACACACACACACACACACACACACACACACACACACACACACACACACACACACACACACACACACACACACACACACACACACACACACACACACACACACACACACACACACACACACACACACACACACACACACACACACACACACACACACACACACACACACACACACACACACACACACACACACACACACACACACACACACACACACACACACACACACACACACACACACTCACATTCTTACTCACTCACCCACCATTCACTCACCCATAAACTTCTCATGTCCACTTGCACTGCATTCTCCACACAGGAACACATCCACCCACCCAGAACATTCAAACACACACTATCACAGTCCTACTCATTCACCCACCACTCATTGACCCATACACCATCTCACGTATCCACTCACACTGCCCTCTCCACATAGACACATACTCATCCAGAACATTGCAACACAATATCACATTCATACTAATTCACCCACCAGTCACTCACTCATACACTTCCCTTACATCCACTCTCACTGCATTATCTACACAGGCACACACCCACCCACCCAGAACATTCAAACACACTCACTATCACATTTCATCTCATTCACCCACCACTCACTGACCCATAGCACATACATACATCTGACACGCATGTCACACATGCAAAATACGCATCACATAAAAAAGCCATATTACATGTTTATCCAGCTTCGGCCCGTCACTCCAGGCTACCCTGTGCTACTCTGTCCTGCTCACAAACAGGAACCAGGAAGCTGGGAGACATTCTGCAAGGAATCCAGAGAAGAAGGGGTTGGAGCTGAATGTGGCACATGTCACAGTCAGCTCCAACCCCTACTGAGGGATTCCTTCTCTCACTGAAAGCCCTGGTCCAGCCTTCACCATGATGGGTGAAGACTGTGCTGGGGCAACCCCAGACCTGGTGTGGCAGGGCCCCTGCACCGCAGGGGTGGTTTGGGACTCCACTACTCCAGGAGCTTCAATTAAAAAAAATATTACAATTTGTTTTTAATTTACTACAGTAGTAAGGGAGATTGCAGGGAAAGCAAGGGCGAACATAAGAGTCACGACTGTGACCCCCAAATTACATCCCTGGCCAAATGTATGAAAGTGATCATGTTATTGAAAAGATGGTTGATAGTGACAGCTACTGGGCAAGAGCAGTATTATCGCTAATTTTTCAATGACTTTTAGCACGGCAGGAAATCATGGCAGGGAAATCTGCTGGGGCTCGTGCCCCACCTGGAGTTCAACTTTTGTTTGGATTCTTCTGCGGGTGAGCCCTGGCTATGGCCTGGTCATATTTGATTATGACAAAGAAAGACCATCCCTGCATATTTTGTGCAACGATGCTTATTACTTAAGAAACCAGTGTTAGCGTATGTATTTTATTTGTATTTATTGAGCAGAAGGGTGAGCACTTCAATCAAAAATGCTACATAAAGGATTGGAGCAACTCCTTGCAGGGAGCTTTACCAAAGTGTAAAGTAGAGTGGGTTGACAATGCCGTGAATGAGGGGGGAGTATTCACTATGGAGCACTGAGTGCGGACAACACAAGGTAAGAATACAAAGTAATGTACACTACTATGAAACAGAGTATGAGGCACTTTTACTGAATCCCAATCTTGGTCTCTCAGTCTCAGAGACAGTATCCATTTTTTGGTCTCAGTCACATTCTCTGTCTAGTCTTAGTCTCCCGGCACAGTCTCCCAGTCTCACTTGCACATTTTCAGTCCCTTAGTCTTGGACTCAGTATCTCTCACAGTCCCTCAGTGACAGACTTGCAGTCTCTCTCTCAGATATAGTCTCTCAGTCACAGTCTCTCAGTCACAGTATCCCAGTCTTAGCCAGAGTCTCGTAATCTACGTTACATCTGCTCTGTCTCAATCCTTCATCCTGAATCTCTGTCTCTTAGGGACTCATTATGGGTTTGGCGGTAAAAAATCGTAATTACCGGCGTGTTGTTGCTACTGTGTCCGTGAAGCACAGCTGCCGGAAACAACGGTTGATTCTGTGTTGACGTGCATGCGCATTCCGGCATGCCAGATACGTGGCACTGGCATGCCGGTATTACACCAAACTCCCCCCAAAATCCCAACACCGTCACCCTTGGTGCCAGTGACTCCGATTCCAGCATCATGCTCCTGGTTCCACTGGCACCGGTAACAACAGTACCACTATTACCATGACCGGAAATAAAGTGTTCATCGGAACAGGAAACCGACCAGCGGCCATTCATAAAACACAATCCATTGCAATCCTCAGAGCGCAGGACTGATACACATATCCAGAGCACTGATCTTGCAAAATTGAGATGGCATCAAGGGTACCTGCAACCCGGAGGTGCAAGCCACGCTTTGGCGAGGCAGAACTCAGCATGCTGGCAGACACAATTGTGGAGCATGCTGACCAATTTTTCAGCACAGACCTACGAAGGCAGGCACAGCTAAGAAAAAAGGCCATCTGGGAGGAGGTGGCACAGAAGGTCACTGCCGTTGGCACAACCCCCCGCTCTGTGTGTGAATTCCATAAAATGTGGGATGACCTGCGCTTGAGTATGCGCAACCTCCTGTCGGCCCAGCTCACCCAGGCTATGGCCACAGGAGGCGGCAGTGCATCCCCCATCCACCTGCAGCCCTGGAAGGAGACCTGCAGCAGTGTGATACACATTGAATCAATCGAGGGAGTTGGTGCTGCGGAGGCCTGAGGCATGACATCCGAGGAGGCTGGTGAGTACACGTAACCCCAATGTCACATCAACTTCTCTGTCCACCCTGCACACAATAGAGTTGTGCAAACACATCAAGTGCATTCTGCACAACACCAGTACAGCCCTGATGCCCCCCCACAACCTGATTGCACACATCGACATACACCATGCCCCCAAACCTCACTCATACCACATTCACACAGTCAACATATCACAGGCACTCTGAATCGCCCTGCACAACATGATCCTGCTGACACTCAGACACTCATCCCCCTGCCATAGCATAACTTGTGTTGTTTCTGCTGTGCTAGCACAGCCCCAAAGTCACGTCAGTGCCAAGCACCTACACCACCAACAAATGACCAGCGTTACACACCAAGGAAACATGTGACCCCCTCGTCCCATCCAGCACGATCCATGATGCCAAATGATCACTGACGCAGTAAGTACCACAGGCAGCAGGCACATGAGGAACACATCCACAGAACAACCAGCCACAACACATCATCATACAGCTTGTGTGCCACACCCCTAACACCCGACCCAGAAAACAAACACAAGTACACCACAGAAGTATCTCTGGCACTGCACACACCATGTAGGCATATCACACATCCACCCACACAGTATCCATGACACAAGCATGTGTGCACCATGTCATGCCCCCGCTATGTCCCTGACACAGCACTCTCATCAAAAAGTCAAAGCACTCGCATGCGCGAGCCGCGCATGAGGAGCTAACGGCATTGGCTTGTGGCGGCCGCGACAATATATCCTGGAAAACTCCCGTAATTGTCGGGAAACATCCGATCCCGGACAACACAGAGGCAGCGGCCCTACCCAGGCAGCGACTCCTGCAACCTGGTGCAGAATCGGACCCAGAATCACGGGTAACGGCCCGGAGGCCGTCAATGCGAGCCTTGCCGCCATTGCAAGGAGGACGTGAGTGGCTGCTTTGCCCCTCCCCCCTCGAGCGGCCGCGGCCTTGGGCTCTGGGGAACGGCCGATCCTCGGACCGTGTTTGGCGATCTCACGCCTTCGGACCACCGTGGGGGGGACATCCTCTCCCTCCCCCCCAGCTGGGATCAAGAAAGGGCGGCAAGAAGCGGCCTCGAATTGCGGCACGACCGCGGCTACATCCCGCGCCTGCGGCCGCCGCGACCCGATCCCCAGGCGGAGGACAGCCAGACATCCACGGCCCATCGAGCGACTGGGAGCTGTCTACACGGGTCGCCTTTTCGGCAGAACCAGAACAGGACCCACCCCCCCTACTCCCAATCAGTGAGACTGCAACACCTGGGGGCTGGGACACAGCGAGGAGGGAGAGAAGGCTGGGGGCAGCGCGGTGCTGCACACCCCCTACGACAACACAAGGTACGTGCAGCCCCCCCTGCCAACCCTGCGAACAAACTGGACAGTGTCCTGCGCTGGGGGAGCGGCGCACCTCTCTGGCGTTCCCCGGCAGCGTGGCAGACCCGCCTGCGGAGGAGCTGGCATACGAGGGCTGAGCACGCTCCCCACTCATGGGGAAGAACACCTGCCCGCGCTGATACACAACCGGGACGTGGCATGGAGCTGGAGCCTCTCCGTCCTCCTTCCCCCCCCCATCAGCGAGACTGCAGCACCAGGGGCAGAGCGGTGCCGCGCTCCCCCCAACAGCACCAACAGGATACGGGCAACCTACCCCCCCTTTAACCCGGCAAATTGCAGGACAGAGACCCCCACGCAGCGAAATTGCTTAAAGGCCCAGAGGACTGGCCATCTTTGGGGCGTGATTGTTGGGGAAGCGAAGGCCCTTGATGCAGAGCACATAGCCCCACAGGCATAATCACTGGACATACACCCCACGTACTGAGGTACCCCCCCAAGCCCTACTAGACCGGCCCAGACTAGGGGTCCTGAGTACCACTACCGCTGGGAGACCGCGCCGTTGCCCTACAGTCAACGGCCCCTGGGGAGAAACTGCTCATACGGTCGTGCACGTGGCGGGGGGTCGGAGACCGGCAGCGGAGATGGCGGCACTCTGCACGTCACTCAAGATCAGAACACAGTCGAGACTGCGGGCACGGTCCTTACCTGGACGCAGCTACAGACAACCCCCCCGCAGTGGACTCCTGACCCCTCAACAAGCCAGAACAGGGGATTGGCTCTCAGCAACCTACATAGCCCCACCGGGGCTCAGGGAAAAGGGACAGAGAAGCGAAAGATAGACGCCCGACAAGCCCGCCCCAACTTGGTCTCCACGACAATCCCTGAGGGGCATCCACACGACCCACCCGGGCCTAAATCCTCGCACAAATTACTGACCCTACCATGGGCAAGGACAAGGCCAAGCGACAGACCCTGCAGAGTAAAATGGACCTCTACACAGTGGAGCCCCCCTCTCTCCAGGAGACACAAAGACTGGCGGAAGCAGGCAACAGGGAAGAAACTCAGGACCCCCAATTCTCCTTGAATGACTTAATGAAGGCAATTGGGGACTCGAGAACATCGCTGCAACTCAAAATAGGCGGAGTCTCCACGGAAGTATCTCTCCTACACCAAGATCTCCGCAACTTATCGTCCAGGGTCGGAGAAGCGGAACAAAGAGTGTCGGACACAGAAGATAACGTCCGCCAGTTGGAACAACAACTAGCCATAATTGCCCAAAAAGTCAACCAATTTGAATACCGAGCCGAAGACAGCGAGGGCAGGGCACGTCGCAATAACCTCAGGATTCTTGGGATCCCGGAGAAGGAGGAAGGCCCCAGTGCCAAACTTTTCCTAGAAGATTGGCCGACCCACATCTACGCCCCCAAGAAACTGTCGAAATTCTTCTCTATCGAAAGAGTACATAGGGTACCCACCGGGCGACCAGCCCCAGGTGCCCCGCTCAGAACTATAATTGCACGCCTCCTCAATTATCGGGACCGAGACGCTATCCTGCAGATGGCACGGGCCTCCGGCCCAATCACATACAACGGCTACAAGGTAGGGTTCTACCCGGACTATACCAAAGAGGTCCAAAAGGCCTGCCAGTCGTTTGACTCTGTCAAGAAGAAACTTCACTCCTTGTCAATCATGTTTGCTCTCTTCTTCCCGGCGATGCTCAAGGTCCAACACGAGAGCACGACCCACCTATTCCACAACCCCAGAGAAGCATGGGATTGGCTTGAAACACAGATCCTCAATGGGTCTGCGGCCCGACGCTCGCCCCCTGGACGGTCTGCTCGCAAACCCGGGCCTGGGCAGAGTTCGCCATCCCTCACCCGGAAACCGAATCGCCACAGCGTCCCACCAACAATGCCACAGGAAACGGATGAGGGCCGGGCATCACAGAACTGAACTCGCCACGAGATACCACGGAAGCTACACTATCGCGGTCGCCACCGTCTAGGCACCGCAGTCTCAAGCGCAGTCCAGGTGACCCCGCAGAGGTTACCACCCGAGTTCGGGTCACCCCGAGGAAGTTTAAGTTCACCAAGTTATAAGTTTCACGTTCAGTGGTTATTTCGAACCACACGAGTTGCGGGGAAGGGTCCTCCTGACCCTCCCCCCCCCTGAGTTGGGGCCTTTGTCCCTCTGGTAGTTTGAATGGTTAGGGGAACAGGTACTTCTGGTTGGGGGGAAGTGCAGGGTGGGGGGAGTTCGGGGTTTTCGGGGAGGGAATGGAAAGGCCTAAGGTCACAAGTATCAGCAATAAAGGTCAGCAAAACAGACGACCAGAGAAATCCTTGCACAAGATGTGGGAGGGACCGAAACTTCCCCCCCACTGGCCCGCACGTACCCATCCACACGGACATGGCCTACGGTTCACAGGTTAGGGTTTTAGAGTTTGCACAAGAAGTACACAAAACAGATCCCAAGATGAGAATTGCAGACTGGCTCAGGCATCAGTTACACCTCAGGACGCCGACAAGGTAGGAATACGGGAAACACACCACATCCTCCTATACAACCCCAAACCAAGACCCACGCCGATATAACACAAAAGAGGCAAATATCCCTGTTGACCTGGAACGTGAACGGCTTGGGGTCGGGCATAAAGCGAAAACTGGTTCTCCAATACCTTAATCGCTACTCCCCAGACATTGCATTCATAACAGAAACCCACCTGATCGGTACCAACAGCGGGCTCTTTAGGAAATCTAATTACCCACACGCATACCTCGCTGGGTTTTCTAGAGGCTCTAGGGGAGTTATGATCCTCCTACATAAAAGATTTCCGTTCAACGCAAGAAAAATCAAAGCAGACCCTCGTGGCAGGTATGTGATGGTACTGGGGGAATTGCGGGGGGAAACCTGGGGCCTCGTCGCAGCGTATGCACCTCCCACGCTTACAGCGGAACTTGCTGAGCTCCAAGACATAATACTAGAAGAACGAGCGGATTCATGGGCAATAGGGGGGGACTTCAACGAGGTCATGGCGATAGCCCGGGACAGAACACACGTGTGTAACAGAGCGATGGACATCCCGACCAAACTCCGCACCTTTACAGAAGCAATGGGGCTATCCGACACATGGAGGGCAGCCCATCCAATGGACCGGGGCTACTCGTTCTACTCCAACGCACACCGGTCCGTATCCAGACTCGATTATATCCTCACTCCTAAAAACATGGGCCATCGACTATTGTCCGCAGAATTCCTGGCGAGAGGGATTTCTGATCACTCCCCCCTGTTGGTGAAACTCAAGGGTCTAACAACAAAACAGGAACCCACCTGGCGCCTGAATGCCTATTATTTAGGGATACCCCAAATACTGGAGGGGCTCGAGAATAAAACGTCGGAATATTTCGACCTGAATGAGGAGGTAGTGGACTGCCCAATAATAAGGTGGGAGGCATACAAGACCGTTATAAGGGGGGAGGCAATATCCTTGGTGGCAGCTCACCGCAAACAGCACAACGAGGCAATCTCCGAAGCAGAGGCCCAAGTAACTAGGCGGGAGGAGCACTTACTCGAAGAGGGAACCCGGGAGGCCCACAAGGCCTAGGTAACAGCCCAAACAATCCTGAGAGACAGAGCCTTAGATAATGCCCGAACCGCCCAATGGCTGGTCCGAAGCCAGATATATGAGAGGGGAGACAAAGCCACTAAAACACTCGCCTGGTTGGAGCGCAGGGAGCAAAGCAAAGGACAAGTACGGGCCATCCAAACCCAGGATGGGGATATGCTAACGGGGGACGCTGAGATAGTGGGGGCCTTTGCAAACTACTACAGAGAACTATACTCTCCACCAATACGAGAACCCCCAACAAACACCCCAAACTTTCTTGACGCGATTACGATCCCCTGCCTCTCTGAACCCCAGATAGAACAGTTAGACACAGCCATCACCGAAGACAAGGTAGGGGAAGCCCTCTCACAACTACAGACGGGAAAGACCCCTGCCCCAACGGGTTCCTGGTGGAATTGTGGAAAAAACTGAGCGGAACGACAACGAAACATATGCATACCATGTTCCTCTGCAGCAGAGAACAGGGCACCCTCCCCCGGGCCTCCGGAAAATGACAATAGGGGTGATCCCCAAAGCGGGGAAACCCCCTGAGCAATGCGCCTCCTACAGGCCCATTTCTTTAATAAATGGGGAGGCCAAAACACTAGCCAGAGTCCTCGCTAATAGACTGCTGGCGGTGATTGGATCTCTAATCCACCCAGATCAGTGTGGATTTATGCCCGGTAAGTCCACACGAATGAACCTCCGCAGAGTCCAGATCACCCTCGACCGGGCAGACGAGATCCCATCCCCGCTAGCCCTCCTTGCGGTGGACTTTGAGAAGGCTTTCGACACAGTGAGGTGGGATGCCCTGGGCCATAATGGAACGCATGGGCTTTGGACAACATTTCATGTCATGGGTTAAGCTCCTTTACTCCCTCCCCGAGGCCTCCGTAAGAATCAATGGGAAAACATCTGCCACATTCCCGCTGAGTAGGGGGACCAGGCAGGGATGCCCCTTCTCTCCCCTGATGTTTCTCCTCGCCATTGAGCCTCTGGCAATCCAGCTGAGAACTGATACACAATGGACAGGATTTGCCTGGCCAAGGGACGGGGAGGAACGGGTCTCGCTGTACGCGGATGACCTTCTGATATATCTGAGTAACCCTATAGTTTCCTGCCCGGTTGTGACCAGAACTCTGGAGGAATACCAACACTTCATGGGACACCGGGTCAACACACAGAAAACAATTTATTTCCCGGTAGAAGGAGGGGAAGAAGCAATCCCAGATCCCTGCCCATACTCTGTTTCGATACTGGGCTTCACCTACCTGGGCATACGAATTAACAGGACACAAGAGGATTTCCCCAAACTGAATCTGCACCCGATAATGGAAAAATTTGAGAACGATGTCGCCCACTGGCACTCCCTCCCACTTTCATTACTAGGGAGGGCGGCACTATTCAAGATGCTGGCACTCCCGAGATTCCTGTAAGTCCTCCAAAACGCCCCGCCCCCCATCCCGGCCACAACATTTGCAAATATCAACATGACCCTCCGTACACTACTCTGGGGAGGGAAACAGCCGCGCATTGCTTTAAAAACACTCTACCGCTCTGTATGGGAAGGGGGTATAGGACTGCCGAACATTTGTACATACTACTGGGCGGCACAGGCTGGGGTGGCAAATGATTGGCTGCACAGGGACCCGCTTCTACCACATATCCGAGTGGAGACGGGGGACACCGACCCCCCCTTCCTCCTGCACATACTATATGATAGCCCAAAGAACCTAAGAACAGCACTGACCGGGTCCCGTCACATCCAGCGGGTCTGGAGGGAGATACATAGATACATCGGCTGGGAAGGCAGACCAACCCTCCAAGGAGCCAAGTCCGACCCAGCAACCCCAGAGGCAGGCATCATTCCCCCCAGGGAAGTGCCAGCGGGCCCAAGCTGGGGCCCTTTGGACACAGTCCTGGCGCCTTAGGCGCCAGGCTCATAAAGCTAGACATGTGTTCAAGTGTTTTAATGTGCACTTACCTGATGCAGACCATGCTGCTACATCCAGGCCCTCTTGAGGCCTGAATGGAACTACTTTACCTGTGGGACTACTTTCCACCTGGGTGTGGTTGGGGAAGGATACATACCTGATCGGTGGAAGGATACATGCCTGGAACTTCTTCCAAAGCTATTTAAACCACGCCCGATCAGCAACTCGCGCTTCGCGTTGTTCTGCTCCTCGCAGCTGGACGCTCACCGTGTCAGCTCCTGCATCTGGACTTCAGCCACGCCTGTCAGCATCCTGGGTTGCCTGCAAAGGGAGATAAGAGAGAATTGGAGAGAAAGAAGACCTTACCTGCTAAAGCTGCATCACAGAGACATCACACCGACGATCCTGAAAGGGAAGACATCATTTTAAAAGCATTTCGCTTCGATCGCTGCAGCGCTGCATTTCACTCACCATTCCTGGGCGCCTCCATCTTCAGCAGCGATCATCCGGATCCGCACCCACTTCCCAGAACCTAGAGAGAAAAGACAAGAAAACAAGGTGAGAGAAGGAAGGGAAATAGGAAAAGCTCAGTTTCCTTCTAAGATTTACCTGTTGGGTCATTCCCATTTCATTTCGGGTCCTGCCGCTTCCTGGCATTCCGGACCCTGGCCCCAATGGGGAAAAAAGACAAAGACATTGAATGAGCGAATGCAAAGACATTACCTGAACGCTCATCCAGAACTTACACTTCGGGTCGGAGCCATATCTCCGGCATTCCGAACCCCGGCCCCTAACGGGAAAAAGACATAAGCATTAGCGCTTGCTGCAATAAGACAATGAACATTATTATTGAGCTTGAACTTTTGAACTTGCAACAGAACTCTTACAGCGCCTCACCTGAATAGTCAAGCTTATTTTGAACTCCCATCAAACCTCAATCCAGTGAAGTAACTGGGTTTCAAAGCGCCCCTGCATCAGAAGCAGGATGGAGAACTCATCCTTCCAGACCCTAAGGTGAGACTTCACGGGGAATCGTGGAAGGGTATCGAGGAGGGTTGGAAGGGAGTGGGAGGCTTGAGCATTATTCCGTCAGTAGGTAATACTCCCTTTTCACGCACAGGGGAATATTCCTGCGAGCCAGAAAAGCCAGAGTAGAGGGGCCCTTCCTGTCCATCATCAGAGTCCTGCGCTTCACCATTGAAGAAGCATCAGCACTCGAAGCCAGACCTGCGCCTCCGTGGGAATCAGGTGAGCGTGACAGAACGCGAAGCCTACCCACAATTTCCCACCCGGGCGCTATGGAGACTTCCGAGACAGATCAGCTGGCCCAGCTTTTGGGGGAATTACGGGCAGAAGTGCACTCAGCCCGCCAGGAGACTAACGCTCTCAAAAGAGAACTGAACCTATCAAAGGAAAGAACAGATGACCTAGCCAAAAGGTTACTGCAGGCCCAGGCAGGGCACACTCCTTCACCTAATCCCGGAGGTACTTCCACATCAATGGGTTTGAATAACCCGGTACAAATCAATCTACCTGGACACATGCCTTTGGCCCCGCCTGAACGTTTTGCGGGGGATCCCAAGAAATATGCCGTCTTTATAAACCAATGTCGTTTACACTTTCTATGCAGACCCGGGGCCTTCCCTAACGACCAGACCAAGGTTTCCTTTATACTATCTTACCTCAGTGGCAGTGCTGCCGATTGGTCTATTCCATTGGTAAATCAGGAGGATCCCATTCTCCAGGATTTTCAGGGCTTCCAGGCCAGCATGGAAAGATTGTTTGCTCGACACTCTCAAGGATAGGCCCTTGATAACGAACTGCTATCCTTACGACAAGGTAATCAGGATCTCCTGTCCTACGTTGCCACCTTTAATAGACTGGTTGTGGAAACTGGATGGCCAGAAAACAAAAGGATCACATTGTTTCATCGAGGCCTGCGAGGAGAGCTTAAGGATGTTCTAGCTCAGATAGTAGATCCACCCCAGGTCTGCGCAGACTACACAGACTTGGTGGTTCAACTTGATCACAGACTTCAAAATAGAAAAGCAGATCGGTTCAAGTACGAAACCCGAGTACCGATCAAAACCCACGCTAACTCCAAGAGTACCGAAGTATCCGAACCTATGCAAATCGGCGGTGTAAAAGGACCATTAACGCAGAAGGAACGAGAGAGAAGGCGGCAAATGCAACTTTGTCTGTATTGCGGGACTTCCGGTCACTTTCTTCGAAATTATCCGGTTAAACCACCTAAGAAGGTGGTTGGAGCCACTGATGATGATTTATTGACACCTGATTTGGGAAACGACCTAGCCCAACAAGCGTAGGGGTCCGCTTGCCGAGCTTGAAAACAAACTCTTTGACCTCGCATTTTGTCATGCCAATGGTGCTCGTGGACCCAAAACAGCCTCAGCAGTTGCATGCTGTAAAAGCATACATCGACAGTGGAGCTATTGGAAACTACATAGACCATGAATTGGCTTCCAGGATTAAGCTCCCTCTCCGCCCGAAAGTAACCCAAGATGTCATTACTACAGTAGATGGAACCGAAATAGCCTCAGGGCCTGTAACACATTCCACTGTTGAAATGACACTGGTGGGTCAGGATGGACATCGGGAAGCAATCGTGTTTGATGTGATCAAGGCCCCACAATTTCAAGTAATTCTTGGAATTCCTTGGTTAGAAACACATAATCCCAGAATCGACTGGCGAGCAAAGAAGATAAGTTTTCCTGATTGTGAACCAACTTGTTATCCAAGAAATCCAGTTATGGGTCTAGCCTCAGCAACTTCCACCCCTGTACAGCTACCGTCAGAATACCAAGAATTCCAAGACGTTTTTCAGAAGGAACAGGCTAACACGTTACCTCCCCATTGGTCTTATGATTGCCAAATCGATCTGGTACCCAATGCTCAACTACCTTGTAGTAGGATTTATGCTCTTACGGAACCTGAGAACCTGCATTTGCGTCAGTATTTAGATCAGTACCTAGCCAATGGTTTTATTCGCCCGTCCAAGTCTCCTGTCTCCTCAGCTCTGTTCTTCGTGCTGAAAAAAGAGGGCGACCTTAGAACATGTATAGACTATCGCGCCCTAAATCAAATAACGATTAAGAATCGTTATCCTCTGCCCCTGATCCCTGAGCTTATCGACCAGGTGAAAGACGCTTGTGTGTACACCAAGTTAGATCTCCGAGGAGCTTGTCACCTGGTGCGTATAAAAGAAGGCGACGAATGGAAGACTGCATTCCGCACCAAATTTGGGCTCTTCGAATATCAGGTGATGCCCTTCGGTTTGTGCAATGCACCTGCCGCCTTTCAGTACTTTATGAATGATGTTCTTCGGGAACTTATCGATGTCTGTGTCATTGTTTATATTGACGACATCCTGGTGTACTCTTCTTCAGAATCCGAGCACAGAAAACATGTTAGGGCAGTTCTTGAGAAATTGCGCCAGCACAGACTATTTGCAAAGCTCGAAAAATGCATTTTTCATACCACAGAAGTTGAGTTTCTCGGATTCATCCTGACACCTCAAGGAGTCCGAATGGACTCGCGAAAGGTGGACGCCATCCTCAAATGGCCATCTCCTAGCTCGGTGAAGGGAGTTCAGAGCATGCTCGGCTTCGCCAATTTCTATCGAAGATTCATTCCGGAATTTTCCCAAACAGTCCAAACCATCACAGCTCTCCTAAAGAAAAACAAACGCTTTGAATGGACTCTTGAGGCCGAACAAGCCTTTCAGGACCTGAAAACCAAATTCACCTCTGCACCTGTATTGAAGCACCCGCACCCAGATCTCCCTTACATTGTGGAAACCGACGCATCCAGTTCGGCCATGGGAGCTGTCCTGTCGCAAAGAGACCCAGAAACTAACCAACTACACCCTGTGGCCTTTTGGTCCAGGAAATTATCTCCTCCTGAAATCAACTACGCAATTACCGACAAGGAGTTACTGGCTATTAAATCTGCTTTCAAGGCTTGGCGTCACTACCTTCTCGGGGCAAGACACACCATCACCGTAATTACGGACCACAGAAATTTACAATATTTAAAGATGGCCAAAGCTCAATCTTCACGACAACTCCGATGGGATCTATTCTTTGCGGAATTTGATTTCGTAATTACCTATCGCCCTGGCTGCAAGAATGGTAAAGCGGACGCCTTATCCCAGATTGGCATGGAAGAACCCAATTCGAGTTTAGAACCTGTGCCAATCATACCTGAACAAAGAATCTTAGGCCTAACTTCATTGCAAACTATTGAGGACATCCAAACGCAAGTAAAACAACTTCTAGACTCTTCAGCCTTACTGGAATGGAGTCAAAAGGGTCCTCATTACACCGTTAAGGATGATTTACCCTACTTCCAGGAGCGGTTGTTTCTGCCAAGTAAAGAATTGCAAGAACTTGTTATTGCCCATCATCATGAATCATTAATGGAAGGACACCCTGGTATCGCTAAAACGGAGGAAAAAATCAAACGCCACTTCTGGTGGCCTTCTTGGAGAAAAGACATAAAGTCTTTTGTATTGTCTTACGGAATTTGTGCCCAAAACAAGGGTCAAAAGAAAAGGCCAGCCGGCCTACTTCAACCCTTGGATATTCCACCGGCATCATGGCACACCTTGTCAATGTACTTTATAACTGACCTGCCTCCTTGTGCTGGTTACAACACTATCCTTGTAATTGTGGATCTATTCTCCAAAATGGCCCACTTTATCCCTTTAAAAGGTTTGCCTTCAGCTTCCACCTTGGCCAAGGAATTTGTGGAGAATATAGTTCGCATACATGGTTTTCCTTCCATATTAGTCTCGGATCGTGGAAGTCAATTTATCTCCCATTTTTGGAAGAAATGTTGCCAACTAGCACAAATAGATGTGCGGTTATCCACCAGCCACCACCCCCAGACCGACGGACAAACCGAGAGAACCAATCAGACTCTCGAGCAATATCTTCGGTGCATGTTACACCAATCCGAGTTAAATTGGAAAGACATCCTTTGGATCGCAGAATATGCATACAACAATTCAGTGCAGTCTGGAACCGGACAAACTCCTTTTTATACTTTGTATGGTCACCATCCTCGGACCTCTGACCTAGATCCACCTCTGACCCTGGAAATGCCCGCAGTAAATCATCTGCATTCCACAATAACCCGAGCCTTCAAAGAAGCTGCAACTCATTTACAGCAAGCCAAGAAAAAGTATAAAGAAAATGCTGATTTGCACCGAAGTAAAACTCCTCCTTACCAAGTAGGAGACCAGGTATGGCTAGCAACGAAACATTTACCCCCCAAGGGCCCGCAAACCTTCAATCCCAGATTCATAGGACCTTATCCCATCAAGGCTATAATCAATCCCGTGGCCTTTAAACTGGATTTACCGTCTAACATGCGTATTCATCCAGTTTTTCATGCATCACTTTTGAAGCCAGTACAACCAGGGACCCAACTGTCCAAGCCTCCAGACCCAGTTCAAATTGAAGGGGAATTAGAATTCGAAGTTAAAGACATTTTAGACTCCAAGGTGTTAAAGTCAAAACTCTTCTATCTTGTTGACTGGAAGGGATATGGACCTCAGGAGAGATCGTGGGAGCCTAGTAACCATGTTCACGCACCTCGATTAATACAAAGGTTCCACCGGAGATTTCCGAACAAGCCAAAACCCCCGGAGGGAACAACCTTGGGAGGGGCCTTGAGGGGGGGTACTGTCATGATGCCTACCTCCAAGGAGCCAGGCCCGACCCAGCAACCCCAGAGGCAGGCATCATTCCCCCCACGGAAGTGCCTGCGGGCCCAAGCTGGGGCCCTTTGGACACAGTCCTGGCGCCTTAGGCGCCAGGCTCATGTTGGACCCCTGTCCTGGCGCCTTAAGCGACAGGCTCATAAAGCTAGACATGTGTTCAAGTGTTTTAATGTGCACTTACCTGATGCAGACCATGCTGCTACATCCAGGCCCTCTTGAGGCCTGAATGGAACTACTTTACCTGTGGGACTACTTTCCACCTGGGTGTGGTCGGGGAAGGATACATACCTGATCGGTGGAAGGATACATGCCTGGAACTTCTTCCAAAGCTATTTAAACCATGCCCGATCAGCAACTCACGCTTCGCGTTGTTCTGCTCCTCGCAGCTGGACGCTCACCGTGTCAGCTCCTGCATCTGGACTTCAGCCACGCCTGTCAGCATCCTGGGTTGCCTGCAAAGGGAGATAAGAGAGAATTGGAGAGAAAGAAGACCTTACCTGCTAAAGCTGCATCACGGGGACATCACACCGACGATCCTGAAAGGGAAGACATCATTTTAAAAGCATTTCGCTTCGATCGCTGCAGCGCTGCATTTCACTCACCTTTCCTGGGCGCCTCCATCTTCAGCAGCGATCATCCGGATCCGCACCCACTTCCCAGAGCCTAGAGAGAAAAGACAAGAAACAAGGTGAGAGAAGGAAGGGAAATAGGAAAAGCTCAGTTTCCTTCTAAGACTTACCTGTTGGGTCATTCCCATTTCATTTCGGGTCCTGCCGCTTCCTGGCATTCCGGACCACGGCCCCAATGGGGAAAAAAGACAAAGGGCCTCATTACGACCCAGGCGGTAAGTTACCGCCTGGGCCGTGACTTTACCACCATGGCGTAAACTACGTTTACGCCATGGTGGTTGGCGGACTTACCGCCCCATTCCGAGGTCGGCGGGGCGGTAAGTCCCCAATCCCCATTTACCCTTCCCCATTCCCATTTTTGCCCCATAGGGCATAATGGGAGTGGGGAAGGCGTTAATTACGCCACCGTAAATTACGGTGGCGTAATTAACTCCATGGTCCCTTAGCGCCATGGATTTTAACACCTGCTAAAAGCAGGTGTTAAAAGCGCCATGGCGCTAAGGGACCTCGTAGTTGGCGGTAAGGGGTCGGCGCAGCTAACGCTGGCGTTAACCCCTTACCGCCAGGGTCGTAATGAGGCCCAAAGACATTGAATGAGCGAATGCAAAGACATTACCTGAACGCTCATCCAGAACTTACACTTCGGGTCGGCGCCATATCTCCGGCATCCCGAACCCCGGCCCCTAAGGGGAAAAAGACATAAGCATTAGCGCTTGCTGCAATAAGACAATGAACATTATTATTGAGTTTGAACTTTTGAACTTGCAACAGAACTCTTACAGCGCCTCACCTGAATAGTCAAGCTTATTTTGAACTCCCATCAAACCTCAATCCAGTGAAGTAACTGGGTTTCAACGCGCCCCTGCATCAGAAGCAGGATGGAGAACTCATCCTTCCAGACCCTAAGGTGAGACTTCACGGGGAATCGTGGAAGGGTATCGAGGAGGGTTGGAAGGGAGTGGGAGGCTTGAGCATTATTCCGTCAGTAGGTAATACTCCCTTTTCACGCACAGGGGAATATTCCTGCGAGCCAGAAAAGCCAGATTAGAGGGGCCCTTCCTGTCCATCATCAGAGTCCTGCGCTTCACCATTGAAGAAGCATCAGCACTCGAAGCCAGACCTGCGCCTCCGTGGGAATCAGGTGAGCGTGACAAACCCTGATCCAACCCCTCTGGCGTAATGCACACCTCCCCGAAATCCAAAATCTGGGAGAGGAAAGGGATATCCACACTGGCGGACATTGTCCAGGAGGGGCGACTGATAGACTTTGAAACCCTGCGAAAAAAACACGGGCTGTCATCCATTGACCGCTTTAGATACCTCCAACTCACACACGACACTAACACCCAATTCCCGAACCTGTCCGACATACCCACCTGCTCTCCCCTGGAAACAAACATACTCCCGCAACGTATCCCTCACAAGGTAACCTCCACCCTCTATCAGGCAATTAACTCCTTTGGGTCTGAGGAGCTCGTCAGCCTCAGGGGTAAATGGGAACAGGACCTGGGGCCACTGGAGGCGGAAGAGTGGGTGGAAGCCCTGATGTCCCCGAGGGAAAATAGGTATCGATGCCAAACTCAGGCTGATACAGCTCCGAATCCTACACAGGTCCTACTACTCCAGAACGCAAATGGCCAGTTGGGGAGAGGATGGCGACACGGAATGCAGCATCCGATGCAAAAGGGCGGAGGGCACCTTCTACCACATGTTGTGGGAATGTGGGGTGCTGCAGGAATTTTGGACTGCATGTTTACTCCGCCTCTCCAGAATACTTTGCACCACAATCCTGAGAGACCCCAAACTTATCCTGCTGGGTATAGGAGGCGAAACAGACCTTAATAAACACAAAAAAATGTTTCTGGGAATAGCACTTGGAGCGGGAAAGAGACTAACGGCAGCCACATGGGGCTCCGGAGACAGGATAAGCATGGACAGATGGTCCAATGAAATGGCCAGATGCGCCTCCCTTGAGAGGCGAATCTATACTGCAAGGGGATCCCCCTGTAAGTTTCAGAAAATATGGGGGAAATGGGAACTTTAAAACACCAAGGCCAAGAACAAGGGACACCCGAGACGCCCAGCGCACTTGCCGGACGGGCGTTGCGGACTCTCTGCTCCCCCACCCCCGTCGTATTACTTCATCCGTCGAAAGCCACTGCTATTTATTGTGACAATGATGACAGGTCTCCTAATGTCCTTGTGTACTCATGTTGTTGTGCTACTTTTTCCTTTTTTGTTCTCTGTTTAACAAAACCAAATAAAAAAGATTTATATAAAAAAAAGAAGTCAAAGCACTCATGTCTGTCTCATCAATCCGCACACATCATTGATGCCCTGTCTTTCTGACTCCCTCAGGCACATCATCTGGCAATGAGGATGGCCAGCCCAGTACATCGAGGGGCACCAGGGGTCACAGCCGAAGGACCACCACCACCTCCACACAGGACTCCATAGCCTCAACAGGCAGACATCCAAGTGCTACCCAGCTGCATCCCTCCAGCCACCACAGATCCCTCTGGCACCTCCACCACAACCACAACAGATCCCTGTGGCATCTCCACCACAGCCACTACAGATCCCTGTGGCACCTCCACCACAGCCACCATAGATCCCTGTGGCACCTCCACCACAGCCACATGTGGCACCTCCAACACAGTCACAAGGACATGCCCAAGGGTGTCTTGGAGAGAACTCAGCTGACAAGGGTGATCCTGATACTGGTGACACAGACCAGAGCATTGAACAGGCCCTGCCCTTCAGTCCCATGGGCCCAATGAGCCCCCAACCTCAACCCTTCCACAGTGTGAGGGATATAGAAGGCTGTCTAACCCGGGTGGAGCAACACCAGGATGCTCTCACATCACTGGTGCAACAGCACCTTAATGAGGCACAGCTAATGTGAGAGAGCGTGCAGCCCAGTTCCAGGTGAAATGCACGGACACTTGGTCAATGTACATGTGCCATAGTTCAAATGTCATGCAGGGTGAGGGAGGGCAACAGCTGCATGTCCTCAATCGCTGAAAGTATGGCCATGTTGCTCCACGCCTTCCTGCACCAAAGGCCTCTGGCAACACCACTGGATCCCTCAACTAGCACCATACCAGGGAGTTCAGTGCAGAGCAGCCCAGGGTGGTGCTCCATGCGGCTGTCTCGCCCTGCACACAGCCACATACAGGAGCATAAAAGGGGCCGCCAAAAGGCCATGGATCCATAGATGCCATGTCAGTGACCTTTGCAAATGTACATAGTAAAACAGGACAGGAGTTGGCTGTAGACAGATGGGGAGGGGGCGTGGGGAAGGATCATTGGGGTGGGGTTATGGAGAGTGATAGTTAGGGAGGGAGTGTGGGGAGGGATTGTTAGGGTGCACAGTATTAGGAGTGTATTTATTTACGTGCAGTGCCCAGTGCGCTAGGTGGCCTGTGCCGCATGTGTGACAGGTGATTAGAAGTAGTGCTATATAAATTCATCTCGTGCAACACGTCCATCCATGCCATCAGAGCGCTGGCCAATTGCCTGATCATCACCACTGTCCTCCTCAGCCTCTGGTGGGTGCATGTCCATGTCGGGGGGCAGGGGACGTTGCGTCTGATGCCCATGTTGTGCAACATGGTACAGGCATACACTATCTTTCCCACCTTTTCCGGGCTGTACATCAGTGCTCCCCCCGATCTGCTCAGGCAGTGCAATCTCGTCTTCAACAGGCTAAATGTCTGTTCAATTGTTCCACAAGTACGTACATGGGCACGATTGTATGCCTGCTCGTGGATGTTGTGTGGTTGCCTCACCGGTGTCATCAACCATGGCATCAGGGGGTAACCAGCATCACCCGCACGGGGGCAACAGAAAGTGTGCAGTGTCATTCTAGCCATGTCATGTTGGCACAGGCTCTATAGTGTTAATTTGAGTGGACAGACATGCACATGCAAAATGTAGTTCAGATAGCATATGTCCTTTACCATGTACCTGATTTGCACTATGTCAAAATGCGTGTGGGGTGTGTGGTCTGCAGTGGCATTCACTTGTGCCATTCACAGACAACATGACCTCTGACCCTTTTAGTACAAAAGACAGAAATTGCAATGCTGGATCTGTCATTATTGTGTTGCGAAGAAAGAATTAAGATGTCCATGTACTAGGGTAATTTTTGATTTAAAATGAGATGCATGTGTGATTGTGTGGTTCACACAAGGCAGGGGACATGAACAATTGGTGTGTTGACAAATTCTGTTATGTGGGTGGGTGCAGAAGTATTCTCTCTCTGTGCATCAGGTGTTGTGTGTTTCCCTGACTGTGCCATTGCCTCTTGTTCTCATTCTGTTGTGGTGCATTGTGGTACATGTTGTTTTTTTTTTATACCTGTACAGAATTGTTGATCTCATGCATGCACTGGATCTATTTCCTAAATTGTGGCACGCCTGTCAAGGCCTTGCACTCAGGCATGCTATTACTGTGTAGCACCTTGAGTCACACCTGTACACTTTCATGTTTAATGCACGCACAACAGAAAGCAGATACTTCTCAGCTTTCATTTAGTAACTGTACGTGTTGTACTATTGCCTTGAATTATGATCATTACTCTTATTCATGGTCATTCTCCCACTTTATCCACCCTATCCTGCACATGATCAATTTCATGATGTATTTGTAATTTATGGAGCGAAGAGAAGTGGGATGAAATATGGATTAAAGCATTCAATGTGCACAGCCACTGGTAATGGGTGTTAAACATGGCCCCAATTTAACAGTGCACATGGCCTTGTAGTTAGACTCACTCAGCAGCCAAGAACAATATGCTGTTTCCTGCCACCCTACCCCCCCAATTCAACTGTACACATGGCCTTGTAGTTAGACTCACCCAGCAGCCAGGTACGCTATGCTGTTTCCTGACCCCCCCCATTTCAACTGTGCACATGGCCTTGTAGTTAGACTCACCCAGCAGCCAGGTACACTATGCTGTTCCCTGCCCCCTCATTAAACTGTGGTTGGTTGTTTATTTATAGGGTGCCAGAAAACCCTTGGGTAGCTGGGCGCACAGAGTAACAAGAATACTTAGAACTTGGTTACAGGTTACAGTGTTATCACATGTTGGTATTATATGTTATATACAGTAATTACAGTAATGTGCACATGGCCTTGTAGTTAGACTCACCCAGCAGTCAGGTACGCTGTCCACGGTGACGTGCCATGTATCGAGGCAGCGTGGAGCTGCACAGCACCATGGAATCATGGGTGGAACTGGTAAATCTGGCATAGCAATGGGTGATGATGAGGCGGGCATCACACAACATCTGCATGTTCAGTGAATGCTCAAGTTTTCTGTTTCAGTACACAGTCTGCACAGCATGCCTGGCCACCAGCTCCACATGTGTGCAGTCCAAGGCACCAATGACATTCGACATGCCTGCAAGGGCATGGAATGCTATTTTCGTGACATTGACCTGGTCTATTGACCTGGGTAGACTGATGTGGTCTTGAACATGACACAGGAGTGCATCAATGACCTGGAACAAGACACGTGAAAAATAGGGTTGTGATGTCCCATGCAGCTCACCAACTGTGTGCTGGTATGCACCTGTGGCAAGGAAGTGTAGCACAGACACTACTTTGAGCAACAGGGATGGCTGTGCCTATATATATGAGGCTGACCGGGTCGTCATGGATCAGGTCCACTATATAAATGATGATGTCCCTGTCTAGCCGGTACAGGGTGTAGCTCTGCCTTTCGCTCAGGTTTAATGGTGTGGCCCTTAACCGTGGGATTGGTGGCTGTCTGCATGGTGCAACCGGCTGGACAATGGGGTTTTGCTGGACCATGATGGCCCTCCTTCTCCTCAAGCGCATTTGCTGCATCCTCTGCCTCCCTGCCTCTTCAAGTAATAGTCCTGCAGGCATGGCCTCCAGCTCCTGTACTGCTACTGTAACCACTAGCATTGTGATGTTGTAAGGAGTGTAGGGTATGGGAGTGGTCCTTTTGGGCTGTAGCACTGCTCATTTGTACCACCTGTGGTGATTTTGTGCACCTGTGGCACCTTTCTACACACATGAATCTACTTAACACCTGGTACGCAATGCCGGTTGTTTCTGGCATCAATTTCATGTTGATACAGGCATATCCATGGCCGTAATTGCATGTCCGTGCTGCTCGAAATGTGCACTTACTAACGCCATGGCGGTATGTCAGGCACGGCTGCAGTATCTATCCATGATACCGGCAACGGTGTTGGCGGATGCGGTGGGTCACTTGCAGTGCCGGTGTTACCGGTATCGCAACTTAGACTATGCTGGTCTGGAAAAAGGTGCCAGTGCGAAACTAGCGGCACCATTGTTTCCTGACTGACACAGTCATAATGAGGTCCTTTGTCACAGTGGCAGTGTCTCAGTCTCAGTCATTATCTCTCAGTCTCAGCCACATTCTTGCACATTCTTTCTATCTCAGTTATATTCTATACATCTCAGTCTCCGTTGTAGCCTCGCTGTGTCCATCTTTCAGTCTCATTCACATTCTGTCAGTCACATTTTCTCAATCAAAGTGACAGTCAGTCTCTTAGTTTTTCTCCGTCACAGACACTACGGCTCAATAATCATCTATTGATACATCTCCTTTTTCTTGTTTCTCCCTCCATATCTCCGCTGTTGTCTCTCTCATGGTTCTCTTTGCTTCTCGCTTGCTTTCCCTCGCTTTCCCTGTCTTTCCCTTTCTTTCATTAGAGAATGTGATGTCGATCAGGATGTTATATGGCACAAGGAAAGGCTAAGAAAGAATTAAAGGCTGTATGAAGAGTTTGTAAGGGGGCATAGACGCTAAATACATAACATGTGATGTAATATGAGAATTAAGCTCTCTAATGCTATACCAACCGACCCTAAGACTGCATGCTGATCGATCTGCACGGTTTGCTACATTTTGGCACTGGGGTCTCACTTGGTTCGAGGGTTTGGGGTATGCATGAAACTTAATGGCATGTAAGACTTGGCATTGAGTAGAGCAGATGCATCAGTTTTCCTGTAGGTAAATGATAAGGCATTAATTTGGCTTAAAGGTATCCCAGCAAGACATTAGCATAAGGTTATAAGTCGTGTGGTTACACAAATGTTCACTTCCACTTTGCAAGGACATGACTGGTAAACTGGTGCTGGGTCTTGGTAATGCACAATATTCTCATCTTGCTGCAAACAATAGTTATCAAGCAGGACATGCCCTCTCACAAATGTCTTTGTATATCATGTATATTTTTAATTGCATTTCGGAGTGGGATGGTGTTCTGACTTGAGAGTCGTGTAGACCGATGAGACCTCCGTCCCCAAGTGACGCACAGGGGAACTAATAGAAACCCGCTGTGTGACCTTTGAGGCCACAGGTGGGAGATGTCTTCCCAGATCCACGGAACCTCTGGAACACCGATGCTGCTGTCAAAAGGGAACGAGGTTAAGTACCAGGCAATTACAATACAATCAGGTAAACAATAGGATCTAAAGAGTCTTACCTATCTGGTGTTGGGGAAACCCAGGTAACCTAGTAGAGAGGTTCGAGACTCAGATGATGCGGCGGTCCCTGGAATAGTAGAACCGCAGGTGAGCGTGGATGTAGGGTTAGCCACCTGTAGGAGAGAGGGCTTGACTTGAATCCCAAGAAGGGAAATGGCGTAGAAGTTCAGCAAGGTATCAAGAGATGATCCAAAGACAAGTCGAGGTGAAGTCCAAAATCCGGCAACAGGTAAACAGTTCCAAGCAAAGGTACAAAGGGGTGTCCGAAGGAGTCCGAGGTAGAGTTCCGTGATCAAAGTAACAAGGAGCAATTCGTAACGCCAAACAGGGTCTGAAGACAGCTGAGAAGCAATGAGTGTTCTGTCTCTCAGACCTTTATACTGTGTGTCTCTGGGTCATGTGACGTCCACCAAGGTCACGTGAGGAACGCCACTCTGGATCACGTGATCGACGTGGAGACGTAACACCGCCCCTTCTGCTGTATGCTCTCCAAGGCAATTGTCAATGCAGAAAGGGTTGCAATCGAGCCCGTACACCATAGCTGGTACGGAGTTTTCGGTCCTTTGGGTTCACCGAATCAGTTGAGCCTCGAACCGTGGAGGGAGATGTTGGGGAAATGTGAGCAGTGTTCTGGTGTGTAGTTGACTGGTGTGTAGTGGACCGCCTAACATAGCCCCCCCCAACAGCCCACGACCCCGTGGGCAGGACGGATGATCCTTATGGAAGCGGGCCACCAACCGAGGGGCGTCTAGATCCAAGGCGGAAACCCAAGAACGCTCCTCCGGGCCATAACCCTTCCAATCCACTAGGTACTGGAGCCTACCCCTAAACCGTCTGGACCCCAAAATGGCCGACACCTCAAAGACATCAGGAGAGGCCAGGGACACTGGCGCCACAGGGGCTCGGAGACGGACAGAATCGGGACAAGGCTTGAGGAGGGAGACATGGAATACAGGATGGATACGCCAAGAGCTAGGAAGCACTAGACGAAAAGCCACCGGGTTCACAACCTGAGAGATCACATACGGGCCGACAAAGCGAGGCAGCAATTTCCGGCAACCCACTAGGCGAAGATGACGTGAAGACAACCAGACCCTAGAACCCACCACCAAAGGAGGAGCAGCCAGACGTTTGCCATCCACACGTGCCTTCATAGAAGCCTTTGCCTCAGTGAGATGGACCACAGTACTAGCATGTACAGCAGACAGATCCCTAAGACATGTCGTGGCCGCAGGATTCGAAGAAATAGAAGCATCAGGAACCGGCAAGACCTTGGGATGTTGGCCGTAGACGGCGTAGAAAGGCGAATAACCCGTAGCTGAATGAGCCGCGTTATTGTATGCGAACTCCGCAGGCCGTAAAGCGGCCAACCAGGAGGTCTGGTGTTGCAAAATAAGGCAGCGAAGATACTGCTCCATGGATTGATTCGTCCTTTCAGTCTGCCCATCAGTCTCAGGATGATAGGCCGAAGAGTACCTGGTATCAATGCCCAACAATTTAGTCAACGACCTCCAGAACCGAGAGGTGAACTGTGATCCTCGATCGGATATAATGACCGAAGGAAGGCCGAATAACATGAACACATGTTCAAAAAACAAGTCCGCCAAGACCGGGGCCGAAGGAATGCCTTTACAAGGAACAAAACGAGCCATTTTTGTGAACGTGTCCACCACTACCCAGATGGAATCAAAGCCTTTCGACTTGGGGAGATCAGTAACAAAATCCATAGTCAACGTATGCCAGGGCCTGGGAGGTACCGGAAGCGGAAGTAACAACCCAACCGGTCGACCCCTTCGATGTTTAGCCTGAGCACATACTGCGCACGAATTGACATAACATTCTACATCGCGCTTCATAGAGGGCCACCAACACCAACGCTTGAGAAGATCTAAAGTGCGCTCTTGACCGGGATGGGCATTAAAGGGAGCATCATGAGACCACTCAAGGGCCAGATTACGAGTGTCAGGTGTGGGAAGGAACAGACTTTCATGTACGAAAGGTAATCCATCAGAATACACTGGGTCCCATTCTCGCAACTGATCGGAATGATTGCTAGTCCAGGATCGGACCGAGTCTAATAATGACAATGAGGGTGTACAAAGACAAATCACATGACTCTTTCCGAGAACAGTGGCAGGGAAGGTTGGCAACTCGACCCCCCCCGGGGAACGTGACAAGGCATCTGCTTTTCCATGCGAAGTGCCAGGACGATGCATAATATGAAAATCAAAAGAGGAAAAGAAAAGATGCCATCGGACCTGTCTGCTATTAATGCACTTCAATGAAGCCAGATCCTGTAAATTCCGATTATCTGAGTATACAGTGATGGGATGTTTAGCCCCCAGAAGATGATGGCGCCAAACACGAAAGGCATCCATGACAGCCAAGAGTTCCTTCTCCGTAACAGTGTAATGAGTCTCAGTACTGGAAAACTTACGGGAATGGTATGCCACTGGGTGTAACTTGCCTGTTGTAGGACATGTTTGAGACAGTACCGCACCGAGAGCAAAAGAAGAGGCATCCGCCTCAACTATGAACAAAAGATCAGGATTGGGGTGCTGAAGTACCGGTGCGGTAGTAAAGGCGGTTTTCAAAGCCTCAAAAGCCTCCTGATGTTCTCTCTGCCAACGATAGGGTACCTGAGGACTGGTCAGAGCCGTGAGCGGGGCAACAATTGTGGAAAAGGAAGAAATGAAACGTCTATAAAAGTTGGCGAATCCCAAAAAGGCCTGCAAGGACTTGAGTGTTTGAGGTACTGGCCAATCTAATACTGCTTTGACCTTAGATTCGTTCATGGATAACGCCCCAGGGGTAATGTGGAAACCCAGAAACTCAACAGACGTTTTATGGAACTGACATTTCTCAGGTTTGGCGAATAAGGAATGTTCTCTCAGACGGGATAGTACTTCTCGGACATGCTTTACATGGTCATCAAGACTACGAGAAAAGATTAAGATGTCATCCAAGTACACAACCATGTATACATCCAGAATATCCCTGAATATGTCATTCATGAATCGTTGGAATGTGGCCGGGGCATTACATAGGCCGAAGGGCATGACTAGATATTCATACAAGCCGTAACGAGTACAGAAAGCAGTTTTCCACTCGTCTCCCTCGCGAACGCGCACTAAATTGTATGCGCCGCGTAGGTCAAGCTTGGTGAAAATAGAAGCATGTGATAAGTGATCTAGAAGTGGTGTGATTAACGGGATTGGATATCTATCCTTTTTTGTGATAGCGTTAAGACGCCGATAATCCACACAAGGACGTAAATCCCCCTCCTTCTTGGGTACAAAGAATATAGGGCTTGCCGCTGGTGAAGTAGGAGGGCGGATATGCCCTAAACGAAGGGTGTTCGGTACATACTCTTTCAACGCTTGTTCCTCCGAAGGGGACAAGGAATAGATCCTGCCCGAAGGAATAGTGTAATCAGGGAGTAATTCGATTGGGCAGTCATATGGTCTATGTGGAGGAAGTACCTCGGAAGAGCCACGATCGAAAACTGATTCGAATGCTTTGTACTCAGGTGGAATCCCAGACACCAAGCCCCCAACAGTATGAGAATGCACAATCTCTGGATCGTCAACAGTCAGCGTGAGTTGAGCTAAGGCTCCCAAGGCCCGAGAAGGTGTGTCAGTGGTTTGATGGACCGGGAGACAATAATTCTGACAGACCTCGGACTCGAAGAGCACAGTGCCTGATTGCCAATTGATCAGCGGATTGTGTTCACGTAACCATGGAATCCCTAATATGATACCGAATTGAGGTGTGGTAATCAAATCAAAACTTAAGGTCTCTGTGTGAATTTCTTGTATGTTCAACAAGAGAGGTGCAGTTTGGTGTCTAACCGGACCAGAAACTAACGCAGAGCCGTCTACGGCTTGGACATGTTCAGGTCGTGTTTTTACCACTAGAGGTAGGTTGAGGGAATGGGCCAAATCAATGTCTATGTAATTACCAGTAGCACCTGAATCAATGATGATATTGACTGCATGAAGAAGGCCTGTAGAGGGACATAGAGTAGCCTTTACAGAGATGGGTTGAACACGAGCAAAGGCAAGAGGGGTACCCGGAGATGATGACGGGACACTCGACCTGTTCTCCGGATCTAAGGTCGAGCTGTCCGAAAAACCTGGCTCTTATTGGGACGTCGAGGACACTCTTTCACAAAATGTCCAGTGGTGCCACAATAAAAGCATGCATTATCCACCCTCCTACGTTCCCTCTCAAATGTTGTAATAGGACTACGTAAACCTCCCACTTGCATAGGTTCTTCTGTACTGGGAGCAGGTGTACTAGCAAGAGTTGGATGGGAAGAGACCCCCAATTCGGCTCTACGCTCCGATCGCCGTGCATCTATCTGCAGGGCGAGATCAACCAACTCCTGATACTGAGTGGGCACCGAAGGGATCACTGCTAAAGCATCTTTCATGATGTTACTCAACCCCCTATAAAAGACCACCGCCCGCTTGTTTTCTGGCCATGATGTTTCAGCAACTAGTTGATTGAACCGGGTGATGTAGTCTATCAAAGTCCTTCTACCCTGAGTTAATTCTAACAACTCCAAATCCCTAGACTGTGCCTTGTGTCGGGTATCGAATACTCGAGACATTTCTAGAACCAACAGATCAAAGTCATAAAGGACTGGGCTATTATTCTCCAGCAGGGGATTAGCCCAAGCGGCAGCTGTCCCGGCTAAATGGGAAAGGGCGAAAGCGGCTTTAGCAGTGGAAGTAGAAAAGGCCAAAGGTCTGCATAAGAAATGTAACTTGCACTGATTAACAAAGGTTCTGAATTTCTTGGGGTCACCTTGATAGCGTTCAGGAGCAGCCAGGGGGGAAGGGGTTGGGAGGACCACCGGAGTTGGGACTGTAGTAGTAGCCAAGGGAGGGGGTGTAGTTGAGGAGCTAGCATCTCCAAACTCAGGGTCTGCGGGAAGGGAATGCTGAACACTCTCTATGGAATCTAACCTTTGGTGGATCACCGTGTTCGCGGCGGCCATATCTGCCCTTAATACTGTAAATGCCTGGACTAAGGCAGCTATGGGTTCTTCCGTGGATCCCTGCATAGTCAAACACGACTAAACGGCTTCTCAGTCTGTTCTGACTTGAGAGTCGTGTAGACCGATGAGACCTCCGTCCCCAAGTGACGCACAGGGGAACTAATAGAAACCCGCTGTGCGACCTTTGAGGCCACAGGTGGGAGATGTCTTCCCAGATCCACGGAACCTCTGGAACACCGATGCTGCTGTCAAAAGGGAACGAGGTTAAGTACCAGGCAATTACAATACAATCAGGTAAACAATAGGATCTAAAGAGTCTTACCTATCTGGTGTTGGGGAAACCCAGGTAACCTAGTAGAGAGGTTCGAGACTCAGATGATGCGGCGGTCCCTGGAATAGTAGAACCGCAGGTGAGCGTGGATGTAGGGTTAGCCACCTGTAGGAGAGAGGGCTTGACTTGAATCCCAAGAAGGGAAATGGCGTAGAAGTTCAGCAAGGTATCAAGGGATGATCCAAAGACAAGTCGAGGTGAAGTCCAAAATCCGGCAACAGGTAAACAGTTCCAAGCAAAGGTACAAAGGGGTGTCCGAAGGAGTCCGAGGTAGAGTTCCGTGATCAAAGTAACAAGGAGCAATTCGTAACGCCAAACAGGGTCTGAAGACAGCTGAGAAGCAATGAGTGTTCTGTCTCTCAGACCTTTATACTGTGTGTCTCTGGATCATGTGACGTCCACCAAGGTCACGTGAGGAACGCCACTCTGGATCACGTGATCGACGTGGAGACGTAACACCGCCCCTTCTGCTGTATGCTCTCCAAGGCAATTGCCAATGCAGAAAGGGTTGCAATCGAGCCCGTACACCATAGCTGGTACGGAGTTTTCGGTCCTTTGGGTTCACCGAATCAGTTGAGCCTCGAACCGTGGAGGGAGATGTTGGGGAAATGTGAGCAGTGTTCTGGTGTGTAGTGGACTGGTGTGTAGTGGACCGCCTAACAGATGGTCTTAACTTTGATAGTACAGTCAAGGGCTTGCTAGGGGTAGCACTGCTCTGTTGTGTCAGCTTTTGTGGCCCCGGGTAACTTGGGCTTGAAGGAGTGCTTTAACGTTAATGCCTCAATGTTGTATAGACAAATAACACGGACCCATTCAGAATGTTTTACATTGCAGCAGGATTTATATCTATGAGCTTGTTGTCACAAACCCAGAATTCTGTGTTTTTATAGATTTTGAACAGAAACTAAATAACCTCACAATGTGCATACACATATTCCAATTACTAAAGTATAATTTATTTGACATCTAGTTTAAAAATACATAAATACACCAACATTGATAAGTGTTATGTGCACCCTATAAAGTGACTTGTGCAATCAACAGCCCCTTCACGGTAACAATCAAATGTTAACAAGAACACCCTTTAGCACGAAGCGAATTTCAAAGTACCAAGAATCGCAGATCACAATTATATGTTGGAAATGCCTTAGTACTAATCTCTTATTCTTAGTCTCTTACACTATAATGTCGCTCAAACTTTTCCCAACCTGTTTCGTTCTCACATCCTTTAAATCAGTATCATCGTCAAATTAATGCTGTATGTGGTTGGCACTTCATCATTTGTTCAAATACGCCCAAATTCTTTTTTGAAGGACCTGCAGTGCAATGTAAAAAACAGCCTACATTTATGCTGTTTCGATCATTCATTAAGCACTTTTCTCATCATCAAATAAAGAGAATGTGCTTACCACCAATTCTTATTCATCATTCACTTTCAGGTGTATTATTCGCCTTATCAATTGGCGGTCACCTAGAACCAAAACATATGTCCTTACTCTAAGCAAAATTGTGTATTGCTTAACGTTTTTTTAAGTGTAACTGTTGTCTTAGTATAGATCATTAATCATAAAGTGCTTACTTGTGCGCATAAAATGGACTTGAAGACTTTCTGCAGGGATCACAGGTTTAATCATAACCTAAATCCACAACCTGAGCGTCTGTAAAGCAATATAATAAATATACAGGAAGTACCTTATGAAAACATGGTACAAAATACATTGGTGGGATGGAGATAGCTATCTCTCACCTTAGAATATGGAGAAAAATAACTCTTTTCATATTGTAGCACCGATCCCGTGTGTTTCAGTGCTCTCTTGAGTATCTTGGTATCTGTAACCAAAAATCGATGCGTCATCTAACTAAATTGCTTCACGTACTCTCAATAGAGTTTTGGGCTGGTAGTGTTAGGAATATTAAAAGTCTTAAACGAAAGTCCTAACTGAGAGTATTAAGAGGAAGAAGAAACCTCACCTTACATTCACCTTCGTGTGCTCCCATTTAATCCATTGACCTTCAATTCCCGTTTACTGAGCCTGGTGGCTTGGTTATAGATTTAAACTTATTTATTTGAATGCGTAATTCCAACATCATGTGATCTAGGGTCACACTATTTCTTTCACGTACTTAGGCGTCCATTGACACTTTGTACACAAACCAGTGGCCATCTTGGACTATGATAGTCTAAATGTCATCGCAAAGATAACTGACAGTCAAACCTGGCATTTCTTATGTGTATTTGTGTGTTTGATAATGGCCACATCTTAACTGATTATGATGCTATTTGTAGTTTTCTGCCTATGATTTCTAAAGCCGTTGCTCAATATTTGCAATTACATGCATCTATGGGGCAATAATGTCTCTCTTGGTGTGTTTCAATGATATTATTCATTTTTTTTATTTTTATTTTTTTATTTGGTTGGTGGATAAAATCAGCCTTTCAAATATAAGACAAATACATCAAACAAACAAATAAATACAGTGATTACATTTTACATTTTGAGCCAACTTAAAACCAGTTAAAATGACATACTCTATTGCTCTGTGAATCTAATCCGTCATATCCGTCATAGTTCATGGGCCAAAATACAATAGTTTCATTTTAAGACAATATAAAAGACAAAGCATAACATTCCAACAATTTTCAATTTTACCTGGGGCTTCTCATATATATGTAATTGATTTCGAGCAAACAAGTCTGATACATACACTAAGCTATGAAGATTGACTTTGTAGTTGTGAAAGAACGGCATCCAGATAATGGACTATAGCATCTCTGACCCCGAGTTTTGTACTATTGAAAATATGCTGCCAAAGTTGGTTTGCATCCAATGGGCAAAATATAACGATTAGATTCTTGAAAAACTTCTGTAGTTTATGGCACAACATAGGACAATCAACATTCTTATTACACAAATATCACGTCAGACAAAAGGCCCAATACAAGTAAAGCCAACTCACACAATTTATCTCGAAGTGCCGAGCGTGGTGCACAATGTATTTCTAATGATTGGAAACCATATTAAGCTTCACTGTATATGGTCACATCAATATATTAACATATTTAGTATCAATCTTAATTGAAGGTTGTGAGTTTGAAGAAACACAGCACTATCCCTAAAGGCTAATTAATAAGACATAATACCCAATCACACTCTATGCCAATCAATGTTTTAATTGAGGCCTATTTAGTGACTCTTACTTAAAAAAAACAAGACGCTGTTCTTGCTCAAAAAACATTTTCTTGTCGTTGGCTACATTGCCGCTAGGATCGATTTTCAAAAGGACAGTCCAGTGCATCTCTTCACACGGGTGTGCCATAATAGTGAAATGTCCTACTAATAGTGCAGTGGGTGCCTGTTTCCTTATACAACCTACGTCCTAGTTTTAATTTTATGTTCGGTTTTACCTATGTAAAGTTTGAGGCCTGGACACTAGATAGCATACACCACCATGGTTGTGTTACAATTAGTAAGTGTCTTTTTTACCACGGGTTGGCTAAGCCAATTTCTACTTCATAAATTCTTTTGGTGTGGGGACAACAGCTGTATTGGCCGCAAGGAGTGTGGCCCAATGGTTTTGACATAGCCCAAGATTCAGTAATGGTCCATTTTTTTCTAGTAATAAACAAATATAATTCTTGGTGAGGATATCTTTAAGATTCTTACCTCGTCTATATGCACATCGAGGAGGTGGCAATGCGCTACTAACACCCTTCAAAATCTTCTTATTCTTATTGATGTCAGAATTCCCCTTCACAAGCTTGACCCCGTAGTGTAGAAGAATAATTCTTCCCACTAATGTATACCTCTGAATGTACAAAGAAACACGCAAAGGAATCAATTAATTGAAAGACTGGATACCCCCGAGACAACCGTGGCTGCAAAGGAAACACGTTAGATTAGTGCCTTTTGTTAATAGCATAAACTCCAGAAAACACAAGCTAGTTTTACCCACTGACCTTTACTGTTAGCAGACAACCCCAAAATACCAGATCATAGGACAAGCACGGTAGGCTGTAGTAAATTCTGCAACAGAATGATTACAATGAATAGTTGGAACAAGGCTACCCAATAAGCAACATAGGAAATACAGGAGGAGCAAGATGGGAGCTTACCAGGAGGGTTCTGTGAGTATTTTGAAGTTCCAGAGAGGACATGAAGTTTGTGGTAGATGATGCAAAATCCAAACAGACTATTCCTGTAAGCACGCAGATGCCTGAAATGTCCTGTAGCTATCCCATCGAAACGAGGACGCCTTAGACACGCACACTAGCAACAACAGTCTCAAGTCTGTGTGTGAAGCGACTGTTATTAGGAAGTCCACAATACAGTCGATGCAAAAGGCAGGATGTACACAAAGTCACTGAAGGGGTAGTTCCGGGCGCAATCCAGTAAGGATCCCACGATGCAGCTGACGCTGGGACAAAGCAAAGTCACTGGGCAAGAGAGTTCCAAGAAACTTTCAAGGGCGTAGCACAAATGAGCAGTTAGAAGGGGCTGGCTGAAACGAAGAGTGATCCAATGAGGTCCGGGTCTTGGCAACAGTCGAACCAAAATGAGCCAGGGTTAAACAGAGGCAAAGTCCAAAAGCAGTCCGGGTCGTAGCAAACAGACAGGCAAAAACGAAACCAAGGGAGAGAGCGAAGCAGGTCTAGAGACGTAAGGCACAGGGTCCATAATACCAGGGAAGTCACAGATTACCAAAACAGACAAGAGCACTCCAAGGACAGGTCGATACACATTAGCAGAAAAATTACGTAACTCCAAGGAAAACAGTGAAAACGCTAAATCAGAAGCAGTGAGGCGGGACTAAAGTAGAGTTAGTCACGTGAGACCAGCGTCGGATTTCAAGACGCTGGTTGCCTCCCCTTAGCAATGGTCTTCATTGCTTCCATGGCAACTTCCAGCCACCATGGAAAGCAGTGTTCCGAACTCCTGAATGCTGATGCCAATGTTTTTTCATGGGAATTACATTAAGAGAGGCATGAGCAAATCTTGATGTTGGCAAACAACGCCCTGAGTGCCTAATCATGACAATTGATGATTCTGCTGATTTTATTAGACAAATGACTAAGGTGCTAGCAAATACAATATCGTCGTTCTTATCTTGCCTCTCTTTATAAACTAAAAGAGAGTCTCTGTTGTTATTGCTAGCCCATTTGCAAGCCATTCTATTTTTTTATGGTATTCTCTCTGAGTTAGTTTGGAACTCAAATTACCCAGTGCTTGTGTTTTCTTTCCTTGTTCTTCTGAGGTGGGTTGAAAAACGATGGACATTTATAAGCAATAGGCACTGAGGACTGGACCAAGAGTCTCTGCCAGCCTAGAGCAAAGACAACAACCATTAGCAAAACAGGCAAAGGCCATGTAGGCAGAGGTTCATATTTATACCTGATCAGTGGAGTATAGACAGCCATTCTGGATCCACTAAATCAAGGGGTCGTAGCAGTGGGGATACTGGAGCTTGTGAGTGTGTGCCCTCTTGACCCTCCGTGTATTTTGAACGGTCTGCGTTTATTTCACTTGAGTAATATTCAACCTGATTTAAAGTTTTGCCCAATGAACTGTGTAAATACTACATATTGTTTTTTTATTATTACTTGATTTAATCGGATTAGCGATTTTTACAAGACAGAACATAAATATTGAAGAAGTAGACGTAAAACATAACAGGAGCAAAGGCAATTATTCTCTCCATTTTCCAGAATCAAGATACTCGAAGCTAGTCCTGCGTTTTAAAATTTAGGGTACTCCCCACTTGTCCAAAATTAGTTTCATGGTTTTTGCCATCGCTATTACCCATGCAGTCTTTTCTCCACCAATAAGTCTTTCCCACTGCAAATTTTCTTCAAAAATGTGATCTGAGGCAAAGAGAGCATTCATGTATCTTGATCTTATAGTTTGAGTTCCAGGACAGGCCAGAAGCAAGTGTTTTATCGTTTCAATCTGGCCTCCCCCCCTCACAGAAGCGGCACTTATTCGAACTTGAAAATACTAAATACTATTTTTATATCATCTGACCCATGTCAGGGTAAGCTGCTAGTGCTCTGCCTTGCTGTATTTCATTTGCATTGACTTTGCATGTTACTCTGTCATGCTTTTAAATATTTGCATTTACCTTCCTTTTCAGTCTTCCAATTCGTGTTTACTAAAACTAAGATCTGACCGGCATCCCCTGTGTCAGCAATGATAGCCTTGGGTCCGCATTCATTCTTGTGCGCTCTGTAAGTCTCCCACAACCCATTTCATTTTGAATGTCTTTCATGCGTTACAGTTATGTCACAATGGTTTCTCATTGGCCGTTGTATTACTACAGATTGTGCACCGAGGTCTTCAGTTTCAAGTTGTTCAAGTACGTCATAGAATGCCTCAAGGTGTTGCTAGGGGAGGGTTATATAAACTGTTTGGACTGTGAGGATTTGGCTGCAAATGCAAGCATGGGAAAAACAAAGGAGCCTTTGCTCTTGGTGCTATTACAAGACTTGGATATGCATTCCTTTCCCGGCCAGTATCCGTGGCGCAATCAGTAAACGCATGTGGATGATACCTTAGACTTTGAGGGTTCACACCCAATCCCGGAATCCCTGAGATGTGTTCTACATTGGATATCCGTGAACATTTCGAGGAAAAAAAACGAATGGAGAAATGACCTAATTATTTTTGACCGAAAAACGAAAATTACCTTTTGCTATTTTTTACTTTTTCTTTTTAATAATGCGGGGAGAGATTCCTTCTGTACCCCCTCCCCTCTCACCCTCTTACCCCACCCATCACCTATTACTTACTATACATATACTAAAATACCTACCATTTTGGTGAAACTAATTCCCTCATTTTTGTATTAGGTTATTTCTACCGACACCTTGTACATTTACTAAACCATTTAAAAGTTTATTTGCTTTAGAAAAGGTGTGTTAAGTTGTTGATTGTGAAGAGTGGTGATCCTCCCTATCCCCCAAAATCGGGACAGGTTTAAAAAAAAAAGACCTGTAGTACCCTCCTCTGGCCACATTGCATTGTGGCTCCAACTCAAGGTATTGCTCCTGTCAGAGACAATCGCCAGTCTCTAGGTTCTTACACTTTCCATCAATCAAGCAGACAAACACAATGGTAATATTTAAATTATTGTACTGGAGATATTACATAAAAGAGTGTTGTAGTGTGCCCATCTGCTTTGCCCGAGACTGCTGCATGGAATTCTCGGGGCATCATGTGGACCAGCGTCTGAGGAACAGGATGGAGGATGCCTGGCCTGTTTGCTTTCTTGGCCCCATTGTCAAGGCAATGTCTGCACCCCAGCTTCGTCTGGATGTGGTCTGGGGGTGGTCTCTGGGTTACATGTGTGTTTTGATTATAGCAGGTTAGACATGCATAATCTTTCTGAGGCTAATGTTTTTATGACGCCGTTTGAGTGCATTCTGTGCGCTCATATTCAGGTTAGAAGTTTCCCTTCCTGGAGTGGGTTAATGTTTAGGTTTCGTGGTGCTGGTAGTAGTATCATTTGATGTGTTGTCAGTGTTGTGGCCCCACGTTAGGTGTGTAGCAGGATTATCCCGTTTTATAGCTTAGGCTATGCATTTGTTTGGTCAGGTTGAGGGAAGGAACAAGCCTGGCTTGCAGTAGTTCTAGTTTCTGTAATGTGGGCCATTCAGGGTTGCATTGTGGTCATTTAGTTAATCAGAAATTAGGGCAATACTGGAGTAGCATTTTTCATGTGCAAACCCCTTCTGTGTGTACATGTGTGTATTCAATGTTCTACGGTGCCCATATGTGGATGCTTGGGCGGGTGTGTGTGCAGGTTTCATGATTGGTACTTGCCTTGTTGTTCTCCATGACTGAACTGATTCTGTAGATCTCAAAATTGTCTGGGTCTCCCTGTGTGGCTGGATGATCCTGTGAGTCCATCCAAAATGTCATGTTTTTGGTTCTGGGCATTTCCTAATGGCTGGCAGGTTTGGGGTGCATGTCCTAGTGGCATGACTGGGTGCCACATGGATTCTGGCATATATATTGTGCTAGGACTGTATGTTTTGGCATGTGGTTTGACAGGGTGGTGAGGCGTGCTGTTTTCCTTTGGTTTGTGAGTTGCGATTTTGCCTCAGGTCATTCTGCAGCATTGGCTGCCACATATTTGCAAGCTATTTTGGTTACCTTCAAAGGCCTGGGCAGAAATATATTTTAATTTTTGGTCCATGGTGTATCCATGGAATTTCTGGGTGATGTTCTTGTGGAAGGTCACAATGCAATATTTTTGCATGTTGTTTGTAGTTTGGTCACATCAGCATAGGTCACTGGAAATGGTGTGCCTTTGATCAGCAGACTTGTTGGCTTGTCAGTCCAGTGTGTGGGTTGGTGTCTGGCCAGTGGAAGATGCTCTGCTTTTCAGATATGGAGATGGTAGTGATGTGTTCTGTGTTGGTCTTGCCTGTATTTGTGGTCCAGGTGTCTCCCTTCCAAGTTGGTTGGGGTCCTAATGTTCCTACTCATGGGTTTAGCCTGTATCTACTGTGGTACTGGTCTTTTGAAACCAGTACATGTGACAGATGCGAGACTTATTTTGTTCACAATAGGTATTTAAGGCTTCTGGATAGTGACAGCAGTGGATGTTGTTACCTTAAGTTGTGGGTGTGTCAGTTTGGCTGTTTTTTTAGTAGTTGGGTTAAGTGGTTGTGTATATCTATTGCAATTCTGTAGTTGTGCTAGTTATGTGGTCACATGGTGGTGGGACTGAGTGCCCTTTTATGGCTATTTTTCTTGTGCCTGGTTTTGTTACTGTTCTGTGTGGTTCTGTTTGGTCTTCGGACGTTGGAATGTGTACAGTAGTGAGGTGTGGTCCTAGAATCGGCGTGTCTGGTGGGGAGTGAGAGATGCTTGATTGTGCTCATCCGATTTGCCTGAAGATGCTGCATGAAATGTTGATTTCAGACCTTGGATGAATGTTCTATGTTTGTCATTTGTATGAGGACTGACAGGATGTGGATGGTCCAGTCGGTGTCTCCTCATGTCATCTTAAGTACATGCAACCAGAACAGAAACCTTACTAATACATATCTTGAACATAGCTGAAGCATCTAGCATGTTCATGCAAGCTGTAGCTTTGGTTGCCACACAGGGCCTATGACTTCAAAGCTGCTTAACTACCACCACACGGTCATTTGCATACCTGCTGCATCAGCCTTATTCAATATTCTACACAAATACTTAATTCCTTCATAGCTCAGCTTTAGTGTACAATTAAATGGCACTAATCCATTTCAGTAGAGTCATCCTTACAGCACGGCTTCCTCACAATACATGCAGTAACCCTTAAAAATATAGAGACTCTGTTTACCAACCTGCATACTAATCCTTCGTATGTGTGCATGTGTGTGTGTGTGTGCGCGCGCACGCGCCTGGGTAAGTACACATCCTGAGCTCACATTAACCCCTTTGTACCTCAGATGATAAAGGAACTTGCTCCTGTCACTTGCGCTCACCTCCACCTTCTTCAAGCCCTATCTATCTACTGCCATCTTCCGAGTCTGCTAAGAGGAGGCTACGTAC
The DNA here is from genome assembly GCF_040938575.1 of Ambystoma mexicanum. NCBI lineage: Eukaryota > Metazoa > Chordata > Amphibia > Caudata > Ambystomatidae > Ambystoma > Ambystoma mexicanum. The sequence goes on along the minus strand of NC_090928.1, from coordinate 191,620,405 downwards.
ACACACATCTTACAAAAACCTACTGCCGACCCCAATAATCCCCCCTTTTATCGAATCCATCAATTTTCTGCTGCATCTCTACCAATTCTTCGAGAGGGTCATCCGCAGCTGGATTGTTACCTAACTGGATGAATGCTCATTATCTCACATTCTCTGATCTCGATTCTTCATCAAACACCCTACCAAAAAAGCTTTAAACCCATGTCTCCAACTTTCCTGCCACTGCCTGCCACTTACACTGCTCTTCCAGCATCATTCTGCTCGATCGTCTACTGGTTTTGCCACAGTTAATTGTCCATCTCATTTCAATCGTTAATTGTCCATCTCATCTGTTTTCCTTTCCTCCCTAGGCTTTAGAGACAATATTGGGCCTCATTACAATGTTGCCAGTAAACGTTAAAAGTGGCGATAAATCTGTATACTGGCACTTTTAACTTACTGGCAAATTACAACTAGGCTTAAACCCTGTTGACGCTAATACCGGTGGCGGAGATGTGAGTCGCCGGAATAACCATTGCCAGTAATACAACCAACGGAATACTGGAAGGCTCAGACTCCGGAACGGGAATTACCGGCACAATGGTATTATCAGCCATATGCCAATAACACCAGCAAAAGCCTGGTGGAGTTTCCAACACCTTAATGCAGCCGGTAAATGGACACAGGTCTTGAGACATGTTGTGTTGGTCCTCTGGCATTGGATGGCAACATGAAGTGGTAGATTGAGAGTGGATTGAGTTTTTTAAGGTGGCCATCAGCAAGCTTCCCATTCTGGCTGTGAGGGTAATTCTGGCACCAGTAATTCCAGCACTGGTCTCCGGCACCAGAGTTTGGATACTGGCTTCAGTGTTACTGGCACATTCCTGCCAGTAATACCAGGGATTTTCTTTGTTTGCCAGGGTAATACCCTGGTGCCGGTATTACTGTTTCCAGAAGGGAGTGTGCATGCTCATGTGCACTTGTGATGCACCAGTATTTCTGACGGTCGCTCTGCTGCAAAGAGTAATACCGGTACAACGGTAATAGCATCATTTTACCAGCAAACTTGTAATGAGGCCCATTGTATCTGATTGGATGGCCTCTTACAACTTTGACCACTGCTTCTCCATCTCATGGAATACTGAAACTTTCTCTCCCATCTGCTAACAGTGGGCATCCCCCAAGGATCCCTTTTCGCTCCACTGCTTAACTCATTTGGTTATCTGGCTTCCACTATTACTTTTTTGAAGATGACGCACAGATATTCTTCTTCTTTCATTCTTTCATCTCTGACATTACAAAGTATAACACAACAGCCCATGAGTTATCTGCCATTGGATGGTCCTATGCTACCTGAAGCCTAAACCCGGCAAAATTAAATTAATCTTTCTCCCGGCCTCCAAGGTCAACTCCACCCTCTCTCCTCACCATCCGATTGTCTCCTGATATCCTTGTTCCATCAACTGAGGTCCTCATTGGAAGCAAAGTACAACTCATCCACTTTATCCCTACCACTGCGACTGCAACTTGGAAGATTCTTCTACATATCTAGAAAATCTCCCACCACTAAGCCAAAACCTTAAGCTATACACTACTCCTCAGCAAACTCAACTACAGATCCTACCAACTCCTGGACCTGCCTCGCTGCTCTTGTACCCCTTAAGTTTCTTAACTTTTCTACACACAGCCTTTACAATCAACCTAGATCCTCTCTGATGCTGGATGGCTTTTGTCACGGGAGGATAGCTCAGCGAGCCGACACGGAGCAACACAGGTTCGATCCCCAGATCCGCGCTTAGAAACCTCTGGGTATTAAGCATGTTATAAATAACCTATCATATCATATCAAGTGGAAAATTACTTCCTTTTCAAATTCCTGCTTGTTGGTCACAGATCCATCCATATTGTAACCCTGACTACCCATTGACTGCATTTCTGTGTACTGTCCCACCCAAGCTCTACTGTCCTCAACTCTTAATATATCGTACTCACATGGGAACTGGGGATAAACCAAACATAACCAAAAACAATTCCAACAAGGGATTATTCCACAGAAATTAATTTTACAATTTTCTTGCAACAATCCTGCTGGTATATTAATTAGCGGCAATTCTGATTGTTGATAAGTTAATTCATTAGACCATATCTCTGATACTGCTTCCATCAGTAAACATCACGTTTAGAAAAAATGATTTAATCCCAAATAATTTCTTTTTTTCTTTTTTTCATCAGACATCAAATGTTTTTACTACGAGGACATCATACATAAAAATACAAATGACAAGCAATCAAATCAAAAAATACAGAAGAATGATGCAATGATAGACACAAACCAGAAAAATAGGTGCAATCACAGTAAGGTGTTTCCTGACTTGTACCTACATTTCTAAAGAGGGGTGCTTACCTCGTGGGCAAACATTTGAAACCTAATTAGTCCAACTGAACTAAATTGGCAACAAGTAAATAATGTCAACCAGGGTTGACCCATAAACTACGTTTCGGTGCGATGACTCAATTGACTGCCTTCATCAGGACCACTTGATCAGCAGACCCTGTGTTTTAAACAAAACAATATAAAGCATATGCGAAAAAGTGTCCATATACAAAACTATTAGTAAAAAAGGGCTGCCTACACTCACAAGAAAGTGAGAAAAATAGTTCACTCAGGAGGTTCACCCCATCTTTAGAAATGTAGGTACAAGTCAGGAAACAACTTGCTGTGTTGATTTCATCTATTTTTCTTGTTTGTATATGCCTTGCTTTTGGTTCTATCATTGCATAATTTGTCTGTATGTTTTTAATTTCATTATTTGTCATTTGTATGTTGCCCTTGTAGTAAAAAACATTTGATGTGTGATGAAAAAAGAAAAAATCATTTCTTTGGGAAGAAATAATTTTTTTCTAAATGTATGTTTACAGATGGAAAGTAGCAGAGATCTAGTCTAATTATTGACTTAACCATTAGGAGTGCTGCTAATTAATATACCAGTGGTTTGTTGCAAGCTAATTGTAAAATTAATATTGGTGTAATAATTCCTTGTGCGAACAATGTTTGGTTATGCTCAAGTCTTTAGAACCTATTTGTCCTCTGCCCCATGTGTGCCAATTCCCATTTCCGCTCATTCACGTAACTGGCCTGCATCACTGAAAAGCTCCTACCACCCCCTGATCATCAAAGCAATTGAATCCTCTGAACTATTTAAGAGTAGGCTCAAACTCCACTTGCTAACCTGCTAAGGACCACCCTTATCCACCTAGACTGCCCCACCCGTCTAACTACATCATCATCTGACTGCCCTGCGTGTCCTACCTGTATTGAACCAAATGTACATGTGTATATTAAACCTCTGTAACTAATGGGTCAAAGCCTATGTGTATATCTTCTTTATGAGTACTCTACTTGTAATAATAAGTACCCTTTCTATCACTCATTGGGCCTCATTACGACCCAGGCGGTAAGTTACCGCCTGGGCCGTGACTTTACCACCATGGCGTAAACTACGTTTACGCCATGGTGGTAGGCGGACTTACCGCCCCATTCCGAGGTCGGCGGGGCGGTAAGTCCCCAATCCCCATTTACCCTTCCCCATTCCCATTTTTGCCCCATAGGGCATAATGGGAGTGGGGAAGGCGTTAATTACGCCACCGTAAATTACGGTGGCGTAATTAACTCCATGGTCCCTTAGCGCCATGGATTTTAACACCTGTTAAAAGCTCCATGGCGCTAAGGGACCTCGTACTCAGGCGGTAAGGGTCGGCGCTGTTTACGCTGCCGTAAACCCCTTACCGCCTGGGTCGTAATCGTATGGTGGTTCAGCAACAAAGTGGTGGTAATAAAATGACTGTCACGTTTACTGCACCGCCATCCTATGATTTATTTTAGGGAAAACTGAGGAAATACCTCCAGCATTTGTTTGGATGCATTTCCTCAGTTAACCTCTAAAAACTGGAGAAATTACCTTGGGCAGAATTACCACAAATTGTAATTCTTACAGAATCCCATGGAGTTCTATAGAACTCCATGAATGGGGTTGAACACAAACTTACCGCCAGACCGAGTGGTGATAACAGTAAATGAGTTTGGCGGTAACTCAGCAGGGATTATTACTGCTAAAGTCATAATGAAGGGTACCACCCCATCCTCTTTTCACAAACTTTCCTAATCCCCACTATATTTTCTTCAGTTTCATTGTAAAAACACCCCCTCTGGGGACTGCCTGCCCTATCTGTATTAGTGTTCTATAAAGCAGAATCTTTGCTAAAATGTATTCCAAACTACCAAATAAATATAACTAAATAGTAATGCACGAGGTCACTAAGAACATGTCCTGCAATATAGGTAATGCACGGTGTGGGAGGGACGACTTGCTGCATTTCATTTTCTGTTTGTGAAGTCAGGGGACAATTAATGTGTAATGGGTATAAAGCATTTGTAAATGTGATCTACTGTGTCTTCCCCATTGGGTCTAGAGCCCAGTGCCTGAGGTAGTGCATGTCATTGATCCCGATGTGTATCTCTGCAAATCATGTACTAATATAACTATGGAATATTAAGTTATGGTTTAATGTGAAGCCTGTTCATTTTCCCCCCACACAAGGGAGTTGGAAAATTCCTGCATTGGGGACAGATAGTTTCAGAACAGTGTCCCCTTAGGATTGCAACACTGGCAGTGAAGATACAGGAAGAGGAGGACTTCAGTTCGGCACATGCATGCGTTTGCTCAAGAGTGGGAGGAGATTCCAGGAGGTTGGAGACCCCTTCTCTATAGGGGTAACTATTCCAGGACTCCACCTTGTGGGCCCGGCAGTCTGTCTATCAGGCCCGTATTGAGGACTGTTTCTAGGAGTGAGGAGTAGGAAATCTGATTTGTAATTTGTTTATTAATATACTTTCAGCTTAGTCGGCTTTGTGGTTATATATATATATATATATATATGTAACATTTCATTCCAACATATCATTTAGAATATAAGTTACCCAGCTTAAATTATTAAAACACCTCACATTTAGAACCTGTTTACAATTTTTACAATGCGAACCTTCAGCATAAATTAAACATTAAAACAATTAATCTGATAAAACTGGCTTAAATATTTAAAAAACATCTCTTGACAATTCTTCTAAGATGTCTGTGCATTGGATAAAAAACTTGACATTAAAATATATAAAATGTATGTCGTTGCCATCCATCAGTTTCTGGCACAAGTTATCTGTCTTGGCGCTGTCACATTTATTTTTATATGCTTTGATCCATTTGGCAATGAAATTGCTCAAACTTTCACAATCAACCAATAGATGCTCTGCAGATTCAACTAAATTATTACCACAGAGACGGCATACGCGATCTGATCTACTTATATGTAGACAGGCTCCCATAAATTCCAACACTGGACATGTATTACATTTGATCCATAGATAGCTTCTCACTACCCAGCTAGTCGGAAACGCAAAAATGTATTTAGGTATGGAAGCACGCTTCATTATGTATTCTATGTATCGACCGCTATTTCCATTTGTCGATAGTTTGACAAAGTCTGCTTCTTAGCTATAGACGGTCATTTTCTGTTGCGCAATCGTTTGCATGTCATTAAGTTATTTGTGTTGTTGACTCGCATAAATCCAGTTAACCAAGTCATATGGATTCTCCTAATTTTGGCCATTATTCCCAAGTGATCATAAACTTTGGTTGATGCGTATGCTTTTAAATAGCTCACTATGATAGTATTGTTGTCTAACAGGGATGGATTTTCATACCATAAGGATACTCTAGATATGTAGACGCTATAATCATTTTTATGTGGAATTCGAGCTAGAGCTATTCAACTGGTAAACTCTTCGGCATCCTCAATAGTATTCTTAGCATCTTTGATTCAAAGCAATTCAGTTCTGATGTTAACTCATGGCCCCACACTTCAACAGCATACATGAGTACTGGGATAACCTTAGCCGTGTATAACAGTAAGATAGTTTTAAGTGTAATCCATCCTTGTCGGCCTATAAACGCTCTCAGTGCATATACAGTATTCATGCATCTGCTGTTGGTCTCATTCCAATCATGTTTCCACCCTAGGGTATCATCTACAGTTACAACCCAATATTTGTACTGTTTTACACATTCCAGAGGTAAAGAGTCATATTTCCAAGTATTTCGGACCTGTACAAGATGTTTTCCCTCTAAAAACCTTAATTTCTGACTTGCTGGTGTTACTTTAAGACCATTGTATACAGCAAACCAAAGTAGGCCATCCAACAAACTTTGAAGGCCACTCTGAGCTTGATCAAGTAATAACAGACCGTCAGCAAATCCCAAGCAGTTTATTAACTGCTGACCGATCTTAACAGGGTGTGATCCAGAGTCTAAAAACGCTTTTGGGAGGTCTGCTAGGTAGAGGTTAAACAGGGTTGCAGCCAGGATGCAGTCCTGTTTAATCCCCCGTCCTGTAGTAAAGGAATCAGAGAGTTTACCGTCTGCATTTAAGCGTATTCTAGTACTGGTGTCACAATATAGCAAGATTATCGTATTCAACAGACCTGCAAGGATTCCCCACGCCATAAGCTTAGACCATAACCTGTTGTGCATCACTGTGTAAAAGGACGCGCTAAAATCTATGTACGGACCGTACACTGCAGATTTTCTGATCACCGTCACATATTCGACTGCAGACACTAATATCAGCAAATCTGGATGGTATTTAAGTTTTGTCTAAAACCAATTTGATTAGGCAGCAAGATCTTACAGGTGGCAATCCATTCAGTGAGTTCAAGTAAGAGAACTTTGGCGAACAATTTGGATGGGATGTCCAACATAGACAACATCCTGTAATGGGCAGGGTTGGTCCAACTTCACTTCTTGTAGACAGGCAAGATGTGGCTGGCCCTCCACGAATGGGGCAGGCGGCCACTCCTCCCTATCTCCACCAAGAGGAGATGCAGTGCCTGGCCCCACAAATTTGGGGATTTATTTATCAGGATGTTACAGGTTCCATATGGGCCCGAGGCACAGGATTACTTTAATTTGTTGATAATTGTTATGATATCAACCGCCAAGGCTTTACATTCCCACACTTAGGTAGGTATTACTATTACAACATCAGTGGGGGACATGCTATTCTAGGTTGTGGTGATATGTTCGGCCCAATCGTTTTCTGCTACACTTTGTATTGGTAGCGCACGTTTAGCGGCCCCTCTAATTACCGCCCAGACCCCATTTGTATTGCCACTATGAGTATGGATTGGCAACTGTTGCCATTTTTCTCTCTCAACAGCAGACTGGTGGATATTCAACCATCTCTTGCAGGCAATTGCTTTCACTAGCAAAGTTCATTACAGTGGGGATCTGATTCCTTAATTGTTTTTTTGCCTTATGTATCTTACTATCAAAACGCCTCTTATTTTTGCTTGTTGAGTTCCATCGCTCATGAGGACTATGAATGACTCTTCGTTTTTTTTAATTGTTTCTTTAATCTTACTTGTGAGAACACCAAAATCTGCTATAATATCGGACGACATTCTCACCTCACCACTAGCGTATTGGGCATGACATTTCGGCAACGGCTCAATCGCTACTCGATTCGCTTTTTCAAGGTTATTGGGCTTCCAGCGTATCCGGATGTTACTATTGTTAATAAAGATGTCACCATTCTCGTCATGGTTTTTACTACAACTCATGGCTACATCGATTGCGAGTGCAACACATAGTGGCATGTGGTCGCTTTCCTCTCTATTCACAATTGCCATATCTAGTACTAGCGACATTGCTGCAGAATTCACAAATACATAATCTAATGTGGAGGCGCTTTTACCACTCGTTCTCATGTATGCTTTAGTGGAATCCCCTCTACAATTCCCACTTAGTCTAATTAACGAATGGGAATAAAATAATGATGCCCAGGCCCGACCTTGGCTCTCCAACATCGACGATTTGACAGGAGAGGACCCAGGAAATCTATCTGATTCAATGTCATTGTTGTTTATGTTAGCATTGAAATCGGCCAGTATCAGGAATGGCATATTCGGAGAAAAAAACTTAAAGTAGTTTTCTAACCGTTTTAAAATTCGGGTTGGTCGCAACCACCCCAGGTGGATCATATATATTTATAATGTACACCTCTTTGCCGTCATTGAGGCTGCTAGCACCATTGGCGTGGACCCGTCTAATTCTTTTAAGACTCACGGGAGATGAGTGGAAATTAAGAGACCACCCTTGGGTCTACCAATGGGGCCTTTTTTGGCTACTTGATGTATGGTACTACGTCCGTCTAGTTCTGTGGGTTCAAGTAGCCATGTTTCTTGCAAGGCCACCATCCAGAATAGCTTTATATTGGCAAGAAGCCCCTTATACGCCATGGGGTGTGTGTGTGTGTCCTCGTGTTGCATGAGCATGCAACACTGAGTCAATGAGGTAAGGTTGCAAATTGGGTCTTAAAAACTGTCGGGAGCCACTGCCAGTAGCCCTCACCATCAGTTTCATGTTTGTTACTCTCATTTACTTTATTTGTATCCAGATGGCTGTCAGTCATTGCTGTATCGACACTTGTTAACTAGCAGTACTATTTTCTGTTTTCTAGATACTTCGGGGTGTCACCAGACCTAGCAGTCAACTTGGTGGATTGTCTCTTTTTCTGGGGGTACACAGTCACCACTTTACCACTGAGTCATAATTTACTTAGGTCTGACTCATAATTCAAGATATACTCAAGAGTTGTATCAAGAGTAAACCTGATGTTCGCGATGGATATAGGCGCGTGTTCCAGCTTGTCGACTATTATAATCTCTTCAGAGCGGTTTGCATGAAGAGGAACTACATAATGGAAAAGGTAAAGACTATAAGCTCGGTTCAAAGGGGGGTATCGTCCAAGTTAGAGAAAGGGCACATTTGAAGGGCTCGAATTTCTGCCAGATCAGTCTCATGGTCACTATGTGCAGCTTTACTGTTTTTATAAACAAGGGGTTTTGCTGTAGCTAGATGTTTTTGAATGATATGATACGATATTTATTTATTTATTTTATTTTATTTTTTATTTGGCCCTTACTTGCTGGGATGTAGAAGACAATGGGTGTTTCTCACTTCTTCTGTTTTCTGGGGTCTCATTGTTATTTGCTGACACACATTCACTCACAAATAAACATTAAGGGGGCGATTCATGGAACAAACGTGCGCCGAAAATCTTGGCGCAAGCAGGCGCAAGCACGAAAAAACAGGCCCATGCGCACGCGTGCGATTCATGGAAGTCCCTGCGCATGTTTTCCTCGGGATGTGCGCCAAACCCGTGCATGGCGCACACGTCACTGCAACATCCCAAACGGCGTGCGCGACGCGCACAGTGAAAGCGCACAACCTCAGCGCATACACCAGAAAGTGGGCGGAACACGGGGCGTAACGTGCGGAATGGGGAACAATGTGCGAAAATAAGGGCGTAACTGGGGATGTACTGCAGGGAAGCAGACGGAACGCCCACACGCACTCGAACCACGCTTATTCATGGTATCGAATAGGGCAAAGCCGCGCACAGCCAAAGAAACGCACAAGCCGAAACACGTCCGCCACACGAAGGCAGGCAGTAGCGTCCCTGCGCATTACAAAAGTGGCAATATACAGCAATGATGAATGTCCCATACTGCGATTGGGCCTGTGCGATCGGGGCACGTGTATTTCTGGGGTGCGCGGGAAGATTCACACGCGATTGAGCGGGGTACGTGTATTTCAAGGGTGCGCGGGAAGTTTCACATGTGATTGAGCGGGGTATGTGTATTTTGGGGGTGCGTGGGAAGTTTCACACGCGATTGAGCGGGGTACGTGTATTTCGGGGGTGCGCGGGAAGTTTCACACGCGATTGAGCGGGGTACGTGTATTTTGGGGGTGCGCGGGAAGTTTCACATGCGATTGAGCGGGGTACGTGTATTTCGGGGTGCGTGGGAAGTTTCACACGCGATTGAGCGGGGTATGTGTATTTCAGGGGTGCGCGGGAAGTTTCACACGCGATAGGCCTTGGGCGAGCGGGGTACCACTCACCGTCTGTGTGTAGAAGAACGCGTAGCCAACACCCACCCGCTGTGAAGTAATAGCGTGTGAACCCCAATGCCTGGAAATCACACTCACCGCACCCCACGGAAAGCACGTACAGAGCAATGGAAATCCACGTGGGATCTTCAAGCCCTGCCAGGGCAACGCCCGTGCATGATACGTCACAGACACGCTTATGCGCTAAGGGCCTTTGGTCCAATGAAATCGCGTATGCGTGCTGACGCGCTTACGCGCTAAGGGCCTTTGGTCCAATGAAATCGCATATGCGTGCAGATGCGCTTACGCGCTAAGGGCCTTTCCTCGAATTACACGCTGACGTGCAAATTTTTCACGTGCCAAATCACTCTGTATCAAGCTGGCCACGCGAAAACACACGGAAGACCACGCTCCTGCCCAAAAGGCCGAATCTCTGCCCCCCAGAGCCCCCAGCACGCTCCCACCTGCCATCTGCTGCTGCCTGACTGCCTGCTGTCCTCGTGCCCTGCCATTTGGTGCCTGCACATCAGCCATCTGCAGGGGTCCAGTTGCGGTGCCCACACCTGCTGGAACAGAAGACTCCCGACTGGGATACCATCACTCCACAGCCCAGCCCTAGGACCCAGTTGCCCACCCACGCCTGCCTCGGAGGTCGCCATGTCGGGGCAAACACCATCTGAGACCACTGGCGACCCCCAGCCAGAGGGGCAGAGGGCCACCAGCTTCAGTCAGAAGGAAGTTGGTGTCCTGGTGGAGCTTGTCCTGGGGCATTATGATGCCCTCTTCGGATCATCACGCGCCAACAAGGAAGTACGGGACAGGATCTGGGACGACTTTGTGGTTGCCATCAACGCGGAGGGGGTGGCAACCCGCAACATCACACAAGTCAAGAAGCGCTGGGAGGACTTGAGGTCCAGGACCCTCATAAAGGCCCGGCACCTCGTGGAGGGGGGCCGGGGCAGCACGAGTACCATCCAGATGAGGGTCCTGGAACGCATACGCCCAGCGCTCCATGCCCAGATCCTTGAAAGGCAGACCCATCTGGAGTCGAGCGGTAAGTGGCCAAGCATTGCTGTGTGAGACAGGGCATGTTCCAGTATGCTGGTTGTCTGATACTTGCCTGTATGTGTGACATTGGCCATGTACGCATGTGTGTGTGCAGGGACATCATGGTCATGCATGTGAGACCTTAATGTGTGAACCACACGGTTGGTGCATGTGTTTAAATGCAACATGGGGAGCCCTATGCGGAATGGACACATGAGAGCATGCCAGTCTCTGTTCCTGGACATGGGTGGGGGTGAGGGATGGGTGCTGATACCATGTACATGTATGGTGTCCATGTCTGTGTGTCTGACCTGCGTGTCTTTGACTTGTGAATGCCATGGATGCATGACACATGTCTGTGACAATGTTCAGATTCACTGATGCAGCCTAGTTATCCTTGCATCCACTGTGTCTGGGGTGTACGAGGCCAGATGGATGAAACTACAGTGAAGTGTGTGCATGTGATAGGCATGACCCATGATGCATGTGAGTTCCAAAACAACATTGTATGTTTCAAGAGTCCCTTAGACATGTATGCTAATGTCCATAGCATGCGCCATGTCTGTTACTGCATGTGGTTTGCCTGCACTGACACATGTGTTGTGGAGGGACATGATGGAAGTGATCTTTGACAGTGCCACTCATCTGCTATTGCTTCCTGTCTAGGGGACCATTGTACAGTACCCTGATGCTTGTGTTCTATGTCTCCCTCTACACAGCGCCAAGTGAAGAAGAGGGTGGAGACGGCGCTGTGGAGCAAAGCGGCGGGGATGCCCCCACGGCTGCAGCGGAAGGGGTGGGTGAGCCCCCACAGGGGCTTGCAAAGGTGGAAGATGGTGTGGAGCCATCCAGGTTGGTGGTTTCCACAGAGGAGGAGGAGGCCGCTACTGAGCCGCACATGGGGCCTGGTGGGGGCATCCCTGCTGAAGCAAGTGGTGCAGTCCAGGGGCAGGGGCAGGAGGCAGCACAGGTCGCCGTGGAGGGGCCTGTGCATGTCACTGTCCCTGACACTGTGACTGCACCACCATGCACCAGCAGGGATGCCACATTCCAGGCCCGTCCGCAGGTAGGGGGGATGACCATGTCATCTGACTCCCCTCCACCTGCGGACGAGAGGACCCCTGGCCGTATGGAGAAGGTCCTGATTGGTGTCGCGTTGCGCACTGGTGTCATTCGTGATGACGTGCGTGCTTCCCGGCGGGGGCACACACGTCATCACGAAGAGCACCGTGCCAACGTGACCCAGTTGGGAGCGGCCATGGTCGGGGGTTTCGTACATGTGTCGGCCACTCTGGCGACCCTCTCCTCCTCTGTGGAGGCTATGCGCCAGTCGTTCTCCATGCCGTCTTCCGGCCCAGATGCCACCAGGGCCCCCTGTGGACCTGCCCCGACCAACGCAGCCAACTCGGTGGGGATCCCATCCCTGCCACAGTCGGGAGTCGGAGGTCCAGCAGGGGTGGACACACCAGCAACTGGACCCCAGCAGATGGAGGATGTGATGGCATCATCGGGCAGGGCACGTGCACGACGGCGTCGGTGGATTCCATCAGCCTGGATGCTGTCGTGCTGGCAGAGGCAGTTGCGTCAGAGGCAGCGGCAGGCTCGACGTGGGAGGCATCGTGGCTCGGGGCCATCAACATCAGGGGGGCAGGCATCGGCCGGAGGGCAGGAGAACCCTGGAATGGGAGTGTCTTCCGTGTGGGAGCAGTTGGGCCAGCAGATAGGTGCAGAGTGGCGGCGGACGGAGGAGGAATGGCTCACAATGGTCAGGGCGGAGAACTCCATGCGGAGGGCGCTGAGGCAGGCTGAGTGCCTCGAGGGTATTCGCAGGGAGTTGGAGCTGGACACCGCATTATCCCTGCGAGACCTCAGGGCCAGGGAACATGCCTGCCTCCAAGCCATTGAACAGGAGTTCGATGATGCCCTGGCCCATGACATCAACCAGTGAGCCGTCGGACTAGCCCGCCGCCTTTGTATATAGTTATTTAGGTTTAGGTTTCATTTCTTTATTATTATGATTTGGAGTCCACGGACTTTGCTCCACTTTTTGTATATAGTTGTATTTTAGATAGGGTTCTTGGTAGGTTTCATTTGCTATTGGGATGGTGGACCCTTCAGACTTTCGTTTTCAATTTTCAGGACATGTATATACTTTCTTTTAGTCATATTCACATGGAGTAATGTTTTTTTATGCTTTCCATCTTTGGATTTCGTTCTATGGACTTTAGGGATGCACCACTTATATTTTTTCATGTTTTGGATTTCTTTCAAATATTATTTCTTCATTTGCATGTGTGCTTTTCATTTTGACATTTGTTATACTTTTTAATAAATTTCTTTATTCAACATTATTGGTGTGTTGTACAGTGATGATGTTGGTGCATGTCTCCATGAGCATTGGCACAGTCATGTGTTGCAACTATGTGGCTCTGTAGGACATTTGCTGATGGGCATGCTGGTTCTTTTCAGACTATCAAGGAATGGGTGTTTGCACTGGGGGTGGAGGGGTGGGATTTGGGTTGGCATTAGGGCCATGGGTCTATATAGTCATGGCGTGGTGTTTGGGGGAATGTGTGGGGGCCTGCTGGCAGGTGCCCCACACTGCTGGGGGGTGGGGGTGCAAGGGGACATGAGTGGGGGCCTGCTGGCAGGTGCCCCACACTGCTGGGGGGTGGGGGTGCAAGGGGACATGAGTGGGACATGAGTGGGGGCCTGCTGGAAGGTGCCCCACACTGCTGGGGGGTGGGGGTGCAGGGGGACATGAGTGGGGCATGAGTGGGGGCCTGCTGGCAGGTGCCCCACACTGCTGGGGGGTGGGGGTGCAAGGGGACATGAGTGGGACATGAGTGGGGGCCTGCTGGCAGGTGCCCCACACTGCTGGGGGGTGGGGGTACAGGGGGACATGAGTGGGACATGAGTAGGGGCCTGCTGGCAGGTGCCCCACACTGCTGGGGGTGGGTGTGCAAGGGGACATGAGTGGGACATGAGTGTGGGCCTGCTGGCAGGTGCCCCACACTGCTGGGGGTGGGGGTGCAAGGGGACATGAGTGGAACATGAGTGGGGGCCTGCTGGCAGGTGCCCCACACAGCTGGGGGTGGGGGTGCAGGGGGACATGAGCGGGACATGAGTGGGGGCCTGTTGGCAGGTGCCCCACACTGCTGGGGGGTGGGGGTGCAAGGGGACATGAGTGGGGGCCTGCTGGCCGGTGCCCCACACTGCTGGGGGGTGGGGGTGCAAGGGGACATGAGTTGCTGATCAGTAGTGCAAGTAGACATGTGCCTTTGCTGGGGGGCATGCCCATGTTGGGTGGGCTGCCTGCGGGACATGACCAGGGGTGCAGGGTAGTCCCCTGTGGTGTGGGCTGCCTGCAGGGGCCGTGGAGGGTGTACAGGGAACACCTGGGAGGACCCACACTGCCAAATCACGTGTAGGACCCCCGAAATACACGTACCCTGTTGAAATCGCGTGTGAAACTTCCCGCGCACCCCTGAAATACACGTACCCTGCTGAAATCGCGTGTGAAACTTCCCGCGCACCCCTGAAATACACGTACCCTGCTGAAATCGCATGTGAAACATCCCGCGCACCCCTGAAATACACATACCCTGCTGAAATCGCGTGTGAAACTTCCCACGCACCCCTGAAATACACATACCCTGCTGAAATCGCATGTGAAACTTCCTGTGCACCCCTGTAATACACGTACCCCGCTCGCACAGGGACAATCGCGTGTGAAACTTCCCGCGAACCCCAGTAATACAATTACCCTGCTGAAATCGTATGTGAAACTTCCTGCGCTCCCCTGAAATACACGTACCCTGCTGGAATCGCGTGTGAAACTTCCCGCGCACCCCTGAAATACACATACCCTGCTGAAATCGTGTGTGAAACTTCCCACGCACCCATGATATACACGTACCCCGCTCGCACAGGGCCAATCGCGTGTGAAACTTCCCGCGAACCCCAGTAATACAAGTACCCTGCTGAAATCGCGTGTGAAACTTCCTGCGCACCCATGATATACACATACCCCGCTCGCACAGGGCCAATCGCGTGTGAAACTTCCCGCGAACCCCAGTAATACACGTACCCTGCTGAAATCGCGTGTGAAACTTCCCGCGCACCCCTGTAATACACGTACCCTGCTCGGCTCGCACAGGGCCAATCGTGTGTGAAACTTCCCGCGAACCCCAGTAATACACGTACCCTGCTGAAATCGCATGTGAAACTTCCCACGCACCCCTGAAATACACGTACCCTGCTAGAATCGCATGTGAAACTTCCCGCGCACCCATGATATACACGTACCCCACTCGCACAGGGCCAATCGCGTGTGAAACTTCCCGCGAACCCAAGTAACACACGTACCCTGCTGAAATCGCATGTGAAACTTCCCGCGCACCCCTGTAATATATGTACCCCGCTTGCACAGGGCCAATCGCGTGTGAAACTTCCCATGAACCCCAGTAATACACGTACCCTGCTGAAATTGCGTGTGAAACTTCCCGCGCACCCCTGAAATACACGTACCCCGCTCGCACAGGGCCAATTGCGTGTGAAACTTCCTGCGAACCCCAGTAATACACGTACCCTGCTTACCATGCTGGTACAGGGTTAGCGCAGCCCTTTGCGCTGGATTGGGGATTTTGATGGCTTTTCCCTGCGCGAGGGGCGTTCTTGGGGGCTTAACTGGCACTGCTGCAGGGTCGCTGCGTCACTGTGCGCCGCGGCTGGTTTTGGTAGCTGAAATCCATGAATATGCTGTGCGCGGAAATAGATTTTAGCGCACGCGGCTGGCGCAGAGATTCGCTCGCGCACACTGTGCACCAGCCGCGTGCGCCACTTGTGCGCTAAATTCTATGAATTACCCCCTAAATATCTTCCAATATCTCTTTAGTATGGTTATTAATATCTCTTCTGTATTTATTTTTGGACAATTTATTTTGCTATTTCGAAAATTGCAGCTTTGATTTTTTTTTATGTTAGCCTGATGCATGTTTATTCCATTTACCACGTTATCATGCCCAGCACTCGGTGTGATGCAAGCTGCTTTAGCCTCTGCTAAGACGCACAACGTCTTTTGTCTGATTCTTTCATTGCTATAAATGCACGCTTGTGCTAGCGGTTTCTCTGTTCAAGCTTTAGGGAATTTTTTCCCCACAGGATTAGTTGGAATAATACCTGTGGGCTCATCCACATTCTCAGGGCACATACTAATTTCTGCCTCTTGGGGGATGACAACAGCATCAGTGTTTACCCCCTGCTCTATTAATGCTTTTGTGTAATAATATAGATTGGATATCGATCTTGTTCTCCAAACGTGAGTCTACCAATCCGTAAACCGCACCCATGCTCAGCGAACAGTGTTAACCGAAATGAAGCTGGCACTAGGACATCACAACTCTCGCTCTACCAGCATCCTGCTATGCCCTACTAACCCATCTACCCTCTTAACTTTCAGATCCGCCAGAGCGCCAGGGGACAACTCCGGTGGTGATAGTGTACAGTATTAATGTCCTTTAACATTACCATAAATGTTAAAAAAAATATAACCACATGTTCCAGTAGCAGAGGCATTGCTAGGGAGGGGGGGGGGGTGAAGGGGCTATAGCTCCTGGTCTTTTGGTAGTAGCCCCGGATAGAAGGTCAGGGGTTACAACCAAAAAGGATAGCTAGCCCCAAGTCCCAACAGTCCCAAAATTAGGATAGCCCCGGATCTTTTCCAGGCCTAGCAATACCCTGTCCAGGAGCAAATAAAATGTGAAATTCGCTAGATGAGCCCATTTGCAGGCTAAAAAGGACAGCACATTTGTCCCTAATCAATCTTACAAATCCCGCTTTAGCCTGATCTCTTTTAACCAACACACTTGGGGTAATGAAAAGTCTGGTAACCTGGTATATGTGAGCAAGTCAAAAGTCATGTTTCTTGAAATAAACTAATGTTGAATTGAGAAATAAAAGAATACCATTCAGGGTCATAGAGTGTGGTATCCAACCCAGTAATATTCCAGGGCATCAAGGACCATGACTTTATATTAGAAGCAGACTGGCACTTTTCATTTGAGTTACACAGATCATCCACTAACTCCTGACTATTATTACTACTACCCACAGAAGAGATTACTTATTGCCTAGTAGTTCCCGGGTGATCATTATTACCAATGCCATTCAACTGCTCCTTCCCCATATCCAAGACCTTGTCCTGTGCTCTCACCACACCAATTTCACAACTCATATTTGCCAAACGCATAGCCCCAACTGGAGTTGGTGCTAAAGACGCACAAAAGGGTCCCCTATGCCCAACAATAACTTCTCGTTAACAGTTCTATTATTTATACCAGTAGTGGCCTCAGTCAGGGTAGAGGGGAGTTGGTAAGCATATCAATCAAATAAAATAAGATGCTCCTTGTTTGAAGCAGACCGACTTTCAGAGGTATATTGCAAAATGATTATGGCTTTCAAGCAGCTCTGGGGGGCGGACATGGCTTTCAAGGGCCCACCGGCCCAAACCAAAGTAGGCCCGAGCGAAGCGAGGGCCTTGGTGAGGGCTCTGTGCCGTTAAAGCCCATGTCCACCCCCCACAGTGGCGGTGAAAGCCATTCAAACCCTGGCGTTTATCCGGGGTGCAAATGTTTTCCCCCCCTCAGGAGATTGGTGCTGCTTGTGCAGCCAAACTCCTGAGGAAAAAACACATAATGGGAAAAAAGATGGCCGCCGCCATAGGGAAAAGGGATTATGGGCCTCATTCCAACATAGCCAGTATCCTAGCGCTAGAACTGCCAGGATACTAGCAAATGTTATTAATGCTTCGGTACCCAGTCCGGCGGATTACGGGTGCTAGAGGGACAGTGTTAATCCCCATTCAAGGAGTCTTATAGGACTCCTTGAGGGGATTTGCCGTCATTATAAGCACCGGCAATGCTGGTGCCGATAATGATGGCTTTTTTTGCCGATAGGGCAGTTTTAGCTGGAGGTAACTCAGGTGCCCCAACGGCAAACCCGTAGTCAGCCGGTCCGGCAAAGTGTCGTATCCATGAAAATCAGCACTTTTGTATCGAACTGGCCAACATAGAATGTGGCCCTATGACCCTTTTCCATTTCTATGGCAGTCGGGAGATGGGAGGGGCACCGGAACCGGAGCACAAAGCTCCAGCAGGTAAATCGGGTGAGAAAGGGGGTGGGGAAGGGGCAAGCATTATTTTGGGGTTGTGGGAAGGCAACAGGGAGAGGCTTCCTGTTGCCTCCCAATATTTAAAATAAATGTCACCTTCCAGGGCCTCGGGTGGCTGCATGCTGTGGGTGTAGAATGTGCATTCTCACCCACTGTTCCAGCCACCTAATTGGCTAAGCACCCTTCCCTGGGGGCGAATGAGGATTGCCACCCTATACACTGCTTGGAACGCGGTATTACTGCGTTAGAATGTATTTATACGAATTACCATGTGAAGGCACTCATACTGGCCAGCCCTCGGAGCGTGGTGTAAAATGATGGACATTCCCGGACCTTTTGGTGTCTAAGACCATGAGGAGCGACTTCTCTGTACTCCCCGAGACATTCCTAGAATGCACTTTCAACTAGAGAGGCCTGTCGTCGGTTGAGTGAGTGGCTCTTGAGGGAACGGATGATTGAAAGAGGAGAGGCTCGGGGGTAAATGCTTGCAGTAGCCGATAGGTGGCGTGCGCAGAGCAAGCTAAAGTTAGAAATGTTCTTAAGATATTTACCACGATAAATATTAGTCTGCTGTGAATACATTATTAAATAGACTTCAAACACAAAGTGAAAACATTGTGATTGTTTTCTATAGTTTGATGGAGTGGGTGACCATACAGACCTTTATTACAGGTGAACTATTAATGTTATGTTCGTATTACTTTCGCGTACTAACGTTTGAAAGCCCCAGCAAAAATACTTTCATTAGCAGTTCTTTTTATCATCAGATTTGTTCACTTATCCTAAATAGTCCAGTCGGGTGAACTCTGAAAACGAGTACAGTAGGTCCATTTTATGGGCCCCTGTTAAGGGAAGGAATCACGAGAAAACAACCTGTCAATTGTTTTCCGATCCATTTGAAGACTCCTACCATTGACGACCAAAAGGTGGCGCCATAACAACAGGCGACAAAGCGACACACCTTGCGCTAGCAAATTGTGATACAAGTAAGAATCTGGTGCCCTTTTGAAAGGCGATTTTATCTTGACGCACCTAGGATGAAACAGCTTTAGTTGAACAAACACGTTGATTATGCCCCGTATTTCATATGAAGCTAGGAGTTCGCTGGTGGCGCGTGGGTAATGCATAAGTAGGGGGGTGCTGGGGGTGTCTCTTTACCAGCCTATGCCCCAGGTTAGAGTGTAAACCAGATTCTTTAACTCACCATGCCTTTCACAGAATGCTATGATTTCTGACACATTGTTAATAGTAGTAATACTGTTATCTTCATATAATAAAGGACAGCCTTTAATACTCCTGTAGAAGCTGATACTTTTATTATGGGCTAGTTGTGACATCACTACTGACCCGTAATAAGACAATGGGCCTCATTACGAGTCTGCCGATAGCCGCGCTGGTAAAACCGGCAGGCTGCCGCTGGACCCGTAGGGATTTACCAGCTCCGGATTTACTGAGGAATTACAGCCCTGGTGGTCCGGTAATTCCAGAGCTGGCATTCTGTTACTCCCAATTCCAATGGAGTCCATAGGACTCGCCGGGAATGCCGGCCATGGAAACACCGGCACCATGCAGTGATGGTGCCGGTGTTTCCACGTCCGTCTGTGGCCGGTGGCGTTACGCCTGCCAGGTCAGACCTGGCGGGTGTAACACCACACGGCCACAGAAGTCGTAATTAGCCGGTCCGGAAAACGGTGCCGGTACGGTTTTACCGGCACTGTTAAATCCAGACCGGGTAACTTGTAATGAGGCCCAATGGCCTTATCACCGATCTCTGATCATTTATTACAGCTGGATTGTGATGTCACAATGCCTGCTGCATGAGCCAGCACAGAGCAGAACTCCGGCTCCCATTGTAGCTCTTACCCCTTAAGTGCCAAGGACGAGCTTGCGTAGACTTGCATAATAGCCTGGCACGTATTCCTTTCTGGAAAAGTAGCGTTACGTGACACTACAGTCTTTAATTGATAAGGAGTTCCTTATGAAAGTATGATTGTTTTGTGCACTGCTGGAATTAAGCACAGGAGACCAAGGCTCTATCTGCTGTTATTAATTATTTTAAACCACAAAACGTTTTTAGATGCACTTTAATAAAGTGTCTAAACTATTTTGCATCAGTATATTACAGGGGGTCTGGTACGGCTTTTTAAAATCCAAACATATACTACATTGATGATATGTATCAGCAACGGAATAATCTCTTACAATATATTGAGAAACAGGTAATGTACTAAAGGGGATGCCTGGGTGTTGCCCAGTATAGTAAGGAATGAAACATCCCCTACCATATTTAAAAAAAGATAGTGCAAGTCACCCAGAGGCGTTGCTAGGAGGGTGGAGGGGGGCCGAGGGGGCTATAGCCCCAGGACTTTTGGTTGTAGCCCTGGACAAAAGCTCAGGGACTACAACCAAAAGGGTAGCTAGCCCCGAGTCCCGACAGTCCTGACATTAGCATAGCCCCGGATCTTTTCCAGACCTAGCAGCACCCCTGATGGAGCTCTGTGATGTTACAAAGGAACTTGTCCTTCAGCTTCATTCCTCTACTTGGTCAGGGAACTCCTCTGTGACTTGCAATGTCCTTATCACACACAGTAGGAGCATACTATACACCGTATATTGTAGTGATAGCATGCCTTGCCGGAAGCAAAGCTTCTGGCAGATGGGTGTTGCCGTCGAAACATGCAGATGGCTGCACTTTACACAAACACATCATAGACTAAACCCACCTTTCTAAAGGCTGCAAGTATTTTTTAACTTCGAGCCACCTGTTCATGTTTAAAGAACAATACCCTTCATTCTCAAGCTCTAGGTTATGGCTGTTGTGCTATCATCATTTTTTATGGGCACTTAACCTTGGCACTCAGCCACTTCTGTGGTGAACATGCTGGTTCTACCCATTATGAGAAATGTGAATTTCAATGTAAATGAAACGAGTATGCCAATTCATGAAATATTGAGCTTTCATATTCAGTACTAGGAGTAGCCTAAAGAGAGAGGGACTCAATTTTGAATGATATGCCTGCAGTCAGGATGGAGAAATGTAACTTGGCAACATTAATGTTGTATTTACTCACACACTTACCTTCTGCAATGTTAGCACATCATTCATACATAACCAAAATACATGCCAAAAGCATATATAGCCACGAAGAAAATAAGTTCCCTCAAACACATAATGATAGAAAAGCACAAGTCTTAATTGTATTGAGTGTACACATTTATGCTTGTATCTCTTAAAGATGGAAAAGTAACATTGGGTGTCTAGGTTTCCCTGCATCCACAGAGAAGATCTTTGTTCTAATTGGAAAGAATGGAACCCTCTTAAGTGAAGTCATAGAATCTTTCATTTGTTGCATTAGAGTCAATGTACTCATAGTGTTATAGAAACCTGTCTATATAGTGGAGGGGTAACATAGTTTGGGATTGCATACGGATTGTGTGCTGTCCATTTCTGTGTTCACCCTGTAGTGCTGTTATTAAAGATTTGTAGAATCAACCTCACCTGAGATTGTGTACTGCATCCGTTTTCTGTGAACATTTAGTGACTTTAACCTCGGATAAATTAGTTAAAGAGTACCCTAGAATAGTCACGATTTGTGCACCTCTGCGAAGCCTGAGGCCCACCGGAGAAGGAAAGGAACTTTGGGCCTCATTCCAAGTTCAGCAGTTCTGTAAAGAAATTGGCAGTAAAGGAATTACTGGTATTTTTACAGCCCTGCCAAATTTCAAGTTTGGAGAAAAAGTGAAAGATTGACCTCCAGCTTTTTGCTGGAGGTAAATCCTCCACTTTTCCTCCAACGATCAGTGGATTTACTGCAGCAGAATTACTGTTCCCAGTAAATCTGCCAAAATCTTCATGGAGTCCTATGGACTCCAGAAATAGGGAATTATACTGTGAGGAATTCGGTGCGCTCACATGTTTTTTCATTTTAAAAAACAAAGAAATTGAATGATGGTAGGTGAACCTCTGGAAAATGTGTGGGGCTAATCCACACACATTTTCCTATGCTCACTTCACGACATACACATAGACCCGTGTACTCAGGGTCGACAAAGCCTACGGGCGCCATCCCTCCTGTCATATTTAGTTAGGATATGACAGCCAAGAGTACATCAAGGCATCTGAGAAGGGGAGGACAAAACCTTCCTCCTGCCATTGCCAGCCTAATTAACTATCAAAGGCTCTATGGATCTACCCTGTCCTTTTGTGTAAGCACTGATGATGGCGGCAGCAATTAAGAGAATTAACACACTAATAGAGTATACTTAAAACAGGCCCACATGGGGCCTGGCTGCACAGTTTAACAAAAGAGACAGGAAACCCAACAAACTTTGATATGCACTCTGTCAACCTGAAGCCAGCTCCCGCCTCTCAGTATCAAGGGCAGTGACATGTGTTGTCTGGGACCATGTGTTTACAGTAGGCAACCTCCACAGCGGGACCCCATTCAGAAGGCGGATTGATGGTGACAGAAAGTCTGTTCTCGCCACAGCTTCAAGGGAGGCCCGCCGCCTTAATCAGGAACCACATACAGTTCCATTTACTAGAGAGACCCTTTGATCCACAACAGACAGGAAGATGGGTGGGACTTATTATTACATATTTACACCCCTTTACCTTTTCTGTTGCAAAGCACTCCGGTTTTGACATCGTGCATACAGGAGATTGCTGGTGCGGGCTCAGGATTGGTTAATTAAGGTAATCTGAGCCTATACCAGTCACTGTGGCCTATTTGGCTTTAAAATAGGTCCGAGCCCCTCTTTTGGGCAGATCATCTGAAGACTTTGCAAGGAGTAACAAGAAGAACTCATTTGGAACCTGGCTGAAGGTACAGTCTGCCTTACAGCTTCCACCAGTGAAGGAAGGCTAGAATGTCCAAAGAGGGAAGAAATATCCCTCCCCTAAACATCTCCCAGGGTACACATCTTCCAGATACTGAATCCAGAGGACCCTGAAGCAGCTCCAGAACTAGTATCCAGCCAGCACACAGTGTGCCATGCTAGGCTCTGCAAATCACACTTCCTAGGGGGGAGGTGCCAGAGAGTCTCTGAACCAAACCCAGGTCAAGGCTGGTGCCTGCAAAACTCTCCTCAAAACTGCAAAGTGCCCTGAATCCGACTCAACCCTGCTGAACACCAAGAACTTCTACAATCACAAGGTACATTGTGGTTCTGTCCCCCTAGTTCTTCTCCAAAGGCCCCTAGTGACATTTTACGACCCATTTTCCCCGACTATCCTTCAACTATTGAGCCCTCCTGTCAGTATCCTGAGTGCATCCCTTTTCCTTCTTGAAACTGTATGTCCTCTGTATTCCTTTACAGGGTGGATTGTATTTTGCAGTGTGCTAGAACTCACTCTCTGTTGTGTTAATAATAAAGTAGATATTTGTATACAACCATGACTGGACAGTCCCTTTTATCATTTGGTAATAATTGAATTTTTGCTGTATTGCAACTAACCAACGATCGACGACCTTGCGGAGATAAGCCTGCCGTTCTATCCACATTACCAACATTGGACAAGGAGGTTTATAATTTGCTTGCGTTTCCAATCTGTTTGGATCCTTCTGGTGTACTAGAGGCGTGGGGCTGATTGATGGTTTATAACCCGATATTCATCCCTGGACCACTGGTGCCCCAGAAGTTGATTCTTCACAAACACTACCCTACCACCACTTGTAATCCTGTGATTAGCCCAATTAAAAAGCATCATGTATCTGGTAGGTTAATTGTCAAAATGTGATAGCAGTTGCTTGGTTACACTACGCTAAGAAGCGGTTATCGGAATTGTAGGGAGTCACTATATCTGTATAAATGAAGGCAAAGAAAAAGAGGTCCATGGACAATTCAAAACCAGTGGACAACCGTCGTACTTCTGCATGAGTACCATTGGGTACAGGTTGTCACATAGTGCTGATGGCAGAGACTACTACACAGTTGCCAAAAGTGGCAGTCTGAAAGAGTTTGTTCTCTTTCTATCCACCCATTCCAAACCCAGTTCATTTGTGCAGCCATAGACCCAGTGCTTCAGCATGTGTCACTTTGGTGACAGCTTTTTCTTTACCTCGAGTCACCTGAGCTCCTGTATTCTCTGTCAGAAGCACCACCGACAGGAACACCCATTTGGTTTGCCCCAGCTCCAGTGGTGGATATCCTAAAGGAGGCCCTGTGACAGAGACATCTGAGTGGTCATGTTTCTGCTTCTCCATTACTGCTCCTTCTATTAAAGGAACACAATCTCATTTGTGCCTTGAAACACTTGTGTATAGGCGCATTATAAATAACCAATCAATCAATCATTAGGTATCTTTGATTGTGATGGCAATGGTGGTTATAAACCCAGTTTCAATGCTGTTTCGCAGGGCATGGTTATTGATCTGCAGTCAGGAACCATGTTGGTTCAAGTGGTGTCCCATTGCCATGCTATGGACAATGAGAGAGCATCATGGAATTTCTTATTCTTATTTGCTCTTCCTGTCTTCCCCAATCCTGTGAGAATGGGAACAAGTTAGTCAAAACACATGTGACTCTCTTCTAAAGGTGGTCCAGATCACTTTATGTACACAATTATTCACCCAACACATGCACATTTCTGAATAAATGACACTATTTTACATGAACTGATGTCACAAAGCAACTTCCTGAGAAAGGTGCATTTGCTCTTAATAAGTGGAGCTGTAGAGCCCCTGGGAACGATGGAGCACCAAAGGCAGTGGCAGCGGCCAATGGTCTGAAAGGTGACCTGGTGAGCAGGACAAGAGCAGCTGAAAAAATTAAAAGCAGAGCGGGCATATTTGGTAATCCATAAAAAGTTTAAAGTAGACTCTATCAATCACTTCACAGTGTACCTTAACCTTAAGAAATTCCAGAAGATATCGTAGAATTAAATAATCATTTCATATGGAATCCTGATCAGCCACCTGTAAAGAAGGCATGGTATCAAACAGTGAAGACAGACACAGGTTATCACAGTTTAAGGGTGTTTATTGAACTACAATGGGTTGGTTGAAGGCCTATGTAAACCTATAGCTAAGGATGGGAGAAAGCTACAGCCATGAAATGAAAATAACACGGTCCTAGTCGAGTCTGTCAAAATAAAAGGGCCTATACTAATAAATATATTGCCAATTCTTATTTCTAAAAACAAAAGGGTGTGGGACAATATTGTATGCAAAAAGAAAAGTGTTCAAGAAATAATATCTCAGAACGGTTGAGCAGTTGGCTTCCCTTCCCCATGTTTTCAGCATGGGCAAGGCGGAATGTTCGAGCTTCACACACACTCGGGCTTCTCTGCCATGAGGATATAGTTCAAAGTATAGGTATCAGGGCCTTCTGCCAAAGCCTCTTTAATTCTAATAGCAGTCTCTTACTGCAGAGGGCCTGTCATAACAAACAAGCATCAAAGTCCCAGTCTTATCAGGATTTTCACATGCACAAGTTTTCACTTCCAGTGTTCATCATTGGTCTCCCTCATTCGGGCTCGGACCATGGATCTCCCTCCTTCAGGCTAGGATCATGGATCTCCCTCGTTCGGGCTCGGTTCCCTTTAGCACAATGTTCACATTTGGTCTCCCTCGTTCAGCTCGGACCATGCAATTTTACTTTCTATGGTTTCCTCTTCATATCAAAATTGAAGACTTTCGAAAGTGCAATGGGTTTTGCTTAAACCGTCGCAGGACTACTTCGATACACTTCACACAATTTTCTTATTAATCTTCTACTTTAGTCTCTGCCACTTCTTGGTGGGATAACTTACAGAGAACTTCGATCGAGCGCATTCACGATGTCGGACCACTCTGTCATCGGTAGCGTATCTCTCCCTCTCAAATTCAAACATCCATCATCAGTTTAGCTTTACTCGCGTCTATTATAAAACTTGTTTAACAATGTTTGTTCCAGCACTCGTTATACAATGTTGCCGCTCGCAACCATGACTTCAACACAGACTTGTCTTGCATCGGTCTCCCAACTCACCGGCTGTGTTGATCTCTCTGGCGCTTCTTTGTTCTTGGTGCCAAAGACGATAGCACGGTGGTTGTTGCTCCTCCCCGCCTTGGACGGTTACGCGGGAAGGCCTCTGGTATCTCTGACACACAATTCAGGATTCTTCAGTCTGGGTTCTTGGCCTTATGTTTTCTGACTCGAAGGTTTCTTGAAAGTAACAGTCTCTTGCCGAAAAGGTCAAGGGTATTGCCCTCCTTGTGAGCCCTTCTTGGTTTGCTGTCTTTTTTCCTCTCGTTCAGCTGCCGACTCGAAATAGCTGTTCTTTCATGTGCTTTGCCTCGCTCAGAGTGTTCTCTTCCACTGCGCCTTTTATTCATTTGGGGATCTTTAATGGAAGTCAGGTGTGAGTGATTGTCAGTAATTGCCTGACCTCGCCTGAACATAGTAGCGGGACATGTCAGGTACACTGTTTGTGTGTGAGTCTGTTTTCTTGTAGAGCGGGCTGTTCATGTGAAAGAGTTTTTGAAGGGAAACAGTGGGGGTAAAGTTCCCATGTATCTTAACTGGTAGAATGGGGTAAAGGTGTTACAGGAGGAGGGATACTGCATCTCACCATCAGGTGTCTCACTCCCACTCCCTGAAGACCACTCACCCAGCTAATCCTCCCGCACTGGTCCACCCCCGGGTCTGGATCCAAAGGTGATGGCCGTACCCTGGCCATCCCCTGCTGGGGACTAGCAGGTGAGACACCTTCTGGTTTCTCACACACCGAAGCAGTTGCATATCCTGTGTCATCTCCACCAGGTGGGCAGGTACAATTTCAAAGCCCAGATTCATCCTGCAGTGAAATGCTAACTTATTGCCGATTCACACTTATACGTTCACTGTGAGGCTGTACACAGCGATTTCTTTCAACTATTGATGTGTTATGCAATATATGGCCACTCTCTAATCTTGTAGGTCATTCACCTGCACCAGATGCATCCATCACATTTGATGGGTTCATTCACACACCTTCTCTAGCCAATGCTGCAGTGTAACTTCTAAAACACTTTCCTGGGGCAGGTAATACAATAATGACTGTGCGCGCACCTTGGAGCTCTGGCCTGTTTAATAATGTTTACAGATTTCCCAAAATTCATAAAGGTTATTTTACATTTCAAAAATAATTGCTGGTTACGATAGACTGTTACAATCCTACCTGTGTTGATCTCAACCAGCAGTTAATTACCACCATGCCACCTGACACGCTCATTTTATGTAAGCAAAGAAGTAACAAGCCATTTCAAGAACCACCAGAGATACTTTAAAAAAATTACTCACCCCCCCAAGAAAACAGACTGGATCAAGATAAGTTCATGCAATCAAAGTAAGAGAGAGGATACAGACGGTTATCTCAAGACGTAAAAAATGCTTTGGTCACTTTTTAGGTATCCCCATTGTGGCGACATCTGCACGACAAGCTAGCCAAACATTGCAGAAGGAATGAAGATAGTACTCATTGGCTGGGGAGTCAGGAATTTGACAGAGGTATTGTTAGCTGTGTAGCATTTTCATAGAACAACAGAAAGAGGCAAAGGAGGATAGATTATTGGATCTATGTTATCACTGCAAAGCACCTCATTCCAATGGGGAAAATGTTGAATATGAAACTCGCGCCAAGCAGTGATCTCATAGAACACTTTTTCCTGCATCCCCATACCCGCTACCCCTTTACACCCCTACTTTCCATTTGGCAGCACAATTATTTTCGTGCCGCTGACTTCCCTATATCCCTGCAATGTCAGTTTACCTTCCACTCACGTGGGTCAGAACTGGCGCTGCGTGGTCCTTTTTCTTTCTCTACTTTATTGTCTCCCACTATCCATGTAATGGAGGCGCACCCCCGCAACCCCAAAACCCATTGTGCCGAACAAGCGGAGCATGGAACGCTCCTGCAACCCCTGCTCCCCTTGTTTGGTATAATGGATTCAGTATTTTGATTGCAGCCGAATACGCAGTAAATGCACATTCAGTTTATTTTCGGCCAATACCAGATTATTGGTAGTATTGGCAGTACAAATTCAGTAGCTCCAGACTTCGCAAGGAAGTAGCAAGTCAACAAGCTGGTCTCACCTACGGAGGAAGTGGGAGGTGTAAAAGAAGAAGAATGGCTGTTAACGTTGGTCAGGGGAGTTCAAGATAGACAGATGACAAATGTACACAATGATCAGTGGAATTATTGTAAATAATATAGACATTGAAAGCCTAAATGCCTGAATCAACCTGCTCTGCAGATGCCTCAGCCAACGCAGCTCTCACTTTGTTTCTCGCAGACATTTCCACCACCTCCTCTGCTTGCTCAGTTCAATACGCAATAGAACATCCAGGAGGGACACCTATATTGGAGCATCACAGATTCTGCTTGATCCGTCTGCTCTTTCATTGAATTCTGCTATTAATGAGAACAGTGTTTCTTGTCTTGTTGATACTGGAGCCTCACACTCAACTTTAACAGCCTCTGAATTTCCACATGTCCCCCATTCAGATGAGATGGTACATACACTGGGTATTGGAGGCTGATTGATACCTCATCCTGTTACATGACTTTTGACTGCCAATTTGGGTCCTCGCTTTGAAAAGCCTGTTTTTATGCTGAATCCTTTTACAGATTGAAATTATTAGCAATGGATCTATTGTGCTAAATGGATTGTACTATATTTTGTTCCCCTGATGGTATTTATCTTGCTGTTCCAAAGCAGAGAGAACTGGAGTTTTGGGCAGTGTTGCAAGAGTCTTAACTCAACAGAAAAGCCACTCTCTTATTGGAGCAGGTATTGTTGGACCCAGTTTTCCACAATTACAATCGATGCATGCAAACAAAGCTGAACACATATTGCATGAGGAACCTGCATGATTTACTCTGGACCCAGCCAAACCTCTACAGTACCCTGTTTCAAGAGAAGTGGATAAGGGAGTAAAATACATCACCAAGTTATTGCTGAAGCTAAGAACTGTTGTACCTATCCATAGTCCTCACAATAATCCAGTATAGCCTGCTAAGAAATCTGGGAAAGGAACTTGTTGATTTGCACAAGACCTCTGTGCTGTAAATGCAGGGGTTCTTCACGTTGTTTCTGCCATAGCTAAAAGACAACCATTTTGTTTTGCATTCTAGTAACTGCAACACATTTTACTCAAGTAGAACTGTTCTGCATTTTTTCTGGATCTGTGCAGTCTTCCAGTCAATATGTATACCATTTTACTTTACTTTAATTTATTTGTTCACCAAAGGGATATGTGGAAGGTCTGACTCTCATTTCTGGAATTTTAAAGCAAGATTTTGATTGTATGATAATGAGAGGTATCAGTTTTGATTCAGTATGTTGATGACCATTTATTGGTACCCCCGCCCCCACTGGAAGCTTGCAAACACACTTCTATTGATTTACTGATTGCTCTTGTCTTGAAGGAATATGAAACATCTAAAGAAAATCCTCATTTATGTCAGACCTGAGTCAATTTTCTTGATCCTGATATCTCTGCTGGGGTGATTGCATTAATATCATTCTGCAGGTACCCTAACCCCAAACATATGAGAGGATTGCTTGGAATAGCTAGTTACTGACACCAAGGAATGATGAGCTTTGATTCCATTTTAAAACCGCTATAGAACCTAAACTTTATTTCAACAAAATAACTTCTTCCACGTTCCCCTGAGGCAGTTGACGCATTTATTAAAGTTAAGCCAGATCTGTCAAAAGGTCCAGCCTAAGATCTACTGAATCTATTTGAAATCTTTAACTCTATATTGTGATGAATGTGAAGGTTTTGTTTTGGGAGTGCTGACTCAAATTCCCATTGACAAGCACCACCAGATTGCCTATTACAGTGCCACACTAGACCCTGCGGCTGCAGAATGACCATGTTACCCACACTCACTGTCAGCTACTGCACTATTCGAATGAAAAGCAGACACATTGTTTCGGGGAACACAAGCTACTGTAGTGCTGCCTCATGCTGATTTAGCATTGCTTTTAAAAGGAACAGCTCAGCACATTCATATCTCTCGTGTGGCAAAGTATGAGAAGCTGATTCTTTCTGCTGCAAATGTCACTTTAGTTTGATGCTTTATTTTTAACCTTGCATCTCGGCTTCCAACACCCTCTTATGGGGAGCATCCTAATTTCTTATCGATAACAGAGAGCCACTTAGCTCCCAGAATTTATTTATATGAGGTACCACTGCAGAATCCCGACATGATTTTGTTTGTTTATAGGTCTTTTTTATGAAATTATCTGGAGAAGATTGTAAGTAGGTTATCCATTTTGTACACATTTTGAAGTTTTAGATGTCATCCTTGTGTCTACTCTGCTCATATGCATTGGTAAGAGGGATTAGTTAAGCGACTGCTTAACTAATCCCTCTTACCAATGCATATGTGCAAGCAAAAGGAACATCTGACACAATGTACACTGAGTCCCACTATGCCTATGGTGTCCCCCACTACTTTGCCATAGAGTGGAATCTCTGTGGTTACATCTCATCAGCTGGTTCTCCTATAAGCAATGTGTTTTTTGTGCTGCTTTACTGGAATCTTTACTTCTGACATCTGCACTGGCTGAAGTGAAGTGTAAATAACATGGCTTGTCTGAAACAATTGTGTCTATTGAAAACGTATGAGCTGATAAGTTAGTGTGCACTACTCCTAACAATGTCTTCATCTGTATTCGAGAGGTTCAATCACTGATCACACCTCTTTCCACACTGTCTATGCTGCAGGATGTACCACCAGAACAATAGAAAGAATATTGGTCCATGAAAAACTGTAAGTTGCAACCTGACACATTGTGGTGCAGCCCAGCTGGCCACCTGGTAACTCCCCACCCCTTCCTTATAGTGCCAGACTGAACCATTCAGTAAGGATGCCATGATTGCTGTAATCAATTGGGACAGGTATGCACAGTCTTTCCCTACTGTTTCCAATACGATTGCAATCCCCTTCTGGTGTGCCTGTCTCAGAATGAGGGACATGCAGTAAAAATGTTGCCTTCTGCACAGCCATTAATGGTAGGTCCCTTCTTGAATTTACTTTGTCCACCTGCCTCACTGACATTAAGTAGACTCCGGTGTGTGTGTCTCTCTCTCTCTCTCTCTCTCTCTCTCTCTCTCTCTCTCTCTCTCTCTCTCTCTCTCTCTCTCTCTCTCTCTCTCCCCGTCTCTCTCTCTCTCTCCCGCGTTACTGTTTGCCCCTCAACTCTCTTGTTTGTTACTGTTAAACTAATCATGTGGACTGTAAGAGGATTCAATTCAGCACTACAGCTAAGTTAACGCCTAGTCTAGAATACTGAATGAAAACCCTTATTGATATCTCTTTATGTCCAGTTCATGCGTTCTGGATGACTACCCCTATATAACACCCTTCTCTTGGAATCCCCCTGACCCCACTGAGCCAAGAAGTAGTTCTGTTTTGCAAGTTAAAAGGTTTATTTGATAAATTAAACAATAGATATATATATCCCACTTTATAATAAATTAATAATTGAATATCACACTTAATCTGATATGATAAAGATTAACAACGGAGAATCTGGCACTAGCACACTTCGTTATAATCACTAAGGAGTTGAGATGAAATGGATAAGGTAGCACACTGGTAAATAGGTACAGAAGTATAATGTGGTAGAGAATGCTTTATGTAAGCTCAGGTGGATGCAATATTCAATGAATGCAGTACAGAAAATACTCAATATGATTTCAACCAAACAATGTAATCACTTTTCTCTGGCTATTCACTCCCCCCCTCTTTATGCAATGCAAGGAAATGGGAGGAAAGCACACAGTTCTCAGAAATGCAATCAGATGTGATTCAGTTCACCCCAGCAAGCATACACTACAGAAGTTGAAAACACAGGCAAAATGCTTTTATATGTGCTAGCAATGGATGAGAAATATGCTGGAAATGCTTTTAATTCCCTTTCAGAGGTTCAGGGTGAGTGGTATCTAGTTAATATTAGCCCAGGCTCACACTAGCAATGATGCAGGGATAGTTAGCAGGTTAAACGAATTTCTGGCAATGGAAGGCAAGCAGCAGCAGTTTTTACATGTGAAGAAATTTGCAAATCGCGGTAAAATTCGCGAATGCGTGTTCCGCGATTGCGGTAAAACTATAGGGGGTAGGAATGCGGTTCTAGGTTCGTAGGAAAGCCACGATTCTAAGCTTTCTAACGAAAGTTACTGCAAGTCTCTAGCACAAACGGTCGCAGAGTTATGACCGATTTAATAGAGGTCGTTTTTGGTTTTGCAAATTTTAAAAGCTCAAAATGACAAGTGGCAGATTTTGCAGCTAAAATGACAGGTAACAGCTTTGCAAATGACAGGTGACCGTTAGGAGGCAGTTCTACTTAGATTAAATAGATTGAATTATATTATTTTAACTAGGAGATTGGTTCTGCACAGTTTCTAGGTACTCACACTATATTCTTGAGTGAAATGGGCCTCGCCATGGATCTGGTCAGGTTTTAAATTCGCCTCTGGTCTCTGCACTTCACAGTGATCTGGGTCAGCTCTCTCTGGTTCTGCTAACAGGTCAGCTCTACTCTGCTGGTCTGGTCTGGGTTTCTGGTTCTGGATAGATTGAAGTCTCTATGTCTGCTCTCTGAAGGTTGATGGAGGTAAAGTATGGATTTTCCCGGCAGAGCGTCCCGCTGCAGATGGAATTGAAGGTCTCTACCTAAGTTTCAGTGGTCCATTTATATGTTCTGCAAGTGGGTGTGTGTGTTTGGTCATAACTAAACTCGCCCCTCTCACTTGTCATTGGTCAAATTTCCATTCCCCACTTGATTGGGGAATGAACTGTGAGTCAGAGGGATGTCATTTTATGGCTTGCAGATAGGACACTCCTCTGTCAGATTGCACACATTCTATATTTGATAATAAAAGACATATTTCACAGTTACACAGTTGCTTGAAATTACATACCCATGTCACCTATCACATGAGGTATACTCTGTCCCAAATCTGCTGTTTCTAGGAGCTTGCATTCAGAAATGGCACATATTTGACTTTTTAACTGATTTTTCAATTTCTGACATTGACCCAACTTTACATACATGTGCGCGGGGAGTATGGACATTAACTGATGAAGTTTCAGATTTTTAACATGCATACATTTAGAGTAATATCCACTTTTCCGCTAAAACCCCCCTGAACATACCACCGGTTCTAAAAACCTCTTAAACTGTGGGCAGAAAAATCACAAGAATTATGGTATCATTTATAAAATGTTCACATGTCCGCTCTATGAATGATCCATCTTTTTAAAGTTATGTTCTGGCTCCAAAGGGGTGTGGTTTCCTCTCAGCACAAGGTAGAAATACTGGTTTATCCAGTTCTGCCAAGCCAGCTTGCTCTCACAGGCAGTGCCCCTCCCAGCTTCTGCCAAGAGGAAGCTACATTTTACGACGGCTGTAATAAAACCTTTGCCTGAGTCAGGAGAGGCTTTGTTCAGAGCTCCTGTAGAGCACAGGTAATTCAATTATCAGATAGATGGCATATCCTTAGTGTTGCCAGCAAAAGGCAGATAGCCTGGGAACACAGCTGTGACTCAAGTTTCACTCCTGATGGGGGTAGTTGCCAGGCAGAATCAAGTTCCTTAAGCCAGACTTTCAGCTAACTGTCATGTTTTTTTTGTTGCTTTTTAACTTAACTTGCAATTTTACACATGCAGCTAGAATGCTGATTCTAAGTGCAAAACTATGACATTTCAACAGTTACAAAGGCATGTGACACCAAACATAGGTCACTCATTTAATCTAAACATTTTCGATTTTAGTGTCTTTAAATCCAGTGCAACTTAAACTGCTGCAATCCACAGCTCAGCCAGTCTTGTTATAAACCTTCAAGTCACTTCAGAATATCACTTTACATTGTATCCACCTCTCAGTAAGTCTTTCTTTAGCCTGCTTTGGGTTCATTCAGTTTTACACAAAAAAGTAAAATCTGGTGTGGTTTTAAAATG
The DNA here is from genome assembly GCF_040938575.1 of Ambystoma mexicanum. Lineage (NCBI taxonomy): Eukaryota > Metazoa > Chordata > Amphibia > Caudata > Ambystomatidae > Ambystoma > Ambystoma mexicanum. The sequence goes on along the minus strand of NC_090928.1, from coordinate 191,586,267 downwards.
CCGGCTTTTGGACAGTGGTGAGTACTGGTACTGCACCCATTTTTGGGATTTAACAAATGAATTCCCCACAATTCTAGGTTGCATTTGGCAATCAGCATTTCCATTCCCAATGGTTTCAGACTGCTGTGCGGGTAGTCCAATGGTGGTTTTAAAGCGCTTTGAAGGTAACCGGCGCTACTGTTTTTCCTTTGGCAACCCATTTCCCTCATGGCAACCCGGCCTTTCATTCTCGCACTGGTGGGTGGCAAGTGAGGCAACCATTTTGGTGTGCGCACAAACTGCGCAGCTTTCCTGGATTTCGGCGCACATGTGGGTTTTCCGCCATCTTGAATTTTCTAAGCCCACAGCACCAAATGTTGTGGCATGATAGCTTAAACGTGGGTCAGGACACCCAACAAGCCCCCCCACGCGACTGCACTTTGAATTTGAGTCGATGGGGAGTCGCGTGCCCAAGGGTTTTGACCCACGCACCGGTCTGTCCGCATAATCTTCTTCCTACTCTGTAGATGGCACAGTTCAGCATCTTCTTCTCCATCCGGTACTGATCGATCAGTTCTCCTCGCCGGTCCTGATGGGAATATTGGGCGGTCCACTGGGCCCATTGGATCTTCGTTCCCGGTCTCCGTATCATCCTCCTTGGCCCGTCTTCAGGTTTTCTTTCTCCTAGGACGACAAAGGAAGAGCGGCAATACCTACTCATAGACTTTTTCCACCACTGTTGAGATAGTGGGGCAGCATATGCATTTCATCATCACGACACATTACATTCTTATTTTGAAACAATAAAAACAGTATAACTAAGAGACAGTTTCATGCAAATCACAATATTTTAGAGACTAGATGTGGTATGTTTTATGGTTGGAACTGAATTAGTCTGAGACAGTACCCGCTAGGATTCCAGAGGATTCCTCCAGTTGTTGCAGAGTGTGCCTGGGATGGCAACATTTCAACTGGTTTATGTGGACCCACTTGTGTTCCCCCGCTGCCAAAGGACCTTTGGGGATGTGGATTTTGTAGGCCACAGGTGAGATCTTGTCGATGATCTCAAAGGGTCCTTTCCATGTAGGCAAAAATTTGCGCTGCTTGGCCTGGTTCCTTTGGAAGTTGTATAGATAGACCTGGTCTCCCACCCGATATTCCTTCCTGGAAGTTTTCAGGTCATAATGGGTCTTCATGCTATCAGCTGATCTTTCTAGATTCCGCTGAGCATAAGCAAAAGCATGTTGGAGGTGTTTCCTTAAATTCTCCACATACTCATGAGTTGTGGAGGCATTTATTAGTGTCTGCTCTTGGGTCCTGTAGAGCAAATGCTGAGGAAGCACCATCTTGTGCCCAGTCATCAACTCAAATGGTGACATTTTGGTTGCAGATGAAGGGGTAGATCTGATAGCCATTAGGACCAGAGGTAATCGGATATCCCAACTTGGCCCAGAATCTGCCACAAACTTCTTTAATATGCTCACAATTGTCCGGTTATATCTCTCTACTGCCCCAGAAGAAGCTGGCCGGTAAGCAATATGCAACTTCCTTTTGACCCCCAGTATCTCCCACATCTTTGTCATTACTTCACTGGTGAAGTGGCTACCTCTGTCTGACTCAATCCTTTGAGGTAGACCAAAACGGGAAAAGATGTGGTTAATCATCAAGGCAGCTGCCGTTTCTGCCTTGCAATTTGGGGCTGGGAGACATTCCACCCACTTGGTAAACAAGCATGTCACAGTCAACATGTACTTATTCCCCCTAGCCGAGCGAATCACAGGGCCTACAAAGTCGATTTGTAAATCTGACCATGGCAGTGTCATCCCCCGCTTTTGTAAAGGTGCCCGGTGTGTGAGGGATGTCGGCTGAAATTGTGCACACACAAGACAACCCTTCAAATATTGGTTGAGGTCCTGGCCCATGTGTGGCCAGTATGCAACCTCTCTTAAGATTTCCAGTGTTGTGTGAAACCCCCTATGACCGGCGGTGGCCACATCATGGGCGTGACTTAACATCAGGCTTCGGAATGAGGTAGGAACCACCCACTGATCGTGGCCAGCTTTGGATTTCCTTACCAACAAACCGTCTTGGATTCGGAACATTTTTGGACACTTCATCAACACTCTTAGGTCCTCTTTCCCAATGTAATCGGTATCCGTCAGGGGAAAGTTCTCAGGGTCCTCAAGGTGCTGGTAAAATTTACCAATTATTGGATCCCCCTTCTGAGCGGTAATCAAATCCGCATCAGGGGTCTCCTTACTCCATTGTGCAATTGAAAGGTCGTTGTGAGCATTTGTCTGGGACCTAGTGATGGCAGTGACCTGGATTTCCCCCAACAGGGACTCAATCTCAATTAGATCCCCTTGGATGGCTCCGGTTTTGGCCAGCTGATCAGCTAAGTCATTTCCAGTTTTGTCTGGTCCCTCTACTTTGGAATGACCCTTGATCTTTTTCCAATAGATGGTCATCTCATTCAATGTGACCAGATCATCAATGTTTTGGATCAACTTCCCATGTTTCAAGGGTTTGTTGTTAGCACATAACATGCCTCTGGTTTTCCAATTAACCAGGTGCTCCACGAACCCGTTCCGTACATAATCCGAATCTGTGATTATGACCAGTTCATGGAGTTGATGCTGGACAGCAGTGAGGATGGCATGATGCACAGCCATCAATTCTGCCACCTGACTACTTCGGGGACCAATTTTGTATCCAGCGGAGGGTTCTGGGGACTCATTCACCCATGCATTCCCTACGCCGGCCACCAGTTCTTTCTCCCCGTCGTTGTCAACATGGTAAGAGCATCCATCCACATAGACAGTGGGCATTCCCTCACACTTGTCCTCTTCAAAGACTTTGTGGGGGGAATTAAGGTATGCCTCCATGTTGTCCTTTATTTTTAGACTTTCGTCCTCGAGACAGTTTTCTCTGGCACAATCATGCAAGTCAGCCAGACCTTGCGCGAGGGGACTCTTCTTGTTTTGGCCATATCGGACCTCCACAGGAAAGCCTTGCATTGACAGAATCCAGGAAGTAATTCGGGAATTACTCACATTTCCGGCCCGGATTCTGTCACTTTGGAGATATTGCAGAGGCTGGTGTGGAGTCTCCACTATGATGTGTTCCCCCTGGATAAACGGGCGGTAATTCTTCAATGCCCACACCGTTGCCAGGAGTGCCTTCTCACAATCGTTGAATTTTTCCTCCACAGAGGATAAAGTTTTGCTCGCATAGGAGATTACTTTATTGACCTTGTCATGCTTTTGATATAATACTGCCGTCAAGCACGTATTAGAGAACCCGGTCTCCAGGAAGAACTCCTTGTTTCTGACAGGGTAAGCTAGGCAAGGCGCTTGTGAGAGGCTTCTCTTGAGTTGTCTTACTGCCTCGGATTGTTCTGGACCCCATTCCCACTTGACCCCCCCCTTCAGGAGATGAATCAGGGGTCTGGTGATCTCTGCGTAGCCCTCAATGAACTTTCTGCTGTAATTAGTCAGTCCAAGGAGGCTCCTTAGTTCCCGCAGAGTTGTGGGGTCTTTCAGTTTCTGAAGTGCTTCCACTTTCTTTTCCTGGGGACAGAGACCCTGAGGAGTAATCTCATGCCCCAAGAAATTAACACGGGTTCTACACCACTGTGCTTTCTGAAAGGAAAGTTTTGCTCCGGCAGCCCTCAACTGTGTCAGAACATAACGGATCTCCGCTATGTGTTCCTCAACAGTTGAGCTTTTGATGAGGACATCATCTACATAAGCCAGGTTACCCCTTGCACCCAAGTCGGGCATGGCCTTGTGTAGAAAAATGTTGAATTCATTGCCGGAGTTGAGGTATCCGAAGGGAGTCCGGGTCCAGGTGTACTGCTGGCCCCCAAAGGTAAAAGCCAGTTTGTATTGGTCCTCCCTGCTGACAGGCACAGTCCAGTATCCATTGGTCAGGTCTATTGCAGTGAATACCTGTGACCCCTGGATCTGGGCCAGCCCTTGGTCAATGTAGGGCAGAGGCCATCGGGAAGTATGGACCCGTTTGTTGAGCTCCCTGAGGTCGGCGCAGAGTCTCCACTGGCCGTTTGGCTTCAATATTCCCAGCACCGGATTATTGAAGGTGCTGTGGACTGGACGGATTATTCCCCGGGACTCAAGGTTCTTAATTATTTCAGTAAGGGACTCCATTGATGCGAGAGGCAAGCGATATTGCTTCACAAACACAGGAGTCATGCCAGGGTCCGTGGGGATTGTTGTTGTGTGGATGTCAGTGCGACCACAGTCATATGAGTCTACCGCAAAGAGATCTTGGAAATCCAAGAAAACTTGTTTCAACTTTTGCTTTTGTTCCAGAGTCACACAGGCATCAGCTAGGTTGACTCTCTCTTCCACCATCTGCCTGAAGCCTGGAAAGACTTCTGGTTTGGCTATCTCCGCGGCCTCCTCCAGCTGGGTGGAGAAGTCCCTGGTCAGAGTGCTGATTTGGACTGGAGGCTTCAGGTGGGAAAGGCAGCCCTCATGCACCTGGAAAATCACCTCATCCCTCCTGAAGTCACAAGTCACATCTCCCTTACCATAGGGGCAGGAAGTGTACACCAGGAAGTTCCCCCCATGCCGGGTAAAAATCCTGTCTGGTGTTGTATGATCATCACTGTCACTGTCAAAACAGTCCTTGGGATTGGTCCTAACAGTTCATTTCTAAGATCAATGGAGAAATGTCGGTCATCAACCGCCATTCCAATAATGGTGCCTGCGGCTAGAGTAATACTCTTTAAGTCGCTGTTATCCACCTCTATTGGAATGGTGTCATGTTCTATGTTGTCTAATGGAGTTGGGTTTACCCCCAACCCTTGCTGTTGGAGAGAAGCATTTAGATGTATGTAAGCATCAGGGTTTTTCAACTCTTGTCCCCTTTTAACTTTCACTTCCAGGGAGAATTGTCGGGTCCTTTCTGGGATGGTGACTTCCTCTTTAACCTGAATTTCAACTGCATAAGGTAGCAATTGAGCTGACCTAAATGCTTTTTCTGGATCATCAAAGCCCATGGGATTATCCGCTAATCGGGACCAAGCTTTGAAGTTTATTAGGTCCAAACTAATGGCAAAGCGATTGAGAATGTCACTGCCTAAGTAAAACGCGGCAGGGACGTCTCGCACGACCCAACAATTGTGGACTATGCTCTTGTTGCCAATGGAGATTTTGAGCATACACCTGCTTGGCAGGAGATGTTTGGAATTAGGTGCTTCCAGGTCCATTTCCCATTTGTCTATCAGTTTGAAGGTGGGAACGGCTGGATCTTTTGGGAGTTGGCGGAACATGGCTTCGCTGATGAAGCTCTTACCATTGTTCACGCACACTCGAGCGAGAACAGAGTCCTTCCCATCATTTAACTGAACAGGGATGAACAACTGCTCCCCAATTTGCTGAATATCAGCCAGGCTTTGAGCTGATTTCACATCTTTCTGGACTATAGGAGTGGGAGTTTCTGATTGTGGATTTGTAAAGAATTTCAGAGTGTTTCCTTCCAGTGTGGAATACCACCTTAAACTGGAAGGAAGGTTGATTTTCAGAAATAGAGAGGACCCCCCATCACCAGTCTGTTGTCCTACTGCTATTACTGTCACGTCTGGAATTTGGTTGTTCTGGAAGTGAAATTCTACTTGGTCAGATTTTTGTTCAACCATGTGGCAGGTGCCGTTTAAACTAATATGGTTGACACTCTGTTTTAATTTTATTGGTCGGCTGGTCTGGGTCCAGAGGACCTTGTTTACGCAATCTATTAGGGGTGACAACCTTCTCAGGAGGTCATTCCCTAGTAAACAAGGGGTGCCCTCTGGGGTCACAACTATGACCGGGTGTTTCAACTTGTGTCGCCCGATCTTAATGTCCAAGTCTGCAGTCCCCTCAACGGGAATTTCCTTCCCGTCAAAGTTCTGCAGTTGTCCAGGAAGAGAGGTGAGAGGAATTTGGTAATTCTCTCCCCTTCCTGCATTCAGTTCATCAAAGGCCCTTCTGGACAGAAGGGTAGCTTGAGATCCAGTGTCCACCAGTGCTGAGATTGTACCCTGCCCCTGTACTTGTACCGGGGCATAATATCTTCCCTCCTTCTCCTCAAGGGGGCACAGATAATGTACATGTTTGGACAACTGGTGGGCTAACTTTCTGGTTTTGAACATCGCGAGGGAAGAATTTTGGGCAGAATTCTGTGGAGAGTCTTGGGAATCTGAAAGAAAACGTTGGCAACTGGAGATCAGAGCCATTGTGGGTTCCCCTGGTTCCGGTTCTGGGCCGCCCCCCCCTTTTTGGAGGCAGTCCCCAGGATGGGTTTGAACCAGGGGATTTTCTTGCTGTTGGTTCTGGGATGAGATGGTGGGCGGCGGTAGCTCAGTCTCCACATCTCCCAGTCTGGATTTGCATCCCTAGGGACCCATTTTTCTTTGGGAGGAGTTCCCCCCTCTCTGAAGGAGAAGATCCTTTTCCCAGGATCCTCTGAGGATCCCTCTCCCTCAAATTGGAAGATCTGTACCTCCTCCTCAAACTGAGTCTGTTTGGGTCTTTTGTTTCTCCTACCCCCCCTCTGCTCCTTAGGAGGCAGACATTCAGGGGCAAGAGATTTTGTTTCCGGTTCCTGGGTTTCCAGGGGCTGTTTACAAGTGAGGAAGGAGGCTTCCTCCAAGGCTTTACACCCCCCTTCCCCTTGTGCCTCCTCCCTGGGAACCGGTGAGTTATCGGGGTGCTGCCCCCGTCATTGTTCTGGAGCACCAGGTCCAGAGTTGGGTGCGTTCTGCGCCGGCATGCTGATCTGAGGGTTCTGCTGCGCCCTCAGTATATGACCCATATCCCGCGCCATGTTTTGAACCTGGCGCTCTAACTGGGAAACCCGCTCAGGCTGATACGGGGCCCTGTTTTCTCCCCTGGGCTGAACCCGGGAAGGGTAGCTGTCCCTCCTCTGGTAGTACCCCTGGTTGGGAAGATTTGGGTACCCCTCCACCCTTGGCCTCCCCTCTCCCGGATTCAGTGGTCTGGGCTCAGGGAATTGGGGAAAGAAGGATGGATGGTTTTGGGGCTGAAAGTCGGGTGGATATCTGGGGAAAAAGTTCTGCCCAGGGTTTGGTAAATTTCTGCCCTCCTGTGGGAAGTTTGGAGGGAAGTTCCCTGGGTTAGGTGCTTGGCTGGATCCCCCCCCCTTGGGCTGGAGGAGTCCACACATAACCCAGGATGGGTCGATTTCCCTTGTAACGGGGACTTACATAATCAGGAGAGCGAGGGACCCCATTTGTGGGGCTGCCTCCCTGGCTCCCTGTCTGTGACTGGCCCGAGGACCTTCTGGGCCTAGCATTATTAGGTGCAGGTAGGTTTTTAGGCCCCCCCATCTCCAAATCCAAAACGGGGGTGACCTTTACCTCTGCCACCTTTGCAGCAGCAGGGGTGCTGTTGGCTTTGGGGTTTTTCTGGGCATTACTTTTGCTATCTACCGGTTTCTGCACCTCATAGATCCGGGTAGCCTGTTCAATGACCCAGTCTAAAGATCTTTTCTCGTGAAAATCCCTCACGAGCTGGGTCATGATATATCTGGACAAGGCATGGAAAAACGTATTAATAAATTCTTTGCTATCCATGCGCACCCTTCTTGTGGTCTGTGCAAAAGCACGCTTTAACTCCTGCACAAATTCTTGTGGGGCCTGATCCTCCCCACATTGCAAATTGTAGGCTGCCTTGCGAGCCTCTTGAGGATTTCTGTGAACAGAAAAATGTTTCAAGATGGCCGCCTTATAGGTGGACCATCTTAAATGATTTTGGTCCTCCAGCCCCGCAAAAAAACTGGAGTATTCCGGGGAGAAGGTCCACTTTACATATTGAATACAGCTTTGGCTGTCCTTCAAATGGAAAGTCTCCATCATTTGTTCAAACAACTCTAAGTGCTCCCAAACAGAATACTTAGCGTTCTTATGGTAAGGCGTGATGACGCTCCTGATCGCCCTAATCTGCTTTAAGGGGTCCTTAAGCAAGGCCCTTTTTGCCTTATTGGCCTTTTTGGTTCGGGTAACCCTTGTCCATTCTTCCTCGGACTCAGAGGCACTGCTCCCAGAGGTTCCCGTCTGTTCTTCCAGGTTTTCCCGGATTCTGCGAGCCTGGGAATGGCTGGCAGAATGTGGGGACCTGGTCTCCTGTGTCCTGCGCAGTTCAGAGGAGTCTTCAGATTCCTCCTTGCTGCCAGGATTTGATGGGTACCCCCTCCACTGACCTAACTGGGCAGAGGTTTTCAGGATGCCCTTAATGGGCCTACTCTCCTGGGGTTCCCCATTGAACTGTACTGTACTTGGGTGCCCATACCCGGATGCCCACCCCTCCATTCCTGAGTGGTACTGGCCTATGAGCCCCATACTCTTAGCTGGATAGTAATCTGCCATCCCTGCGGCCCTGTGTTCATGTGCGCCAGGGGACATGGGGGTGGTAGAGTCCAGGGACTGGGGGAGATGAAGGCCCCTGGTGTTAGGGCTCCTGCGGTTATGGTCAGGAGTCTCTCTTTCCCAGCGGACCTCATCTCTATCCGCCCCTGCTCCCTGTTGCAATGCAAGAGCCTGCATTTGTGCTTTCAGTTCCTCTGTTAAGGCCTTACTCGACTCTATCAGTTTCTCCTGCATCGCTACCTGTTGCTGGAGCCTCTCATTGTGCTGGCAGAGAGCCTCATTTTCCCTCTGTGCTTCCTGGTTGGTCCTGGAGAACTGGGCCAGTCTTTGCTGCAGGAGGGTTACCTCCTGAGCTGTGTCCCTATTGGCCTGCTCCTTTCTTGCTAGAGCATCCTCCACCCTCCTGGTGTGCTCTAGCAAGTTCTGGTGTTCTTTTTGGAGGTCACCCAGTCCCTGGTGGGCCAGGTGATTTTCTTCCATTTTTCTTTTTAAATGGCAGACTTCCTGGCCTAAGGTATCCCTTTCCTGACTAAGAGCCTGCATCTGTGCCGCCAGGTCGTCCCTTTGCCTTTGGAAGGCACCAGCATTCTGGCGCTCCTGATCAAACTCTGCCTGGGTATCCAGGTCTTTCAGAATTAGTTTGTTGCTCTCTGCCTTCACTCTATCTAGGTGGCCTTGCAGGGTGACTACCTGCTCAGCACATACCCTGTTGAAGTCCAGTTGTTGCTCCAGCTTTTTCTGGTTTTGCAGTAGGGAGTCCAAACCTTCTTGGTATTCCTTCTGCAAGGCCAGAAATCTGGTATCCTGTTCTACCTTTTCCTGTTGCAGCACATCCATATCCTTCTTTATTTTAATGATGTGCTGCCTACTATCATCTTCTGACTCCTGGCTCCTCTGCAGCCTCTGCTCAGAAGAGACCAGGTCAGATTGGACCTTCTCTAACGCCATCTGTTGCCTATTTGCCAGATTTTGGCTTTTACCACATCTATCCTGCATGTCTCCCATATATAGGTACAGGTATGCCGCTATCCTAACAATCTTGTCGTGTTCATCTTTGGCCTTAGGAGCCATATATAGTTCAGTCAGGGCCACATGTAATGGACCCTGATCTCTCCATGAGTCTGACCCAGTTTCAGTGACCTGTCGCGTGATGGCCTGCAACCAGGCATCCTGGCCCTGTTCGGTCCATTCACCTCTCACAAATAGCTTATGCAAGAGGTGCTCTCTGGCTATTTTCATATCTACCAAGGTCGTCATTCTAGAGATTGGTCTCTGTCCTGACTTACAGGAGTTAGTATTTTATTTTTGCAGAACAGAACTTTTCTTGGAGTGTCCCTTTTGAGGAATGCTTCACAGCGTAATGCAGCGTGGTGATCCGACCGGATGTATGTATCCCGTCAGTTAGCGCACTGTATTAAGCTGCACAAATGGTAAATCTAACCCAACGTCTCGGCTCGAGCCCCCAATTTGTAAGAGGATTCAATTCAGCACTACAGCTAAGTTAACGCCTAGTCTAGAATACTGAATGAAAACCCTTATTGATATCTCTTTATGTCCAGTTCATGCGTTCTGGATGACTACCCCTATATAACACCCCTCTCTTGGAATCCCCCTGACCCCACTGAGCCAAGAAGTAGTTCTGTTTTGCAAGTTAAAAGGTTTATTTGATAAATTAAACAATAGATATATATATCCCACTTTATAATAAATTAATAATTGAATATCACACTTAATCTGATATGATAAAGATTAACAACGGAGAATCTGGCACTAGCACACTTCGTTATAATCACTAAGGAGTTGAGATGAAATGGATAAGGTAGCACACTGGTAAATAGGTACAGAAGTATAATGTGGTAGAGAATGCTTTATGTAAGCTCAGGTGGATGCAATATTCAATGAATGCAGTACAGAAAATACTCAATATGATTTCAACCAAACAATGTAATCACTTTTCTCTGGCTATTCACTCCCCCCCTCTTTATGCAATGCAAGGAAATGGGAGGAAAGCACACAGTTCTCAGAAATGCAATCAGATGTGATTCAGTTCACCCCAGCAAGCTTACACTACAGAAGTTGAAAACACAGGCAAAATGCTTTTATATGTGCTAGCAATGGATGAGAAATATGCTGGAAATGCTTTTAATTCCCTTTCAGAGGTTCAGGGTGAGTGGTATCTAGTTAATATTAGCCCAGGCTCACACTAGCAATGATGCAGGGATAGTTAGCAGGTTAAACGAATTTCTGGCAATGGAAGGCAAGCAGCAGCAGTTTTTACATGTGAAGAAATTTGCAAATCGCGGTAAAATTCGCGAATGCGTGTTCCGCGATTGCGGTAAAACTATAGGGGGTAGGAATGCGGTTCTATGTTCGTAGGAAAGCCACGATTCTAAGCTTTCTAACGAAAGTTACTGCAAGTCTCTAGCACAAACGGTCGCAGAGTTATGACCGATTTAATAGAGGTCGTTTTTGGTTTTGCAAATTTTAAAAGCTCAAAATGACAAGTGGCAGATTTTGCAGCTAAAATGACAGGTAACAGCTTTGCAAATGACAGGTGACAGTTAGGAGGCAGTTCTACTTAGATTAAATAGAATGAATTATATTATTTTAACTAGGAGATTGGTTCTGCACAGTTTCTAGGTACTCACACTATATTCTTGAGTGAAATGGGCCTCGCCATGGATCTGGTCAGGTTTTAAATTTGCCTCTGGTCTCTGCACTTCACAGTGATCTGGGTCAGCTCTCTCTGGTTCTGCTAACAGGTCAGCTCTACTCTGCTGGTCTGGTCTGGGTTTCTGGTTCTGGATAGATTGAAGTCTCTATGTCTGCTCTCTGAAGGTTGATGGAGGTAAAGTATGGATTTTCCCAGCAGAGCGTCCCGCTGCAGATGGAATTGAAGGTCTCTACCTAAGTTTCAGTGGTCCATTTATATGTTCTGCAAGTGGGTGTGTGTGTTTGGTCATAACTAAACTCGACCCTCTCACTTGTCATTGGTCAAATTTCCATTCCCCACTTGATTGGGGAATGAACTGTGAGTCAGAGGGATGTCATTTTATGGCTTGCAGATAGGACACTCCTCTGTCAGATTGCACACATTCTATATTTGATAATAAAAGACATATTTCACAGTTACACAGTTGCTTGAAATTACATACCCATGTCACCTATCACATGAGGTATACTCTGTCCCAAATCTGCTGTTTCTAGGAGCTTGCATTCAGAAATGGCACATATTTGACTTTTTAACTGATTTTTCAATTTCTGACATTGACCCAACTTTACATACATGTGCGCGGGGAGTATGGACATTAACTGATGAAGTTTCAGATTTTTAACATGCATACATTTAGAGTAATATCCACTTTTCCGCTAAAACCCCCCTGAACATACCACCGGTTCTAAAAACCTCTTAAACTGTGGGCAGAAAAATCACAAGAATTATGGTATCATTTATAAAATTTTCACATGTCCGCTCTATGAATGATCCATCTTTTTAAAGTTATGTTCTGGCTCCAAAGGGGTGTGGTTTCCTCTCAGCACAAGGTAGAAATACTGGTTTATCCAGTTCTGCCAAGCCAGCTTGCTCTCACAGGCAGTGCCCCTCCCAGCTTCTGCCAAGAGGAAGCTACATTTTACGACGGCTGTAATAAAACCTTTGCCTGAGTCAGGAGAGGCTTTGTTCAGAGCTCCTGTAGAGCACAGGTAATTCAATTATCAGATAGATGGCATATCCTTAGTGTTGCCAGCAAAAGGCAGATAGCCTGGGAACACAGCTGTGACTCAAGTTTCACTCCTGATGGGGGTAGTTGCCAGGCAGAATCAAGTTCCTTAAGCCAGACTTTCAGCTAACTGTCATGTTTTTTTTGTTGCTTTTTAACTTAACTTGCAATTTTACACATGCAGCTAGAATGCTGATTCTAAGTGCAAAACTATGACATTTCAACAGTTACAAAGGCATGTGACACCAAACATAGGTCACTCATTTAATCTAAACATTTTCGATTTTAGTGTCTTTAAATCCAGTGCAACTTAAACTGCTGCAATCCACAGCTCAGCCAGTCTTGTTATAAACCTTCAAGTCACTTCAGAATATCACTTTACATTGTATCCACCTCTCAGTAAGTCTTTCTTTAGCCTGCTTTGGGTTCATTCAGTTTTACACAAAAAAGTAAAATCTGGTGTGGTTTTAAAATGCCGGCTTTTGGATAGTGGTGAGTACTGGTACTGCACCCATTTTTGGGATTTAACAAATGAATTCCCCACAATTCTAGGTTGCATTTGGCAATCAGCATTTCCATTCCCAATGGTTTCAGACTACTGTGCGGGTAGTCCAATGGTGGTTTTAAAGCGCTTTGAAGGTAACCGGCGCTACTGTTTTTCCTTTGGCAACCCATTTCCCTCATGGCAACCCGGCCTTTCATTCTCGCACTGGTGGGTGGCAAGTGAGGCAACCATTTTGGTGTGCGCACGAACTGCGCAGCTTTCCTGGATTTCGGCGCACATGTGGGTTTTCCGCCATCTTGAATTTTCTAAGCCCACAGCACCAAATGTTGTGGCATGATAGCTTAAACGTGGGTCAGGACACCCAACAGGACAACACTCTGCTGCTTCTGAACTAGGTTTGCGCTATATAAATATAATATAATGTAATCTGTGTATTTACCTTGAATTTTGTCTAGTGTTGCAGACATTTTTTCTGGGTGGATATAGGCTTACCCATATCGTAAGGCGGATTGTTGCAAAGACACTTGTCACTGCTTTTATTCCTTGATTTGGTTTTCTGGCAGTTATAGACAGCAAATGTGCTCATTTGCTCTGATTTCAGAAATGCCCAGGCCACCTGATTCTCAAAGGTGACCTGAACATTTCAGGGGGGTCTGGACAATAGTAAAAATGCACTGCCCAGTACCTTTGCATACAAATGTATGACAGGCTCCCAGAAACATCAGAATCAACAATGGCATTGGTGAGTGCTGGCACAAGAGCAAAGGTCTGGCTTGGCACCCCACAACCCTTCCAAGATGGGTGTTGCATTTTAGTGAATCATTTAAAAAAAGAATCCACTGATGATTACACCAGCCGGTTTAAGAGCCCACAGAGTATTAAAGAGCCCACCAAGTATTATTCTGCTATGTATGCAGATGGATCATGAGACAACCAGGGAAGTTGAAGAACACTCATTGGTTCAAGGCACCCTTTTCATAATTTAGCTACTGAGTTATTTTTGTTGACAGTCTGCATTCTAATTAAATATGCTCGTATGGATATTTTAAATATGCACAACATTGCTGATTTCCTTGCTCATCCACTGGCACAGCCAGATGATAGTCTCTGCTTCCGGTCTGCAATGTTGTTCTTTCTGCTCATTGGCTTGTATGAAGCATATCAACTTCTTGAAAGGATGTGAAACCAAATGAATTCTCTAATTGTACCTGGTATCCTGCACCAATAACATTCTTTATTAAAGTAAATTATTCACTGGTTAGAAAAAATGTATTTAATACTATCTGCCACTAATCACACAGCCTGAAGGACCATCCTGGGAAAGACAGCAAGAATACATTTCTACATGTTACCTGACAATATGCTTGTATCCAAAATGTGACCAATTGTTGGATCTGTGTCCATCTTCAGCATGATATAGATTCTGCTTCCCCTATGGCACCAGTTCTTTTAATTGGGAAGATATTTGCAGTGAGTGACTTTAGACTCGTTTCCAGAGCCTATGTCCCTAAGCCTTGTTCTGGTCATTTTTGAAAGATGGGTTTTTGCAGGGCTTCTAAATCTTCCTCCTCCTGATCAACATCATAGGAAACCTTCTGTGATTAGGCTACATTTTCCTGCTAGGGCCTTCTAGGCTAAACTAATCATAGATCCTTTTTTGCGGGGGGGGGGGGGGGGGTTAGCCAGTGCAGATATTGTTTATCCACAAGTTACAATATTACTTCAAATAATGTTTTATTTTTCTTTTGATTGATTAATGATAATGCCACTTGCCATGTGATGTTTTTGCCATGCAATCTAAGCCTATAGCTGGTTATCTTTGAATTGGAATGGAAGTGGTTATGTAGGGTATGTCTTAATACCTATTAGGCACTTTAACAGACTACCACCTCCACCAAGAGAGAAGAGAGAAGAGAGAATCTGTTTGGGAGACCATTGCTGGGGGTATGGGCTACTTAATCCCAGGGCTTGGTATTGAACACACATGAGACAGGATTATTACATTTCTCCATGCTCCTATAAAAGGTGGCAAATGAAAGCTGTGTCACTTTCACTGATTACTCATGAGCAAGTGGTCCTATGTGCTATGGTGCTACAAAATTGTATGATCATAGACACAGTTCTGGCCTCAAAAGTAGGTGTCTGTGCCTTAATTGGGTTGGAATGCTGTATACTTGTCCCCAATTATGAAGAACAATTTTACTGACATTATTATTCATATTAGAAGGTCTGCTGCTATATTATAAGAGGAACTACATATATAGGATGGGCCCTGTGGTCTCAGAAAACCAATTCCTTTGAGACTTTAGGAGCTCTCATAATCCACAGCATCCTACTGTTTTTTGTTGTTCTCCTGGGAATATATCAGTCCTATTTAATAATCAGACATGTTGTAATGGTTTGGAAAATATCCCTGTTGATACTCTCATTGTTTCAGAGCAGATAATGCTAATGAAGACAACCAAACAGATGTTTGAGAAAGAACCTACTTTCCTGGAGCTGATCATTCAAAGCATTAAGAGGTGGGAAGCTACTGGTAATTGGCCTCAAAGAAAATGATGTGGGGGGAGGGGGAACTGAGGAAAAACATAGATATATGCAAATTAAGGCATAAAGAATATTGATGAAAAATGTGATTGTAAGAGAATTCAATTGTAAACAAGAAGAGTATGTTGATTTGAGAAACTCTAGGTTTCTTTGTTCAGTTTCCAGCCTAGCATAGCTTAGAGAGAGAGAGACTCCATTTTGAATGATATGCTTGCAGTCAGGATGGAGAAATGAAACTTGCCAAACTAATGATGTATTCACTAACATGCTTGTGGTCTGCCCTCTTAGCAAATTATTCATAACCTTGCTTAAACTGTCAAAAACATATTCAGCCAGGAAGATAATAAGTTACTTCAAACACATGGTTATAACAGGAGGTATGAGTCTGTATTGTACTAAGGGAACAAATCTGTGTTGCCATCTCTTGGTGATAGGAAAAGGCACATTGGGGAGCTCAGTTAGTTCTGTGGCGCGGAGTGGCGTGAACAAAAGGTGTAAAAGCCTACTCCTTTCATGCACGTGTAGAGGAGGAGCCAAGTACCCCCGCTCCACCTTCCCCGCCTACATTACCTGAGACGTATGAACCAAAGTATGTGATGTATACTGAACAGTTAAAACAGCAAAAGAAGAGCGTGGGCTTTGCGCAGAACCCATAAGAATAACTATGCCTAAGAGAATATGGGAGGTAAAGTACCCATTGAGGAAACCATATTGCATCCAAGACAATATGATGGCCATTTGAACGAGATTCCTGAAGAAGCAAAGAAACTGAATGACCAGGATGAATGGTGACATCATACAAAGCTGAATCGACACCCAGATAGAAAGATAACCGGACCAGAGAGGCAGACGATTTATAAAGAACAAAGAAATACCAAGGATAAGCGACATCTTGGGATCAAGATGAAGAGACTTATGCCATAAACTTGATGAAAATATTTAGTTAGTTTAAACGTGTAGAGATGCAATGAAACGCAAGCAGCAGAGCAATCATGAAGCTAGTCACATGCCTAAATAGTTAGATCGTGGCAAGCGCCACCATATACCTATATACCTCATGGATACATATGGATTAAGTAAAGAATGAATGTTTCCACTACATATAAAGCAGTACTGAACAACGAGGAAGGCCTCGGCTCGGTTCAGTGTTGCAGTTACAAAAAGCAATTTAATTAAACAGAATGCATTTCAGCTAAGGAGTTCACTGAGCCAAGAAAGCCAAGGTCTTATCAACTGGAGCTGGCTGACATTAGATACAATTAACGTGAAACAACAGAAACTCCTGTTCGAGAAGGTCAAGCAAAAACAAAAGATGTCAGAGGACTATTGAAGAATAAAACCAAATAGACGAAAAGGCTCAATTCATTTGTGTCCAGTCACGTGATGGAAGAAAGTAGGATGGTTGAGAAGATCACACCTACGCACAGAAGCCGGATAGTACCCATACTCCTTACAAATTCTCAGAGAACAGTACAGACTCAAGGACAACTTCAAAATACTAATTGACACTGGACCATTGAGGTGATGATGGATCACATTTTTAATTGGTGGGAAGCTGCTATCAAGACAAGCTCACCCGCACCTTGTTGTTTGGTCTGCGTGCTGCTCACGCAGGTAGAAAATTACTGATGGGGGTTAGTAGCCAAACAATTGTAGAGGACCTTGTAGTTGGGGGTCCTATAGTTTGTGTAGCCAATGGGACGTCGTACATTTAGTGGCGTTCATAGTCGCCATTTTAAAAGGAGGGCTTAGTTACCCCACATGCTGTTAACTATCCTATTACCTCTCTCCGTTACTCCATACAGATATAGAACCTGTACTTAGTTATTCACTTAGAACCAATCCCGTTTCCCGATAAGTTCATGTAGTTTGCTACATAGGATGACGTTGGTAATGACGCAGGTCAATACGTCAACTATGACCAATTATGGGTATAAGAACCCATCCTTTTTTTGAAGTAGTTGAAAGTCAGAGTATCGAGCAATTGCTGATGTTCGTTGTACTCCCTGTTTTAAATACTTGCATTAAAACAGACAAACTTTTGACAAACTATTTCTGTCATCTGGATTATTGATTTTTGATTAAAATATGCATCCCCATCTATCTCAAGGGTACCACTACTCATCTTAAAGGGCTGGAAGACTCCAGTTCACTTGGTAGCAGAGATTGATGGTTAGATAAGATACCATCGGCCGTCGACATAAGTCATTTTAGAGTCTCTGCAATATCGCACAACCTTTGCCATTCGGCTGACAGGATGTGAAGCTCCCCGTAGATAGTGGTTAGAATAAGAAAAATCCTTGCAAGGAAAGGTTTGACGGGTGCCCTATTTTTAGATAGAAACCCCTCCCACATCTACGAGAAGCGGATCAGAAAGTGGCTCTAAGATGCGGTAACAAAGGCAGTGATCCCGAAGGTCCAAAGACAAAAAACATGCGAACGGTGAGTGAATAGACCAAAAAGTATGACAAAGGAATGCATGCATAGTAAATAACGGAGAGTAACAGAGGGAAGTGGGATAAAATATAATGCAAGAGTAAGAGTGTAATCTATATGTATACTGGAAACGAGATATTTATTGATTTAAGAGTGGCCAAGTAATATATGAGGAAAACTCGTCGTGAGTGTAGCCACGCCATGACGATACGCCCTGTTCCTAGACTTTAAAGAGTGCTAGCAGAAGCTTTAATTCAGAGCCCCCTTTACGTGGGACATATAGGAAACGAGTTTGGTTAAAGACTTTCTTAAAGGAATTAGCTTAAGTTCCAATCGGAGCAGATCTAGAGGGTAAAACGAGTCTTAGAAGAAGATTGTGAGGTGTATGTACATGTGGCCGGTAAAGTCTGTCTGATTTATTTTATGTGGTTGTAAGATGTGATGATGTCCCTAGGAACCAACACATCTCAGACACCAGACGTAACTTACGCTGGCTTTACGTCCCTCAACGAATTACACTGAAAACACTTGCTCTCACTCATAAATGCTTATACAACCAATCACCCTTCTACTTAGCCAACAGATTTGCCCTCCACAACACTAACAGAACTCGCAGAACCGCTCAGACTAACTGCCTCTCTATACCACGCTTCAACCTTCAAAGATCTGGCAGAGCCAGCTTCCCAGTAATGGCGGCGAAACTCTGGAATTCGCATCCCAACTTGCTAAGATCTGAACCGTCCTTCCACAGTTTCAAAAACATGACTAAAGCCTGGCTAAACCGCCAGAGACCCATCACCTATTTGCCCACCACCTCCCATGCGCTAGCCACCTGCCTTCACCTCTTGTACATAGGCTATGTCCTCCTGCTCACCCGTAACTGCATTATGTACATATGTTTATAAATATTAATGTAATTTTAAACTGTAATTTAAACTGTAATTGTATTGCCACGTCTGCCTTGTCATGTTGTAACTAAAATACACGCCCGGATGCCCTCGCGCCTGGTGCGCTCTATAAATAAAATAAATACAAATACGTCAGAGTTGAAAAAACTGAAAACTGTAACTAAAGCATAAGTAAGTGGTAGCAAAGAGAAAAGTAAAGGCTAAGAAATGGGAGAAGTTACGGCATTAGTGCATCTTTGCAAACAGCTACCAAAGCACGCGCTTAAACTTAAACAATACAGTGCAGAATGGGTTAAAGGGACCCCAGATAAAATGTTTATGCCATGGCCACAAGGTGGGTCATTATCGAGAGCAGTTCTGCAGCATATGGCGACATATTTGCATGCTGCATACACAGGAAAAATGTTTAAAAAGCGCCTAGCGAGTCTAGAGCTTTGGAAAATGTATGAACACGAGAAGGAGGAGTCTCCTTTAGATTGGATACTCAATATATGCAACGAGGGGGGTGAAGAGCCTTCTGCTCTGCCTGCCCCGTCTGAAATGAAAGACGAGATTAAGAAAGATGAAGGGTTATACCTATTAAGAGAACTTAAAGCAGCGACAGGATATAGTAATTCGTCATATGAGTCACCTATGCAAAGTAGTGACGAGGGCCCAGAGAAAAACACTGAGAAAGATTTAACCTTCAAAGTCCCGAGGGACAAGGAGAGATGCGATAAGGAGAGAAGCGATCGAGCAAGCACATCTCTAGACATAAGGAGAGAAATAAAGAGATGAAAAGGAGATAAGGACAAAACTGATACGCTTGTACAGAACGAATGGTTGGGGGGTCAGATTTTACTTAAACTTGATGGTAAAGGCATCGAAGATGTAAGACAAAGGGGAGATCAAGACGAACAAGACAGAAAAGACAAGGGAAGAACGATTGAAAGATGAAGGAGCGAAATGAAAAGATAGACAAAGACGAGAACAGTCATATCAAGATGAGCAAGCTAAAAAACAAGAGAGAGCAGAAGAGCAAAGAAAACGTGATAATAAAAGGAGAACAGCTGATGAACAGGAAAGGCTAAGAGAGAAAAGAATACAGAGATGAAGGGATGAGGAAATACGAAGGGCATATGAACAAAGGGATATGAAAATGAAAGAGGAAGATAGAGTAAGGGAAGAAGCGAGAAAGCGCAGAGAAGTCGGTGACGACATGGAATGTAGAAGAAGACAGAGAGCGCAAGATCTCGAGTATTTGGAAAGGGAAGTAAGAAATCCCAATCCACGGGTAGCATGGGAAGACATAGAGGTCTTTCCCGAGTCCGAGTCATTATCAGGCACGTCTAGAGTAAATCTAGAAGACGAGTTTGAATCACAAAACAATGGGGAACGATTGATAAAGTTTACTATGAAATGCAATCCCAGAAAGAATTACAAGGCAAAGGAAAAAATGAGCGTCTCGAGAGCACTCAGTTGTATGACATGGAGGAAGCCTCCTGTAGTGCGAGACATAAAGAGCTGTCTTTAGACAGACTAACATTAAGTAGAGATGATGATGAGAGGAGTTGCACAAGTTGGGCACAAGAAGTATCAGACAATAAAAGGGAAACCTTCCAGAGGGAAAAGAGAAGTGATATATGTGGTCCAGGGGTATGTTCACCTATGGATAAGGGAGTAAGATGGTCAGATTCAGAAATACCTATGTCTAAAGCACCAGAGCAACTGACACAGTCAGATCAACATAAGGGGCAACCCCATGGTCAGAGGGGGGAGTCCCCGCCTTATGAAAGCAGGCTATGATCACTGCCAGGTAGACGACGATTTGGGAATATTACTTCGGCGGTAGATAGACAAATGATGAGATGTGAAAATGAGTTTGGAGTGTCACAGTTCCCCTTGTTGGAAAAGGGAGGGGCCAGGCCACAATATATACCATGGCCCCAGATGGACAGAGAACATTTAAAATGTAAACTCCCGAATTTAACTTCTGGCGCTGGCAAATGGATAAATGACGGGAGGGAATACATTAGCTATAGGGGATATTAAAGGTCTTCTAATCGCCATACTTGGTGAGAGAGCTGATGACGTATGGACACGGGCAGGTTACCCTGGTGTGACTATAGCCAACACCACGCACGATGGAGCACCATTTAACAATTGTGGAGCAGCAATTTGGAAAGCACTTCGAGTGCTATATCCGGACACGTCCGATATGGGAGCTATAATTATGAGAAAAATTAAGGAAGGAGAGGACCCGTTGCTTTACGTTCAAAGTTTTCAAGACGCATGGGCGCTTGAAACACGTGAGGCTTGGGGGAAGTCAATACCTGTATTTTATCACATTATATGCCAAGGGCTGCCAGAGCAGGTACAGAAACAGCTCAAGAAATTAGTGGAGATTGAAGCCAAATCGTGGTCGGAAATCCAGTTAACCTTTGCTCACTGTTGCAGACTCCTGCAGGAACAGAATCGCAAAAAAGGACGATGCACGAAAAGGTGAATAAGCAAAATTAGTTCAGAAAAAACTATCCAAGTATGCTATTGAAGGGGCAATGTTAACTAACGTAGGCAGATCAAATTTGCAACAGACAGTGCACATGCCACAATTAAATAACCAAAGACAGTTTGATCAGACAAATAATGGATATGCTCCATGAGGAAGGGGATATTGAGGGAGAGGTTGGCAAGGAATTCAAGGGTATTGGCAGAATAATCAGGCAGGGTTCCAGAATATGCAAAATGGTAATCAGAACATGCAATATGGGCAGATGGGAAGACAACCGCTTTTATGTTGGACATGTGGAATGACAGGACACATAGCTCGTATGTGTAGAAGCCAAGGGATAGTACAGAATGATCAATTTTCAAGACAGGGAACGCGAAATCCACCTGCATATTCGCAGTAGGGCCGAAATGGATTTGCGCAAGATCAAACAGTGCAGCAGCAAGCGCTGAGAGTGCAGCAAGTCTTGCAATCACAGCAAGTAACAGGTAATCAATCACAAGGACAATCGCAGCAATCTCCTATGCAACTTCAGCAGAACACGAACACAGAACCGTCTACGATACGAAGAATAGGAGGTGTTACTGTTGATGGAGGAAATACATTCACGGGTGATGGAGTGAGACTGTACCCAAAACAGGACAGCTCACTGGGAGACCTGATGTGTTCAGTCCTATCTCTTACGCTGAATCCTCATGAGGAGTCAAGGGTAGACGTAATTATAGGCGGCAAAGCTTTTTCCTTCTTAGAGGACACGTGTGCAATGTGCTCATGTATGCGTGTGGGCCAATTTTCAATGTCTGGCGATGCGATGAATACTCAGGGCTTTACAGGAGCAACGAGTCGTGTTCCTTTTACAAAAGAATTACCAGTCTCCATAGGAGAATGCAATATGACAGTGCCGCTGCTTTATTCGAAGCAAACACCTGTCAACATATTAGGACGAGATCTAAAGACGAAAATGAATTTGACCATTTCGTTTACAGACAATGGCATAGTATGCTCAACACCAGGAATGCATCTAAACGTGTGCGAAATGATCAAAGCATACACAAGGCAAATAGCGCCTAGAGCGATACCATTGGAACCCGAAGTGTTCCATTATGGGATACGTGTTTTTTTAACATGGCTGCCAGGGCTAGTAGGCAGCACCATAAGAATACCAGATGAGTTTCTATTTAGACCTCACATACCCATGGACGAAGAGGAGGGGCTAATTTTCCCATTCGACATAGAAGCAGCTATAGTCCGATGAAATATGGCCTTGCTTGATGCAACTGATGATAAAGGTAGATGATGGAACATAATAATTGCCATTGAGGAAGGTTGCAGAGTGACTGACGTCACTGATGAGGACTTGTTTGGAGATGACAAATCTGACGTTTTTGCGGTATTTGAAATGCGCATTACTTATTGGGTAAAGGCGATTAAGAGAGAAGCTCCATAGAGAATGATGCTGGCAAAGAAGCGTCCTGAATATTTTGATGAAGATATGGCGAAAGTGGCAATTTCATTATGGACTACTGGCCCCTATGACCGAGGCTTACTGAAAGGAGTTGGGGAAGTGAATATTAAATTGAAACCAGGAGCAATTTTACCTCGAGCATGACAATATCCCATGTCTAGAGAGACAGATGAAGGCATTTTTAAGACGATTTCCTCCATGATGGACCAAGGTATTTTAGGGACGTCAGAGTCACCATGTAATATGTAAGTTTATCTGATTAAGAAATCAAAGGGGGGGTCTTGGAGACTAATGCAAGACCTTCGCCCAATAAACAAAATTGTAGAGGCAGAGTTCCCTCTAGTCCCTAACCCATCTACAATTTTATGTAATATACCAGTTGACTCACGATATTTCACAGTGATTGACTTGAAAAATGTGTTTTTCTCAATCCCATTGCATAAAGACTCACAATATTTGACATTGTTTACTTTTAGACAAGTGCAATTAAAAAGCACAAGGCTGCCCCAGGGGTACTGTGAGTCCCCATCATCATTTTTAACAGATTCCTCCAGATGCACTTGAGCAATATTGTTTAGAGAGCGTTGTGCTGCAATACGTAGATGACATTTTAGTTTGCAGCACCACAGAGGAAGAGTGCAGTTGCGATTCTGTTCAGCTGATGATTATACTTGCTGACAAAGGTTACAAAGTTGACAAGGAAAAGTTACAATATTGTCAACAAGAAGTGTTGTACATAGGCCAATTGATTTCACATGAGGGAAAGAAGGTCTACCATAAAAGAGCTGAGGCCATTCTAAAAACAGCCAAGCCACACAGGATAAAACAAATGCAGAGTTTTCTAGGATTATGTAATTATGTCAAAGCATGGGTCTTCGACTACAGCTCATATACGAGGCCCCTTTTTTCAGGCCTTGAACAAAGCACAGGCAATGAAAGAAAACATTTTGTGGGGACTGAGGCAATGGAAGAAGGGATTGATGAATTGAAAAAAAGCAATCTGCACAACCCAAGGTTACAAGGGTTTCCCAATTATGCAGAGGAATTCTTTTTATTCTCGCATACAGATGGTACTTTTATGACAGCAGTACTCACACAGAGAATCACATTGGGGTACAAGCCCCTTGCATATTACAGTGGAATCTTAGACCCAGTAATGCAAGGTCACTTTCCATGCGAACAAAGTTTGGCAGCCGCTGCGTTCGCCATAGAAAATGCTACAAGCATAGTGATGGGATGCTCCATGACGTTATTTGTTGAACACGCATTATTTGCGATTTTGGAAAAACCAAAGGGCATGTTGACTACTCAAAGGGCTTCTGCCTATGAGGTAATCACATCAACTCCAGCGATTAAAATAGTTTGATGTAAAATAGTGAATCCAGCTATGTTTATAGCTGAGCCAATCACAGAAGGAGAGCCTATACACGATTTTGCAAACTATGAAGAATTCTGTGATGAGCTCCCAGGGGGAGAGATTGTCTTCATTGACAGTTCTTCAAGAATGAATCAAAATGATGGGCAAAGATATACAGGCGCTGCGGTAGTGAAACATCTGGCAAATGGAAAATTTTGAGTGTACTCAATTGGCACTTTCGATTGCCATCTCATTATTCAGCACAAGCTGCAGAGTTATTGGCATTGATACTCGCAATTGAGAATCACGCAGACCAGGAAGTAACAGTGTACAGAGACTCCGCCTATGTGACCTCGACGGTACATGCAGGGTTAGCGCACTGGAAAAGGAAGGGCTACCTCCCAGCGGAAGGCACGCCAGTACAGCACGGAGCCTTATTGGATAGGCTCATTAAACTACAACTACTACTACAACTCCCGGTGAGCATAGCAGTTGTTAAATGCGCAGCTCACACAAAAGGGACATATTTTATCTTGCGCGGAAATCAAGCAGCAGCCACTGAAGCCAAGCACATAGCAAACCCAGATACAGGGATGATGAATATCAAAACCATTAACCATTAATGTGAATGAAAGAATGACTGTGATGACGATTGTGATGATTGTGGATGAGGGGTATAATCATATGTCTAAAACACAGATAGTGGAGCTTCAAGGAGAGGCACTGCAAAAGGAAAATAACTTGTGGAAGCGAAGAGGGTGTTCTTTAAATCCCTTTGAGGCATTGTGGCGACAAGACAACACTGGTAAACCAGTGATGCCTATAGCCTTATTAAGGGTA